>NC_090436.1:607860079-608163110 GCF_031143425.1 Pleurodeles waltl | reverse complement strand
CCCAAGAAACATTGAAGAAACAAAATAGTGATTTGTGATTCTAACCTGGTGAGTCTACCAGGAAGGGATCTCCTTTGCAAGTGAACTGCATCATCTATTGTACGCTGACAGGAACAGAGATGCAAACTTATGATGAGGATGTTGCCTTTGAATTGGCGAGTGTTGAATCTAACACCACATTGTTACCCTGTTAACTATTGATGATTTGCCACCAGATCTCAAAGAGACAGTCAGGTCTGAGGTGTACGATTTCTCAGGAAAGGATATCAGAAAGATCAAGGGTGTTGAAACTGTTTGAATCACAGTGAAAGCAAATACTGTGTGTCTGAGAACACCCACTACATTTTAGCACCTGAAACGATTGCTTTGATGACTCCAGTAGTTAAGTCAATAATTCAGCATGGCATTTTTTAGGAAATTATTGAAAGTCCTTGCAATTCACCCATTATGGGCTTACAGAAGCCGAATGGGAAATACCGCATTATAATCACCTGTGAAAGGTGAACAACTTTGTTGTTACTTCTTGTCTTGTGGTACAGAATCCAGCTGTGATATTTTTTCAGATTCCACATGAGGCCAAGAGGATCACTGTCACTGATTTGTGACAGGCTTTCTTTTTGAAACTGTTGCATGAGGAAAGTCAGTTCCTCTTCGCATTTCGGTTTGGAAATTGTGTTTTGTCATGGTGCCGAGTCCCACAGAAGAGCCCCTCCATTTTTAACAAGATTCTTAAGAAGAATCTGGAACCCTTGGTCATGCCTTGAAACTCAGTCCTAATCCAATACATCGATGACCTTCTTGTGGCGTTGAATGCTCGAGAAGGCTGCAAGCAAGATACTACTGCTTTGTTGAACCACCTAGCTGAGAATAGACATAACGTATCCCCAGGAAAGCTGCAGTACTGTCAGAAGGAAGTTCAGTATCTCGGGCATCACATTGAGAAAGGATCATGGAAAGTGTCACAAGCAAGAATTTTGGTAATCATGAAAATGCATCCACCAATTACTCAGAGAGGTCAGGATGTTTGTGGAAATGGTGGGCTACTGTCCTCAATGGATATCCAACTTGTCCCTAACGGGCAAGCCTTTGCAGAGGCTTACACAAAAGGATGTGCTGATCCAGTACCCTGGGATAACGGTTGCTTGATCGCCTTCCTCGAACTCAGAGAAAATTACTGTCATGCCCCAGCACTCGGTATGCCTGATTATAATAAGTAATTTGCACTTTTCTGCAGTGAGAGGAAGGACTACATTCTCCCATTGCTTACACAATTAAATGGAAACACCAGAGGACCTGTGGCCTACTTTTCTGCTACTCTTAGTCCTGTAGCTTCTACGCTGCCAGGTTGCCTTAAAGTTGTGGCAGACGTCAGTGTCAGCATCCAGAGGTAAGAAAATATATTCATGGGTCACCTGTTAAATGCTTTTGTTCCCCATTCAATGGAGTTACTATTGACAAGGCCTAGAACCTAGCATTTGACAATTAGCCACCTTATCAAGTATGAAGAAGTGATTATGGTGGTGGAAAATGTGACTGTCAAGTCCTGTGGTGCTCTAAATCCTGCCACCTTGCTACCTGTACCTGATCATGAAAAGGATGAATGTGAAGTGGGTCATGATTGTCTCAATGTCAATGATCTATGCACCAAACTGAGATCATATATACAAAATGAGCCACTACCTGAATCTGATTTAGTATGATATATTGATGGCTCATGGGAGGAAGTCTGAGAGCAGCCTGTGCAGTCTGCACAGTTTCAGGAGGTGTTGAAGCTTCATGGCTTCAAGGGATATTTTCTGCACAGGAGGCTGAATTGATTGCTCCTAGTAGGGCACGCTGATTTCAGAATAGCTGAAGGTGACAATTTTTACCAATGGTCAGTACTGCTTTGGATTTGTTCATGACTTCAGTCAATTATGGTACCAAAGGGGGTTCATGACGTCTTCTGGGTCCCTATTCTGGAATGGCAAACAAGTAAGGAATCTTGTTGAAACATTACAATTTCCGGAACAGGGTGCAGTGGTCAAGTGCCCTGCAAACCGTAGTGGAAATGGTCATGTAACATTGGGGAGTAAATATGCTGATGAAATGATGATATTTGAGTTTCACTGGATGGAAGACTGGTGTTGCCAAATAGTTTATTACCTCCAATGGCTAGGCATTTCCATGGTCCAGCACTTGTTGATAGAGATGTTATAGTGAGGTTGTTTAGGCAGACATGGTTTAATCCCAAATTCAGATTGATGGCTAAAGCGTTGTACCACAGATGTGGTGTATGCCAGCAGAACAATGTGGGAAAGAGAACTGCAGTAACAGTAAGGGCCACCTGAATGTACATTTTGTGAGTCGCTATTTGGTCACAAACCTATTTGCAACTGAATAATTGGCTTGCCGGTATCTACCAATGCCATTTGGTAACCACAAGTAGCAATGTGATCGATCAGCGCCTCGCAAAATATTGTGCCTAGGTTTTGCAAATCTCAAATAGGAAATCGATTTTTGCGTGTCACAAACCAGATGTACAAGGGTGTCACAATTAGCAATTACTCCCAAAAAGGCCTGTTGGCACATGCACTTTAGCACTGATTCCATTCGAGTGGTAAGTAGATTCAAACTATAAAAACATCCCCAGTATGCATCAGGGTTTTCGGCAATGGTTGCACTTTACTTGATTTCATTGAGGAGGTGATTGCAGGCTGCACAGCGGAGGAGGAGGAGGAGGCGGAGAAAGGAGAGGATCTAGAGAACCAGGCAGTCCATATTTCAACAGACAGATGAGGAAATACATAAGAGATACAGGCTGAGTAGCACGGTCATCTTAGAGCTGATGGAAATGCTCAAACTTCAGCTAAAAAGCCGTACCCTGCACAGCTGCTCCATCCTCACACATGTGCAAGTCTTGTGCTCACTGCACCTTTTGGCCTCGGTGTAGGAAAGTACCATCTTGCCTGGCATGTTACCCCCATTTTTCACTGTATATATGTTGTTTTAGTTGTATGTGTCACTGGGACCCTGGTAACCCAGGGCCCCAGTGCTCATAAGTGTGCCTGTATGTGTTACCTGTGTAGTGACTAACTGTCTCACTGAGGCTCTGCTAATCAGAACCTCAGTGGTTATGCTCTCTCATTTCTTTCCAAATTGTCACTGACAGGCTAGTGACCATTTTTACCAATTTACATTGGCTTACTGGAACACCCTTATAATCCCCTAGTATATGGTACTGAGGTACCCAGGGTATTGGGGTTCCAGGAGATCCCTATGGGCTGCAGCATTTCTTTTGCCACCCATAGGGAGCTCTGACAATTCTTACACAGGCCTGCCACTGCAGCCTGAGTGAAATAACGTCCACGTTATTTCACAGCCATTTTACACTGCACTTAAGTAACTTATAAGTCACCTATATGTCTAACCTTTACCTGGTAAAGGTTAGGTGCAAAGTTGCTTAGTGTGAGGGCACCCTGGCACTAGCCAAGGTGCCCCCACATTGTTCAGAGCCAATTCACTGAACTTTGTGAGTGCGGGGACACCATTACACGCGTGCACTACATATAGGTCACTACCTATATGTAGCTTCACCATGGTAACTCCGAATATGGCCATGTAACATGTCTATGATCATGGAATTGCCCCCTCTATGCCATCCTGGCATTGTTGGGACAATTCCATGATCCCAGTGGTCTGTAGCACAGACCCTGGTACTGCCAGACTGCCCTTCCTGGGGTTTCTCTGCAGCTGCTGCTGCTGCCAACCCCTCAGACAGGCAGCTGCCCTCCTGGGGTCCAGCCAGGCCTGGCCCAGGATGGCAGAACAAAGAACTTCCTCTGAGAGAGGGTGTGACACCCTCTCCCTTTGGAAAATGGTGTGAAGGCAGGGGAGGAGTAGCCTCCCCCAGCCTCTGGAAATGCTTTGTTGGGCACAGAGGTGCCCAATTCTGCATAAGCCAGTCTACACCGGTTCAGGGACCCCTTAGCCCCTGCTCTGGCGCGAAACTGGACAAAGGAAAGGGGAGTGACCACTCCCCTGACCTGCACCTCCCCTGGGAGGTGTCCAGAGCTCCTCCAGTGTGCTCCAGACCTCTGCCATCTTGGAAACAGAGGTGCTGCTGGCACACTGGACTGCTCTGAGTGGCCAGTGCCACCAGGTGACGTCAGAGACTCCTTGTGATAGGCTCCTTCAGGTGTTAGTAGCCTTTCCTCTCTCCTAGGTAGCCAAACCCTCTTTTCTGGCTATTTAGGGTCTCTGTCTCTGGGGAAACTTTAGATAACGAATGCATGAGCTCAGCCGAGTTCCTCTGCATCTCCCTCTTCACCTTCTGATAAGGAATCGACCGCTGACCGCGCTGGAAGCCTGCAAACCTGCAACATAGTAGCAAAGACGACTACTGCAACTCTGTAACGCTGATCCTGCCGCCTTCTCGACTGTTTTCCTGCTTGTGCATGCTGTGGGGGTAGCCTGCCTCCTCTCTGCACCAGAAGCTCCGAAGAAATCTCCCGTGGGTCGACGGAATCTTCCCCCTGCAACCGCAGGCACCAAAAAGCTGCATCTCCGGTCCCTTGGGTCTCCTCTCAGCACGACGAGCGAGGTCCCTCGAATCCAGCGACACCGTCCAAGTGACCCCCACAGTCCAGTGACTCTTCAGCCCAAGTTTGGTGGAGGTAAGTCCTTGCCTCACCTCGCTGGGCTGCATTGCTGGGAACCGCGACTTTGCAAGCTTCTCCGGCCCCTGTGCACTTCCGGCGGAAATCCTTTGTGCACAGCCAAGCCTGGGTCCACGGCACTCTAACCTGCATTGCACGACTTTCTAAGTTGGTCTCCGGCGACGTGGGACTCCTTTGTGCAACTTCGGCGAGCACCGTTTCACGCATCCTCGTAGTGCCTGTTTCTGGCACTTCTCCGGGTGCTACCTGCTTCAGTGAGGGCTCCTTGTCTTGCTCGACGTCCCCTCTCTCTGCAGGTCCAATTTGCGACCTTCTGGTCCCTCCTGGGCCCCAGCAGCGTCCAAAAACGCCAAACGCACGATTTGCGTGTAGCAAGGCTTGTTGGCGTCCATCCGGCGGGAAAACACTTCTGCACGACTCTCCAAGGCGTGGGGGATCCATCCTCCAAAGGGGAAGTCTCTAGCCCTTGTCGTTCCTGCAGTATTCACAGTTCTTCAGCCTAGAAAGAGCTTCTTTGCACCAACCGCTGGCATTTCTTGGGCATCTGCCCATCTCCGAGCTGCTTGTGACTTTTGGACTTGGTCCCCTTGTTCCACAGGTACCTTCAGACAGGAATCCATCGTTGTTGCATTGCTGATTTGTGTTTTCCTTGCATTCTCCCTCTAACACGACTATTTTGTCCTTAGGGGAACTTTGGTGCACTTTGCACTCACTTTTCAGGGTCTTGGGGAGGGTTATTTTTCTAACTCTCACTATTTTCTAATAGTCCCAGCGACCCTCTACAAGGTCACATA
The DNA here is from genome assembly GCF_031143425.1 of Pleurodeles waltl. Lineage (NCBI taxonomy): Eukaryota > Metazoa > Chordata > Amphibia > Caudata > Salamandridae > Pleurodeles > Pleurodeles waltl. The sequence continues at coordinate 608,157,658 of NC_090436.1, read as the reverse complement.
GGTTTGGGGTCCATTCGTGGTTCACATTCCACTTTTGGAGTATATGGTTTGTGTTGCCCCTATCCCTATGTTTCCCCATTGCATCCTATTGTAACTATACATTGTTTGCACTGTTTTCTAAGACTACACTGCATATTTTTGCTATTGTGTATATATATCTTGTGTATATTTCCTATCCTCTTACTGAGGGTACACTCTAAGATACTTTGGCATATTGTCATAAAAATAAAGTACCTTTATTTTTAGTATAACTGTGTATTGTGTTTTCTTATGATATTGTGCATATGACACTAAGTGGTACTGTAGTAGCTTCACACGTCTCCTAGTTCAGCCTAAGCTGCTCTGCTAAGCTACCCTTATCTATCAGCCTAAGCTGCTAGACACCCTATACACTAATAAGGGATAACTGGGCCTGGTGCAAGGTGCAAGTACCCCTTGGTACTCACTACAAGCCAGTCCAGCCTCCTACATTGGTTGTGCAGTGGTGGGATAAGTGCTTTGAGACTACTTACCACTCTTGTCATTGTACTTTTCATAAGAGAAAAATATACAAAACAAGGTCAGTGTATATACACATAGCCAAAAAGTTTTGCATTTCCTCTTTTCACTCTTTTCTAAGTGCTGAAAAGTACTTCTAAACTTTCAAAAAGTTCTTAAAAGTTTAAAAAGTTTTTTTTCTGTCTTTCCAAAAAGTTCTGAAAACTTTTTTCTCTTTGTCTATCACTTTAACTCTCTCTAAAAAATGTCTGGCACAGGCCAAAAAGTTGAACTGTCCAAACTTGCATATGATCACCTTAGCTGGAAAGGAGCAAGGAGTCTCTGCATAGAGAGAGGTTTGAGTGTAGGGAAGAATCCTTCTTTAGAACTGTTAATTAATATGCTTAGAGTACAAGATAAGGCCATAAGTGCCCAATCTGTAGAAAAAGTAGCTAATGGTTCTCAATCTGATCCAGGGACTCCCCCAGGAAAAGGTTCAGGAAAGAAACTTCTCAGCCTGCCCATTACTAGACAGTCTAGCATAGTTGGTACAGAGGTTGAATCACATCATACTGATGATGTGCTCTCACATTATACTGGTAGCCAAGCTGTTAGGGTGCCCTCTGTAAGGGACAGGTCTCCTTCTGTTCATTCCCATCATACCTCTGTATCTAGAAATGTCCCTCCCACCCACCCTGATGACAGATTGTTAGAAAGGGAGCTCAATAGATTGAGAGTGGAGCAAACCAGACTGAAGCTCAAGAAGCAACAGCTGGATTTGGATAGACAGTCTTTAGAAATAGAGAGGGAAAGACAGAAGATGGGTTTAGATACCCATGGTGGCAGCAGCAGTATTCCCCATAGTCATCCTGCAAAAGAGCATGATTCCAGGAATCTGCATAAGATAGTTCCCCCTTACAAGGAGGGGGATGACATTAACAAGTGGTTTGCTGCACTTGAGAGGGCCTGTGCTGTACAGGATGTCCCTCAAAGGCAGTGGGCTGCTATCCTATGGCTATCATTTACAGGAAAAGGTAGGGATAGGCTCCTTACTGTAAAAGAAAATGATGCTAACAATTTCCAAGTTCTTAAGAATGCACTCCTGGATGGTTATGGCTTAACCACTGAACAGTACAGGATCAAGTTCAGAGATACCAAAAAGGAGTCTTCACAAGACTGGGTTGATTTCATTGACCAGGCAGTGAAGGCCTTGGAGGGGTGGTTACATGGCAGTAAAGTTACTGATTATGACAGCCTGTATAACTTAATCCTGAGAGAGCATATTCTTAATAATTGTGTGTCTGATTTGTTGCACCAGTACTTGGTGGACTCTGATCTGACCTCTCCCCAAGAATTGGGAAAGAAGGCAGACAAATGGGTCAGAACAAGAGTGAACAGAAAAGTTCATACAGGGGGTGACAAAGATGGCAACAAAAAGAAGGATGGTAAGTCTTCTGACAAGGGTGGGGACAAATCTAAAAATGAGTCTTCATCAGGCCCACAAAAACACTCTGGTGGGGGTGGTGGGCCCAAACCTTCCTCTAATCAGAACAAGGAAAGGAAACCATGGTGCTATTTATGTAAGATAAAAGGCCATTGGACAACAGATCCCAGTTGTCCAAAGAAAGGCACCACAGCTCCTACCACTACAACCCCTACTGCTACACCTAGTGTCCCTACTAATAGCAGTGGTGGTGGGAGCAAACCTACTAATAGCCAATCCAAGGGAGTAGCTGGGCTCACTTTTGGTAATTTAGTTGGGGTTGGTCTGATTAGGGAGACCACAGAGGCTACTTTAGTCTCTGAAGGGGCTATTGACTTAGCCACTTTGGTTGCTTGCCCCCATAACTTGGAGAAGTACAAGCAACTAACCCTAATAAATGGTGTTGAGGTCCAGGCCTACAGGGACACAGGTGCCAGTGTCACAATGGTGATTGAGAAACTGGTGCACCCTGAACAACACATACTTGGACACCAGTACCAAGTAACCGATGCTCACAACATAACACAAAGCCACCCCATGGCTGTTGTAAATCTCAACTGGGGGGGGGTATCTGGTCCAAAGAAAGTTGTGGTAGCTTCAGATTTACCTGTAGACTGTCTATTAGGGAACGATTTGGAGACATCAGCTTGGTCAGATGTGGAGTTGGAGGCCCATGCAGCAATGCTGGGCATCCCAGGGCATATTTTTGCTTTGACAAGGGCTCAGGCCAAAAAGCAAAAAGGACAGGGAAGCTTGGATCCTGGAACAATGGACCAAGTGCTCCCTAAAGCTAGGGCTAGTAGAAGCAAACCACTTCCTACTATCCCTCCCTCTACAGTGGATTCTACTTCTGAGGAAGAAGAATTCCCTCCCTGTGCAGAACCTACACCAGAGGAGCTGGAAGCAGACACTGCTGAGCTTTTGGGTGAAGGGGGGCCTGCCAGAGAGGAGCTGAGTGTGGCACAGCAAACCTGTCCCACATTAGAGGGTCTCAGACAGCAAGCTGTCAAACAGGCTAATGGGGATGTCAGTGACTCACACAGAGTTTACTGGGAGGACAACCTCTTGTACACTGAGCAAAGGGATCCTAAACCTGGAGCTGCCAGGAGATTAGTGATTCCTCAGGAGTACAGAAAGTTCCTCCTAACACTGGCACATGACATTCCCTTAGCTGGACACCTGGGTCAAATGAAAACTTGGGACAGATTGGTACCACTGTTTCATTGGCCTAGGATGTCTGAGGACACAAAAGATTTTTGTAAGTCCTGTGAAACCTGTCAAGCCAGTGGCAAGACAGGTGGCACTCCAAAGGCACCCCTTATCCCACTGCCTGTGGTTGGGGTTCCCTTTGAAAGGGTAGGGGTTGACATAGTTGGCCCCCTTGACCCTCCTACTGCTTCAGGCAATAGGTTTATCTTGGTGGTAGTGGACCATGCCACAAGATATCCTGAAGCTATTCCTTTAAGGACCACTACAGCTCCTGCAGTGGCAAAGGCCCTCCTGGGAATATTTTCCAGGGTGGGCTTCCCAAAGGAAGTAGTATCAGACAGAGGAAGCAATTTCATGTCTGCATACTTAAAGGCCATGTGGAAGGAGTGTGGTGTAACTTACAAGTTCACAACACCCTATCATCCACAAACAAATGGACTGGTGGAGAGATTTAATAAAACTCTCAAAGGCATGATTATGGGACTCCCTGAAAAACTCCGCAGGAGATGGGATATCCTTCTACCATGCCTCCTTTTTGCCTACAGGGAGGTACCCCAGAAAGGAGTGGGCTTCAGCCCCTTTGAACTTCTTTTTGGACACCCTGTTAGGGGTCCACTCACACTTGTAAAGGAGGGTTGGGAACAACCTTTAAAAGCTCCTAAGCAGGATATTGTGGACTATGTACTTGGCCTCAGATCAAGGATGGCTGAGTACATGAAAAAGGCCAGTAAAAACCTTCAGGCCAGCCAAGAGCTCCAGAAGCAATGGCATGATCAGAAGGCTGTTTTGGTTCAGTACCAACCAGGGCAGAAAGTGTGGGTCTTGGAGCCTGTGGCCCCAAGAGCACTCCAAGATAAATGGAGTGGTCCACACACAATTGTTGAAAAGAAGGGTGAAGTCACCTACTTGGTTGACTTAGGCACTGCCAGGAGTCCCCTTAGGGTGCTCCATGTCAACCGCCTGAAACCCTACTATGACAGGGCTGATCTCACCCTGCTCATGGCAACAGATGAGGGACAGGAAGAAGACAGTGATCCTCTACCTGATCTCTTCTCTTCCACAGAACAAGATGCTCTTGTGGAAGGGGTAGTTTTGGCTGATTGTCTTACTGCTGAGCAGAAAGATAATTGCATAAATCTCCTAGGACAATTTTCAGAACTCTTCTCCATTGTGCCAGGCACCACTTCTTGGTGTGAGCACACTATAGATACTGGAGACAGTTTACCTGTCAAAAGTAAGATCTATAGGCAGCCTGACCATGTCAGGGACTGCATAAAGCAAGAAGTTCAGAAGATGTTGGAACTAGGAGTGGTTGAGCACTCTGACAGTCCATGGGCTTCTCCTGTGGTACTGGTACCAAAACCCAATTCTAAAGATGGAAAGAAGGAAATGAGGTTTTGTGTAGACTATAGAGGTCTCAACTTGGTAACCAAAACAGATGCTCACCCTATACCCAGGGCAGATGAGCTAATAGATACACTGGCATCTGCCAAGTATCTAAGCACTTTTGATTTGACTGCAGGGTATTGGCAGATCAAAATGTCAGAAGATGCTAAACCTAAGACTGCATTTTCTACCATTGGAGGACATTACCAGTTTACTGTAATGCCTTTTGGTTTGAAAAATGCACCTGCCACTTTTCAGAGGTTGGTGAACACAGTCCTGCAAGGGCTGGAAGCTTTCAGTGCAGCATATTTGGATGATATAGCTGTCTTTAGCTCCAGCTGGGATGATCACCTGGTCCACCTTTGGAAAGTTTTGGAGGCCCTGCAAAAGGCAGGCCTCACTATCAAGGCTTCAAAGTGCCAGATAGGGCAGGGTAAAGTGGTTTATCTGGGACACCTTGTTGGTGGGGAACAGATTGCACCACTTCAGGGGAAAATCCAAACTATTATTGATTGGATTCCCCCTACCACTCAGACTCAGGTGAGAGCCTTCCTAGGCCTCACTGGGTATTACAGGAGGTTCATTAAGAACTATGGCTCCATTGCAGCCCCTCTTAATGACCTCACATCCAAGAAAATGCCTAAAAAGGTATTATGGACAGCAAACTGTCAGAAAGCTTTTGAGGAGCTGAAGCAGGCCATGTGCTCTGCACCTGTCCTGAAAAGCCCTTGTTACTCTAAAAAATTCTATGTCCAAACTGATGCATCTGAATTAGGAGTAGGGGCAGTCCTATCACAACTTAATTCTGAGGGCCAGGATCAACCTGTTGCTTTTATTAGTAGAAGGTTGACCCCTAGAGAAAAGCGTTGGTCTGCCATTGAGAGGGAGGCCTTTGCTGTGGTCTGGGCTCTGAAGAAGTTGAGGCCATACCTGTTTGGCACTCACTTCATTGTTCAGACAGACCACAAACCTCTACTTTGGCTAAAACAAATGAAAGGTGAAAATCCTAAATTGTTGAGGTGGTCCATATCCCTACAGGGAATGGACTATACAGTGGAACATAGACCTGGGAGTAGCCACTCCAATGCAGATGGACTCTCCAGATATTTCCACTTAGACAATGAAGACTCATCAGGTAATGGCTAGTCTTATTGTCCTTCGTTTGGGGGGGGGTTGTGTAGGAAAGTACCATCTTGCCTGGCATGTTACCCCCATTTTTCACTGTATATATGTTGTTTTAGTTGTATGTGTCACTGGGACCCTGGTAACCCAGGGCCCCAGTGCTCATAAGTGTGCCTGTATGTGTTACCTGTGTAGTGACTAACTGTCTCACTGAGGCTCTGCTAATCAGAACCTCAGTGGTTATGCTCTCTCATTTCTTTCCAAATTGTCACTGACAGGCTAGTGACCATTTTTACCAATTTACATTGGCTTACTGGAACACCCTTATAATCCCCTAGTATATGGTACTGAGGTACCCAGGGTATTGGGGTTCCAGGAGATCCCTATGGGCTGCAGCATTTCTTTTGCCACCCATAGGGAGCTCTGACAATTCTTACACAGGCCTGCCACTGCAGCCTGAGTGAAATAACGTCCACGTTATTTCACAGCCATTTTACACTGCACTTAAGTAACTTATAAGTCACCTATATGTCTAACCTTTACCTGGTAAAGGTTAGGTGCAAAGTTGCTTAGTGTGAGGGCACCCTGGCACTAGCCAAGGTGCCCCCACATTGTTCAGAGCCAATTCACTGAACTTTGTGAGTGCGGGGACACCATTACACGCGTGCACTACATATAGGTCACTACCTATATGTAGCTTCACCATGGTAACTCCGAATATGGCCATGTAACATGTCTATGATCATGGAATTGCCCCCTCTATGCCATCCTGGCATTGTTGGGACAATTCCATGATCCCAGTGGTCTGTAGCACAGACCCTGGTACTGCCAGACTGCCCTTCCTGGGGTTTCTCTGCAGCTGCTGCTGCTGCCAACCCCTCAGACAGGCAGCTGCCCTCCTGGGGTCCAGCCAGGCCTGGCCCAGGATGGCAGAACAAAGAACTTCCTCTGAGAGAGGGTGTGACACCCTCTCCCTTTGGAAAATGGTGTGAAGGCAGGGGAGGAGTAGCCTCCCCCAGCCTCTGGAAATGCTTTGTTGGGCACAGAGGTGCCCAATTCTGCATAAGCCAGTCTACACCGGTTCAGGGACCCCTTAGCCCCTGCTCTGGCGCGAAACTGGACAAAGGAAAGGGGAGTGACCACTCCCCTGACCTGCACCTCCCCTGGGAGGTGTCCAGAGCTCCTCCAGTGTGCTCCAGACCTCTGCCATCTTGGAAACAGAGGTGCTGCTGGCACACTGGACTGCTCTGAGTGGCCAGTGCCACCAGGTGACGTCAGAGACTCCTTGTGATAGGCTCCTTCAGGTGTTAGTAGCCTTTCCTCTCTCCTAGGTAGCCAAACCCTCTTTTCTGGCTATTTAGGGTCTCTGTCTCTGGGGAAACTTTAGATAACGAATGCATGAGCTCAGCCGAGTTCCTCTGCATCTCCCTCTTCACCTTCTGATAAGGAATCGACCGCTGACCGCGCTGGAAGCCTGCAAACCTGCAACATAGTAGCAAAGACGACTACTGCAACTCTGTAACGCTGATCCTGCCGCCTTCTCGACTGTTTTCCTGCTTGTGCATGCTGTGGGGGTAGCCTGCCTCCTCTCTGCACCAGAAGCTCCGAAGAAATCTCCCGTGGGTCGACGGAATCTTCCCCCTGCAACCGCAGGCACCAAAAAGCTGCATCTCCGGTCCCTTGGGTCTCCTCTCAGCACGACGAGCGAGGTCCCTCGAATCCAGCGACACCGTCCAAGTGACCCCCACAGTCCAGTGACTCTTCAGCCCAAGTTTGGTGGAGGTAAGTCCTTGCCTCACCTCGCTGGGCTGCATTGCTGGGAACCGCGACTTTGCAAGCTTCTCCGGCCCCTGTGCACTTCCGGCGGAAATCCTTTGTGCACAGCCAAGCCTGGGTCCACGGCACTCTAACCTGCATTGCACGACTTTCTAAGTTGGTCTCCGGCGACGTGGGACTCCTTTGTGCAACTTCGGCGAGCACCGTTTCACGCATCCTCGTAGTGCCTGTTTCTGGCACTTCTCCGGGTGCTACCTGCTTCAGTGAGGGCTCCTTGTCTTGCTCGACGTCCCCTCTCTCTGCAGGTCCAATTTGCGACCTTCTGGTCCCTCCTGGGCCCCAGCAGCGTCCAAAAACGCCAAACGCACGATTTGCGTGTAGCAAGGCTTGTTGGCGTCCATCCGGCGGGAAAACACTTCTGCACGACTCTCCAAGGCGTGGGGGATCCATCCTCCAAAGGGGAAGTCTCTAGCCCTTGTCGTTCCTGCAGTATTCACAGTTCTTCAGCCTAGAAAGAGCTTCTTTGCACCAACCGCTGGCATTTCTTGGGCATCTGCCCATCTCCGAGCTGCTTGTGACTTTTGGACTTGGTCCCCTTGTTCCACAGGTACCTTCAGACAGGAATCCATCGTTGTTGCATTGCTGATTTGTGTTTTCCTTGCATTCTCCCTCTAACACGACTATTTTGTCCTTAGGGGAACTTTGGTGCACTTTGCACTCACTTTTCAGGGTCTTGGGGAGGGTTATTTTTCTAACTCTCACTATTTTCTAATAGTCCCAGCGACCCTCTACAAGGTCACATAGGTTTGGGGTCCATTCGTGGTTCACATTCCACTTTTGGAGTATATGGTTTGTGTTGCCCCTATCCCTATGTTTCCCCATTGCATCCTATTGTAACTATACATTGTTTGCACTGTTTTCTAAGACTACACTGCATATTTTTGCTATTGTGTATATATATCTTGTGTATATTTCCTATCCTCTTACTGAGGGTACACTCTAAGATACTTTGGCATATTGTCATAAAAATAAAGTACCTTTATTTTTAGTATAACTGTGTATTGTGTTTTCTTATGATATTGTGCATATGACACTAAGTGGTACTGTAGTAGCTTCACACGTCTCCTAGTTCAGCCTAAGCTGCTCTGCTAAGCTACCCTTATCTATCAGCCTAAGCTGCTAGACACCCTATACACTAATAAGGGATAACTGGGCCTGGTGCAAGGTGCAAGTACCCCTTGGTACTCACTACAAGCCAGTCCAGCCTCCTACACTCGGGTAGCTACCAGGGGGTGATTGCTGTCGCTGGTGGGGTTCACAAAGTGACTTGTCATATCTCCTCAGAAGGTTCCTAGATGCCATGCTCTCACACATACCTAACTACATTTCCATTCCAGGAATGCAGAGAAAATGCACAACACCAAACTGAACTTTTATATGATAGCCAACTTCCCCCATGTATTAGTGTGCATGAATGGGACACATGTTCCCATCTGTCCTCCTGCACATTTAGAATATGTGTTTCGTAATAGGAAAAGTACTCATTCACTGAACATCCAGGTGGTATGCAATGCCCATTATGTCATCACAGATATAGTGGCAAAATATCCAGGGAGCACACATGACGCATATATCTTCGTTCTCAGTGGAATACACCAACAATTGGAGCGTGAGTAGTTTGTTGATGGATATTTAGTAGGTGATGTGTAGATGTAAACTTAAATTGCATATCTGTGTCTGTGCATAACCAGATCATGCCATGCTCACAATTACAATTTTTGTCCACAGGTGACAGTGCATATGTGATGAGGCCATGGATTCTGACCCCATACCTAGCCCCCACAGACCAGAATTAGAGGGGCTGTAACATAGCACATTGGTGCACCAGAGTTGTCATCGAAAGAACATTTGGCATGCTCAAATCCCGATTACGGTGCCTGCACAAACGTGAAGGTGCACTCCATGGGATCAGCATGGGGATGGTAGATTAGCACTAGAGGGATGACGGTGATGGGATCACATTGCAACCCATTACTTTGCAAAGTAAGTGATAAGTAACAATGGCCTCACGTAAATGAAACACATATAGCCAAGTTATCCAAATTAAGCATCCTTTAGTCTCAGATAATCCTTCTGCCAAACACAAAATGAGACATATGTGAAACAAGTGGCAAGTAAAATACTAAGCAAGGATTTGAGGTTACATTACCCAACACATTATAGCCATGTATAAATTCCAAATTTCAAAGATGTGTCCATCAGACCCTCCTGCTACAATGAGCACTATGGCCTGTTCCTGGATGGTCTCCAAATGTGTGGCGGCTACTGCTATGCTGCAGTATGAGGGCATCAGTGGTTGATATGCTGCTCATGCTTTATATTTCCTCACTGTCCTGCTGGGTGTCTTCATTGCCGCTTGCTGCCTGGGAGGTCTGTAGCAGCTCAACAGCTGAGCTAATGTACCCAAGACCCCTAGCCACATCACCAACAAAATGTCCCAACTCCACCTGGAGTGTGACAGTGCATCGCAACAGGCATGTGGTTGTAGGTGCCAAACGGCCCACGGATTGACTAAAGCAATCCATCCATGCAGCAGCACTGCCCTCATGGCGCCTTTGATGGGCAGGCTCCACCACCATTTCCCTACATAGCACCTGAATAGCAGTGGTGAGGCTGACTATGTTGCCATTCATGGTGGCCATATGTCTCCCCATGCTGTCATAGCCATGTGTTAAGGTCCGCTGCATGTGATGAAGGTTCCTGTTCATCAAGTGTTTGTTTTGCAGGTGATGATTGTGCAGAAGAGATGCTTCTAGACCCAGGAACAATTGTGTGTTGCCATCCTCCTCATTAGCATCACACAGCTCACAACGCCATCTGTGCTCACACCCTCAAACTTGCTGCGGATGGCTCACAGTTGACTGTGTCTATGGACTAGGAGGCAGAGATACATCCTTGTTGTTCATTGCAATAGGCTCTGTGGACAGTGTCTCAGTGCAAATATGGGGTGGTCTGTTGGTCTCTTCTGTGTCTATGGGGACTGGCTCCTCTGCTGCCATGTTGGCATCATCCACTCCCTCCACACTGGGTACCTCAAAATGTAACTGAGGGAGATCTGTGGGACATATGCAACACATTGTGAATACCTATATGATGTTTTACACAATAAGGTCACATTTCATTCCTGAGCTGACTACTGGACTACATTACCCATAATGTACTATACTTGCACTGGACTTGTAATTTGGAGTATTACTGACTGATGCATGCTGTTGGACTCTGTGGTGCATGGAGTTGTGCCCTGAGGTGTGTAAAAAGGTAATATGTGCCAGTTACTTTTTGAGGTTCCTGGTGCTGAGCTGGAAAGCACCCCTATACCCACGACAGCCTCTTGCTCAAGTGTGGTCTCTACTGTGCTCTCAATTGCTGTGGGTGGTGGTACTGTGGATGGGCCGCCACCTGTTCCACGTTATTCTTTCATTCGCTTCACCACCTTTTCTTTGATCCGTGTCCTGAGGTCATACTACCTTTTACATATTTCCTCAATTGAGCGGTGGCTGACTCCTATAGTATTTATTTTGGACTATATTTCAAGCCAAATCTTTTTTTTTGGGAATCAGTTACTGTCATTGATGACCTCCTAAATAAGACATTGTGGTACAGACAGCGCTCCTCGTAAGGACTTCCAACTCCTCAGCACATTTTAGCTTCCTCTTTCTCTCTGCTGTGTTTATTTTCTTTGTTTGGCTGGCTATGGCTGCAGTTTCTCCTCTCAGCTTGGTTAGCCTCTGCTGTGCATGCTTGTTAGACTCCTCCCTTGCATGGATTCACAATTAAGGATTTGCAATTTTTTTGGTTTGTACATATAGCCCATAGTCACAAAGCGAGATCAAGAAGACCTTTCAGCAGAATGCAGTTGGACTTTATCGAGATGCCTGTGTTTAACAGGTTGACATATGTTGTGGTCATTGTATGCACCTTCTCACATTGGATTGAAGCTTACCCGACCAGAAGAAATGACAGTCTCACTGTATCAAAACTGTTGTTGAGCGAGCTTATACCCAGGTTTGGCTTCCCAACTTCTCTGGAATCAGATTGCAGGACTCATTTTAATAATGAGGTCCTGAGGTCGTTGTGTGCAGCACTGCAAGTGGAACAGAGACTACACTGCAGCTTTAGACCTGAGACTTTGGGTCTTGTTGAGCAGGTGAATAGATGCTGAAATCCAGGCTGGCAAAAGTGTGTGTATCAAGATCTTTGAAATTACCTAATAATTTGCCACACGTGTCGATGAGTCTTGGCAGTGTGCCTGATTGGAAGACAGGAATGTCTCCCCATGAGATCATCATGGTAAGGGCAATGAGATTGCCAGCTATTCCTGCAAATGCACTTGTGATCATTACAGATTATATAGCCCTTGACTACTGTGAAGGGCTAGCTGGTGTGTTCTTTGTCTCATCAAGTTGGAGCAGCTACAGCCCCTCCACATCAGGAACAGTGCCATGACCTCAGTCCCGGTGACCTGGGTCTTGGTGAAAAAACACGTAAGGAAGACATGTGTGGAGCCTTGTTGGTGTGGGACAATCAAATAATCTTGGTAACCACAACAGCAGTTAAATGTGGCGGACTCCCTAATTGGATCCATGTGTAGGAGGCTGGCCTGGTTTGTAATGGGTACCTTGGATACTTACACTTTATACCAGATCCAGTTATCACTTATTAGTGAAGTAGTAGTGTTCTAGCAGCTTAGGCTGATAGAGGTAGCTATAGCAGAGCAATTTAGGCTGAACTAGGAGACATGCAAAGCTCATGCAATACTACTTACAGTTACACAGTACTTATGCACAAGTAAAGACAATACTCAGTGTTATCAAACATAAAGGTAGTTTATTTGGGTGACACAGTACCAAAATATCCTTCTGGAGGTCAGTATTGTACACAATATATACACTAGACACCAAAATAAGGCAAGTAATTAGACATAGGACAGTGCAAACAATAGGAAATTCTATAGAATGCAATGGGAGAAAATAGGTCTAGGTGCAACACAAACCATATACCAAGAAAGTGGAATGAGAATCACAAATTCCCCCCTAGACAAGTGTAGTGTGTGCAGAATCGCTGGGAGAGTAAGAATAAGTAAATTACCCCACCCCAGAGCCCAGAGAAGCAGGAGTAAAGTACTGCAAGTTTTCTTAGGACACATCATACCTTGTGATATGGATTATTGCAGTAATCAACCAAGTCTGCAAACAACTACTGCTGGATTCCTGGACCTGAAGACGTGCAAAGGAAGGGGACCAAGTCCAGAAGTCGAAAGAAGTTCCAGGAAGGACAGGAGCCCCTGCCAACCCAGAAGAGGGTGCAAAAGAAGAGTCCCCGGTTGGACGAAGACTGCAGGAATGCACCCTAGGAAGATGCCAGTGGGTTTCTGCATGATGCAAAGGATGTCCCACGACGTGAAGATGGATGCAGATGTGATTTCTTGTTGGAAGTCGCAAACAAGCCTTGGTTATGACAATTGTGCATTTTGAATCAAACTCTGTGTGAAGAGGAAGAGGGGGCTCTCAGCATTTTAGAGAACCCTCAGGATGCCAGACGGCACCCGCAGGAGTCCCAGGTCACGGGGACAAATGAGGTGAAAAATGCAGTTGGTGCAGCACAACAAAAGAAGGTCCCATGCCTCCGGGGAACAACTCACTGAGTTGAGCATCACAGGATGGAGTGCTGGGGCCTGGGCTAGGCTGTGCATGAAGGAAGTTTTCAAATAGTGCGCAGGGGCCCCAGGAGCTGAAGAAGATGCGGTGCAAAGGGGTACTGTCGCTCTCAGAGAAGGCAAGGTCTTACCTCCTCCAAATTGTGTCAGCAGGACCTCTGGACAGTCTATGTCAATGGAGTCCACCCTCTGTGGTTCTAGGAGCACACTGGTCGCTGTGAGAGGAGTCCAGGAGTACCTGTCGTAGTCTTAGAAGGTGCCTGCATGGGCAGGGGGGTGACTCTGTCACCCCACAGGAGATTTCTTTGATCCTTCTGGTGCAGGATGAAGACAGGGAGTCCTCAGAGCGTGCACACCGTGGAAACTGTTGCAGTTGCTGGCAGGAGCTGAAGTTGCAGAAGAAAAGTGTCCCTTGTGGATACTTTGTTGCTGTTACAGCAGTTCCTGGAGCAGGCTGCGGTTGATCCGAGGTCAGAGGATGAAGTAGTAGTTGCAGAGGATTCCTGCTGGAAACTTGTAAGTAGAATCTGAAGAGAACCCACAGGAGAGACCCTAAATAGCCCTGAGAGGGGGATTGGCTACCTTATCAGGTAAGGACCTATCAGTAGGGGTCTCTGACGTCACCTGCTGGTGCTGGCCACTCAGAGCCCTCCAGAGTGCCCCCACACCTTGCATAGCAAGATGGCTGCAGCCTGGACACACTGGATGAGCTCTGGGCACCACCCCTCGGATGGTGATGGACAGGGGAGTGGTCACTCCACATTCCTTTGTCCAGTTTCATGCTAGAGCAGGGGACAAGGGGTCCCTGCACCAGTGTAGACTGGCTTATGCAAGGAGGGCACCATCTGTGCCCTTCAAAGCATTTCCAGAGGCTGGGGGAGGCTACCCCTCCCCAGCATGTTACACTTATTTCCAAAGGGAGAGGGTGTAACACCCTGCTCTCAGAGGAAATGCTTTCTTCTGCCTTCCTGGGACTGAGCTGCTCAGACCCCAGGAGGGTAGAATCCTGATGTGAGGTGGCAGCAGCTGTAGCTACAGTGCAGGCCTCAGAGAGCTGGTTTGGCAGTACTGGGAGTCCATAGTGCAGCCCCCAGGATGCATGGAATTGGCTTCCCAATACCAGATTTGGAATGGGGGGACAATTCCATGATCTTAGACATGTTACATGGCCATATTTGGAGTTACCATTGTGAAGCTACATTTAGGTATTGACCTATGTGTAGTGCACACGTGTAATGGCGTCCCTGCACTCACAAGGTCCCAGGAAATGGCCCTGAACTATGTGGGGGCACCTTTGCTAGTGCACGGGTGCCCTCACACTTAGTAACTTTGCACCTAACCTTCAGCAAGTGAAGGTTAGACATATAGATGACTTATAAGTTACTTAAGTGCAGTGAAAATGGCTGTGAAATAACGTGTGTTTTATTTCACGCAGGCTGAAATGGCAGGCCTGTGGAAGGGTTTGTCTGAGCTCCCTATGGGTGGCAAAAGAAATGCTGCAGCCCATATGGATCTCCTGGAACCCCAATACCCTGGGTACCTAGGTACCATATACTAGCGACTTATAAGGGGAGTCCAGTGTGCCAATTGAAATTAGCAAATTAAGTCACTAGCCTACAGTGACAGATTTAAAAACAGAGAGAGCATAACCACTGAGGTTCTGATTAGCAGAGCCTCAGTGAAACAGTCAAGCACTATATAGACACACACATTAAGCCATAAACTATGAGCACTAGGGTCCTGACCAGCAGGATCCCAGTGAGACAGGCAAAAACATACTGACATACAAGTAAAAATGGGAGAAACATGCCAAGGAAGATGGTACTTTCCTACACCATGCTTCTTATCCTCACAGAGTTGAATATCCCCTAAATGTGACAGCAAGTACTGGCGGTAACAGAGAGACAACAAGAGCAGGTTATTCAAGCTGTCAGGGAACAAACAGAGTCTAAAATAGCACGTTTGGCCTAAGGAGAGTTTGGAGATTTTTACAATTGAATCCAAAACAGGAGAGTCTCATCCTGTAGTGGCAAATGAGCTAACTTCAGATTCAGACCTTGATGAAGGACCCAGTGCTATAAGGAATTGAGTGGAAGCTGGAGACCATTGGCCTAGAAGAAAGAGAGGGGAAAATGGAATCTGCTGAAAGAATGTGTACCTCAGAAGATTCCTGAGGATACTGAGAACTCAGATCAATATATCTGCTGGTGTTTATCACTTGGACTTTGTTTTGCCGCTTTGCACAGGTAGAACTGTTGCTGCTCTGTTTCACCTTTAAGATCTGATTTTAGAGAAATCATGGACGCTAACCAGACCTGCAGATATAGATACATATTAGGTGCATTATTGCTTGTTTCCTTGTAGTTATTTTATTGATAGGGGTATTTTTTCCTACACCATCTGCAACAAATGAGGTATTCTCTAGTGTTCCCCCGCAAACATTGAGTCCTAGAAGTAGGGATTTATATAGATTAGAGGATGACGCTTTGCACATAGATGATTCCAGAGGAGATTATTCTGCAAACACATATTTAAGATTGCTTTATGAATACATTGATATTATGGGCGCAAGGTATTGCTATTTTGTATGCAATTACCTGGTTCCCTTTCAAAGGGCATCACTTACCATCAAACTCCTTTGACATATCAAGTTTCTTGTAGTCTCCTGTTGAGTATATTTTATAGCAGGATAGTTTTCAATATTATTTTTTATGTTATGATTTAGTCCTTTTAGAAGTTCCCATGTTTAAACATCTAAAAGAAATCCTTATTTTAAAGGTGCAGAAATAACAGGAAGCTATTTTGTATCTCTGAAGGTATTAGACACTGCGTATACACACAGACACAGTTTGACTCGTTCAATGACTGGTGTGGAGAATACATTTTTTAATTTAGTGGAGGATAGAAGGAGAGATTTTGAGTCCAAATCAGAACTGATAAAGATCTTAAGAAACACCATAAGTGGAAAAGAGAGGAAACTGAACACCAAGTGAAAGGAAATACACCAGTGTTAACCCTAGATTGGCAACACAAGGGAAAGCTGCAAATTCACATTGATCAAAGTTATTTGGAGCCACTATTCATAGAGAGTGAATGTGAACATACCTTTGATGTAAGAGGAAAGAATGAATTCTATTTAGAGTGTAAGGATCCTGTGATTCCTGGAGAAGCATTTGAATGATCCTGTGTGGGATACAAAACCTAGAACTAGCAGAGGTATTAGTGCTGGAGAGGTAATAGGAAATATTTTTGGTGCATTGATCCCGCCTATGGGAATGATCTTGAATGATTTGACGATTAGGAAGCTGTCTACCATAGAGGATGAATTGGCATCTAATACAGCTAATTCCTTATTGTTTGTGAATACAAAGATGGTAGGGATAAGATCTATGGTTTTGCTGAACAGTCTTGAATTTGATCTTTTACTCACAAAAAAGGGCAGAGGCAGATACTAAAGGATCACCAATGCTGTTCTTAAATCACAGACTAAAGTAAGGACTTGGAGGTATATATTCAGAACATTTCTGAGTTGACTAAGGATTTGAAGGAGTTGAAAGTAACAGGTGCCTGGGAGGCTATTGGAGATGGATTTGCTGCTGTAGGCAGATGGTTTGGAAACCTAGGAAGCTGAGTTTTTTGGTTATTGCCATATGTGCAATAATTCTGTTTGTGGGGTTCATAATCTTCCAGAGGATGAAGGTTGGACAGGTAAAGAAGAGAAAGAGAGGGGATGCTGATTTGGAGCAAATCAGTGTAAATATTATGATGATATGAAGTGTCTGGAAGAATCTAGATGGAAAATGATGAAAAAGACAAGGTTTTAGCCAGTCTCACTTGAGGGGTTTTAGCATTTTTGTGATTTGAGTCCATGGATTCGTCATTAGAGGAGTATTGAGAATCCATAACTTTGACTGTGTCATTATGCGCTGCAGGAGTGGCACAAAATGTGTAATCAAAAAACATATATTGTGTGTTTTAATGTTATTAATATCATGTGGTGTATCAGAATCATATTATTCAAGGTACATTCACAAGTAGAAAAGTAATAATTTTATATGAATGTTTTAATAATGACTTTAATCGGTTGAAATATAACACCTGTGTGCATTTATATTTATGTACCTGGATTATGGTATTATGATTGAAAGATGTATAATCACAGTTATTCATAATTGTGTTACATCTATGAAGGAAAATGCAAGTATCTCAATTGTGCATTGAATCGTCCACTAAGTTAGCTCAACTGAAGGTCTGAAATGTTGTTTTTTCTATGCTTAACCCTCATCGTGGAGTTTTGCTCATGTTGTATTATTCTAAAATAGCAGGTGCGTCTGCACGAGTCTACAATTGATGAAAGGCATGTTGTGTATTTGAGATAGCAGGGTATGTGAGTATATGTTGGCAACGACAAGGAGCGCTAACAAACTGACGAAGAATAACTCCCCTGTGTGCACCAGGATCTGGGAGATATCCAAGGTTGTCCTGATGTATGTTTCGTGAGATGAAAGTCTGATGAAAGATGCTAATTCCAATTGAGCACTGAAGATGGAAAACTACTGGTGTTGATGACGTGGATTCTCGAAGGTTCTATGAGGTCTAAGTTGATATTCATTTAGTTAAACAGCAGCAGACCCCTTTACCTTTTGGCGAGAGAGGATTCTCCTGAGACTTAAGGAGGTACAGACCTCTTTATTTCTAATATGGTTAAGTGGTTTTATGCTACGCACACCTCTCTATCAGAACTTCTACTGAGGTTTCTGTTACTCTGACACTTTCCAATTATTCCCATCTTCCTATATTCCCAGAGAGATAATTAGGATTTCCCCTATATCTTAGTTAGAGCATTTAGATGAACTTTATTTTTAATTGATTAAACAAGAGATGATTGACCTGTATACTGACCATCAGATTGTGTTTCTCATCTTTTGTATTGCTGCAACTGAGACTCATGTATGCCTTATGGCTGTACGAATTAACCTAATTCGACACTTTACTTCACCTTTGGTGATTCTGTACTTATATAACATGCATTTGGCAGTCATTTACATAAGTTTGGCCTTAAATTTGTAATAAACCTTTTTACTTTAATTTCCAACTCCGAGATTTAGGAGCATATTTACAAGAAGGTGGTACTTCAGTCCCGATAAGGCACTATTCTTGCGTTCCCCGTGTCCCCCTAACAACACCATGGTTAAATCCATATTTACAATACGGTACACCATGGCGGTTATCACCACAACAGCATCAAAAGTTTTGGTGCTGTTGTGGCACTTTGCTGCACGAGCTCCAAAAATGTTGGCACTAGTGCAACAAAGCACAGGGAGGCCCATAGGCCAATACAGGAGTGTCTGTAAAAATGACAGAAAAAGTGGCACACTGAAATCTTGTAAATTTCACTGCTCAATTTTTTCAGGCCTCCCTGCTGGGGAATGCCCCCCTTGCATACATTATGCCTGGCGCAGGCATAATGTGGCACAAGAGGTTACGAAGTGGCACAATGAATGCATTGTGCCACTTTGTAAATATGGCGCGGGATAGGGGCTCCTTAATGCCACCTTAACGTAAAAAAAAAAAAAGCTAGGGTGGCGCAAGGTGGCAGTAGGGGCTTGTAAACGTGCCCCTTAATGTGTGACCAAATAGGTTACACTGTTGAGTAATTTAAAGTGTTTACCTTGACTCCCTTTATCTTTCAGAACTCCTAAAAAGGTCTGTTGAAAGAAGAGAAACTACAGAAATGGGCCTGAAGCGTTCTCACCATGTGTTTGGTGGTGGTTGTGACCATTATTCCTGGAATTCCAAGACATTCCTTTCAAGCAACGCACCAGATGTACGATGGCACTGCTGTGAGAAACTCATAAATAGCCTCTCCTGAGAATCAGTAGAGGTCATTGAGCACCAAGATGCATGGTGGCAATGTTAAGCCCCAGGGGTTCTTTCACGTCCTGCCTCAGAAAGTTTGTGAGCGGAGCATGCAAACCTGTACACTTTACAACAGCCAAACATTGCACTGTTGTCACGTTTAACATGCCTATTTATGTGCACATTGTGTCATCCTGAACATTTCAGAACAATATATCGGGTATATTCTGGCTTCATTCAATTTGACAATATTTGCGATGATCCCAAATGTTAGCTAATTTGCCCTTTGTTCCTTTTCTGTTGGAGCAAACTGTTTTTCAAATTGCATATTGTGGTCCTCGCTAAAAGAAAGAAGTGCAACGTTTAGCACTCAATTATTCAGTTGTCATGTTACTGTACATACATTACTGAGTGTGCCTTATAGCAAACAGGCCTTATAGAAATAAATATATATGGGAAGCGTCGTTTATGTGTATTTATGGAGACTAAAATTAAAGTTTGTTGAACGTTGTTGATCTCCACTTGTCAGCTTCAAATAGATTTTAAAAGTTGCATTTTCCTGTTTGGTTTTTAATCATCACGCCTCCGTATCTCTCTGGCGCAGAAGCAGCCGGCTTGCACACTCTTCAGAAGTCTCCACACAGTCTAGAATCAGCTGTGGGCACCCCCGCTGGCGCGTGACTGAAGCTAATGCGAAATGTTTCGTCTGAAGACCTACTTGTTTCGTTTATTCGCAGCATGGACAGTAACGTCGAATTTGTTTAATCGTTTGACACCTCACAATAAATAATATTAGATACGCATGCGGCTTCGTCAATAGCCATATGCTGAAATTTATCAATGGTACGATCTCAATGTTTATCAGGGATTAAGTTGTTTAAAAAAAGCGTAGGAGCCCAAGGTTTTGCTCATAAAATCTGCGGCGGCTGCCATCAAGTGTTGTGGTTACTAAATATCAAGGCTGCGTAGTCTAGATCTCACCTCATGTCTCTCTTACTCACAACCAGGAATCGTGCAGAAACAGCGTATCCCACTGTCCAATTACTGGATCGCTTGTATTGACTCAGGCGTGCATGATATGCACGGGGGTCTATAATAGCCTTAGAACCCGCCGTAGTGGGCTCTACCGGCTATTAAAGTCCCGCTCCCCGCGTTAAATGCCCGAGCCGAAGGCGAGGGCATTTAACAAGGGAGAGAGACTTTAATAGCCGGTAGAGCCCGCTACGGCGGGTTCTAAGGCTATTAGAACATTCTGCCACACAGGGCAGAATGTTCTGTTAAAAAAAAAAATGTTCACGGAGCCCGAGGGGATTAAAATCCCCTCGGGCTCCGTGAGGCTTTGTTCACAGCTGTTGCTGTGAACAAAGCGAACATTGGAATGTTGGCGCTGCGGGCTTTTACCGGCCAGTAAAAGCCCGCAGCACTCCATTGTTTTCAATGGAGCCCCAAGCATTCCAATGTTCTAATGATACTTCTCACACATGACAACAGATTGTTGTATTGGGGCCCTAGGCCCTCATGCTACTAAAAATGAGACACACGGACTCGCTTTCTTAGTGGGTGAAACTGGCCCTGGGCACGTGCGCCCGGCCCCTTTTATTGCCAGGGTCACCTGACCGGTGACGCCTGTGCTGGGTGGGTGTGGGGTGTATGTGGGAGGCCAGCCCTCAGCAGAGAGGCTGGCCAAAACACTAGAACGTGTCCAGCAGGACACTACATTCCTCCAAAACTTTGAGGAACAAAAACAAAGTCCAACCTGCAAGAGAAAAACACAGTAACAAACACACCACCATCAGTCTCTCGGCCTCGAGAAGGCAGGCCGCAGGATTGCCGTGGGCAGGTGCAGCTGGGAGCACCCGGATCCTTCTGCACGAGTTCATGATTTAACCAGTCACAGCCGGGCACGAACACAGTGTGGAAGAAATCCGGACTCTGACAGTCAGATGGTTGGACAAATGTCCACTGATGCACCGTGCTTCAGTCCTGTGGGCACTCGTGGCGAGGCTGGTGGTGTTTACAGTTCAGTTTGTTCAAACAGGGCGTATCATTCGAATTGGGTGCATCACCCAAATTGGGTGCATCACGAGCGTTGGTGGAGTCCACTGTGATTCTGCTTGCCAAGACATCCTAGCTTCACGAAGGCCAATCCCTTGAAGACGGATGACATCTTGGATGTTGTGAGGTCCTCCTCTGAAGCCCTTGTATGTTCTGACCCTCTGATGGCAGAGTTGCTTCCAGGCCACCTCTCGGTTTTGGATTCTTCACTATGGAACTTCCTCAAGGCCTTTTCGATGGGTTTGCCACGGGATCGGCATGGACTGTGCTGGGCTGCGTGTGGGCCATCTGCCGGCCGCTGCAGGCTCTCCGACAGGAGCCATGGTCAAATCATTCGTGCAACCACAAGGGTGGATGTTCCGTGGTCAGGGCGCTTGCCGACATGGATCAGGTGCATGCGGGCTCTCAGACGGACTCAGGGCAATTGTCTATCACGTTGCCAGGAGGGTGTCTAGTTGGTGTCATGTTAATTCACTGAAGACAGTCTTGGTGTGCTGTGACCTGTTGGGAGTCTCCATTGCACAGCCCTTTTTGTCTCTTTGACTTCATCGGTGGGGCAATGTCCAGTCCTCTCTCAAGCTTGAGAGGACCCTTGTCTGGGTTGTCACGGGACTGCTTGTGATCTGCGCTGGGGCTGCTTGTGTGCCACATAGGGCAGCTGCAAGACCTCCTAGGAGCCACTGCCTAGTCGCTCGTGCAATTACAGGTGTAGATGGATCTGGGTCACAACTTGCTCTTGTCACCGAGAGCAGGATATACCGATAGGGCGAGCAGTTGGTCATTGGTTGAATAGTTCTTCAGAGCATTAAAGCAGAGGTGTAGGACTCCATTCTGGTTGTTTAACTGCTCCTTTGATGGATACCGTGATGCACATGGCAATGATGACATTTGCCATTGGGAGACCTGGACGACAAGTGATGTTGCTGGAGTAAGGGTGATTGGAGTAACTTCGTCACAGCGAGTGCAGTCTTTCTTTTGCTCAAGTGCAGATGCTAGCTAGCAGTGGTGCCATCTGCTTCAAACAGCCGATGACAGGTGGCTTGGATGGTCACCTTTGACGTGTGGGGTAAGTACGCGGTTCGCGCATGGCGTCTTACATTTGGCACTCCCGCCGAGCTGTCTCCAGTGACGTCATCGCACCCCGGTGGCTGTCTTGTCCGTGTGTGCACTCTTCCTTTGTTGTGGGAGTCCTCCATCTCTCCACCCTGTTGATCTTCCGTTCTTGTTCTTCTATGGTCGTCAGGTGTTGCAGTGTGACAGGTGATGTCACACAGTCTCCTTTCTTCCTCCTTCATAGCGTGGTGCTACGCCACGCTTTCTTCTCCTTTGTTGTGGCGTCTGGCCACTTGTCTTCCTTTCGTGTGGACCTTTCGAAGGTCCTGTCCTGCCGAAGGACTAGGGGCTCATCCCCGTGTTGCAGTGGTGGCGTCGTGCCACTCAGGGTGTGCAACTCTCCTCTTGCCTGTTGTGAGTCACTGCCGACTCAGTCTTGAGGCAGTGTGGGGGAGGACACTCCTTGTGCGACTCTCCTCTTGCCTGTTGCGAGTCTCTGCCGACTCCGTCTTGAGGCAGTGTGTGGGAGGACACTCCTTGCTGAGTCACTGGCCCGTTGCAGGGCAGTGACATAGGGTCACTTTCTTTTCCGCTTCCTCTTCACTTGAGGGCGCAGTGCTTGCGCCTCAAGGCAGTGCTTTCTTGGCACTGGGTCTTGCTTGAACCTGCGTGTGCTTTGCAGGGTTGGCCGCTTCTGATGACCTTCTGTGTGATGGGCCAACGGTGGCCGTCTTGTGTTGCTGAAAAGCCGGCTGGCACGGCCTCTTGTCCCGCGCGTTACGTCACGATCTCGGGTGCTCTCTCCAATTTCGCGGGCGTTGTCTTAGTCGTCACGTTCTCTGGCGCAGCTCTCTGCGCATGTGACATAGTCTCTTTTTCTGGGCGTTTTGTTAGCGCCTGGCATGTCCTTTTTCTTGTCCTGCGGTGATTTCCATCACTGCTGAGACGTGGCGTTCTTTCGGCGATGGGAGTGGATGGCCGCCAGTGGCTGCGCCGACCATGCGCGCTCTCTTCGATACCTCACGTGGCACTTACGTCCATTCCTCACTGTTGCAGGTGGGCGGGGACAGCTGCAGTCTTCGCCTTCCCTTTTGCAGCGTCGTTCGCGTTGCGTCCTTCCTCGCCGTTTCCTTCTTCTGCGCCGTTTCCGTCAAGGGGCGCGATCTTGGTCTTGTGCAGTCACTCTCTGAAAGTGCTGCTGTAGACTTGCCTTCATCCAATCTTGTTTTCCTTTAAAATAGAAAATAGGTTGCAGTGCCACCTTTGGCCACTGGATGTCAGTAGTGCACTTCTTTCATGCTTGAAAGACACTCTTTCTTCCTCTTGTGCCTCGGTTGTTGGAGACAGACACCGGAGAGGATCCAGGCTGGAGGGGGCTCTGGAGGGGGCTGCAGAAGCTGCAGGTAAGTGTCTTTTCTTTTTCCACCACTTTTCTGTCTTCTTTTTTCCTTGTAAAAGTTTTTTTTTTTTCTTGCACAGCCTCGTTGAGAGAGGCAGGCAGCTCGAAGTTTCTGTGGGTGGTTTGGGGGCCCCGGGCACTGTTTTCTCTAGGTGCGTGTCAGCACCTCAATTCTTTGTTCCTTTCTATGAGGTGGGGGCGCGGCCCTGGGCAATTTTCCTTGCCCTTGGTGCGTGTCTGCACCTTGTATTTCAATCTGTTTTCGGTGCGTGTGTGCACCGATGTGCTCTTTGACCACGCAGCAGCAGGAGGGCGGCTCTGGGCACTTTGCTTCTTTCTTTGAGCAAACATTAGCCTCGTGGGCAGAGGCAGGCAAAATTGCACGCTGCTCTGTGAAGGGGGAGGCGGCCCTGGGCACTTCTTTTTACTTTTAGCAGGCTGCATTACCTTCTTGGGGGTGGGGCAGGGGCGGCCGGTCCCGGCTATTGTTTTATGGGTTTTCTGGGTGCGCTGCAGCACCTTTGCCTTCCGTGGCCTCAGCAGCCTCCCTTAACGCTGCGGGTCGTGTTACTGGGAAAGTATGGGGCGGGGGCCTTGGGCATTTTCCAGTGTGCTTTCGGTGCGCAACAGCACCATCCCGGCACGTTGTCCCGGCCGCGGCAGCCTTCCCTGATGCTGCGACCCGTGTTGCTGGGGGGCAGCTCTAGGTGCTTCACTTGGCTGGTGCATGTCAGCACCGTCGCGCTCCTCTTTTCACGGCCGCAGCCGTCTTGGCAGTGCTGCGGT
Source organism: Pleurodeles waltl (assembly GCF_031143425.1). Taxonomy (NCBI): domain Eukaryota; kingdom Metazoa; phylum Chordata; class Amphibia; order Caudata; family Salamandridae; genus Pleurodeles; species Pleurodeles waltl. The sequence goes on along the minus strand of NC_090436.1, from coordinate 608,133,337 downwards.
CCACCGTGCTGTGACTTTATGGCGGTAGCCTAAGAGCTACGTTCCTTTTCACACTGCTGCTCGGTCTCCCTTATCCCAGCGGGAGAGCGGGGACAGCGCGCAGCAGTCTTTACCCCCTTTTCAGATTTCTCCCGCCGTGGTGGTGCCACACTGGCATCCACAGGGCTCACCTCATGCCAGGCAGGGTGTCGGCGGTGTTCTCGGCTGCGTTCTGCCTTTCGGGATTTGTGGCAGGTGGGTGCTGCAGTGAGGTGCTTTACAGATGTAAAGTAAGGGAACACTTCATGCATTTCCCTCCTCGCAGCGCAACAGCTGCAGCCGGCTCACGCGTGGGGCAGACATCCTCGTCGCCAATGTTGTGTTGGGGCCCTAGGCCCTCATGCTACTAAAAATGAGACACACGGACTCGCTTTCTTAGTGGGTGAAACTGGCCCTGGGCACGTGCGCCCGGCCCCTTTTATTGCCAGGGTCACCTGACCGGTGACGCCTGTGCTGGGTGGGTGTGGGGTGTATGTGGGAGGCCAGCCCTCAGCAGAGAGGCTGGCCAAAACACTAGAACGTGTCCAGCAGGACACTACACAGATCACAGCAAAACAGGCACACTTAAGAGCCATACTCATGTGCACTTTAAACTTCTCCAACCCAGCTGGCTTATAACAGCGGGGTTGGAGAAAGCACAAGCCTCCAGCGCTCCCGAGAGCGCTGAGAGCCCGCTCCCTTCAATCCTGATGCATGTCTTATGCTGTTTAACAGCATGAGTGCAGCGCTAGGATTAGTTAGTGCAGTTTCCTGGGTCCGGAGCTTTGAAAACAGAAGACACTGGAGAGAGGAGGACGTTCTGGCAAGTAAATAAGGCAAGTGCCCGTTTTTTAGGGTCGAGCCTGCGTTGCATGCGCTCGCGCATGCGTATCACAGCGAGACGCTTTAGTGTTTAGAAAAGGGCTCGGAGCCCTGTCAACGTCACGACCAAGTACAGAAAACATGCGAGGCTCGCTGTTTTCCATCGGGCTCGTGGACTTCTTTTTCTCTAATTTACGAGCGCGATTTCACTTGGCAGAAGTCGAGCGCTTTACATAGTTAAATTCACTTTTTCGGGTTATGTACATAAATGCCCTTTTGCCCGATAGGTGAAAAGTCGGGTTTGGAGTTTACAACGCGATCAGCTCTAACATGAGCAAACGCGAGACCCATTGCATTGAAAATGCTTGTTTATTATTATGTTTTTATTGCTGCACCGCCACTTTACATATATGGCAGCCACCACTGCACCGTAGTACTCCATGGGAAAAGAGAAGATATAAGAGAAGGGAACCAATTGATCTGAACTGTAGTAGAGTTTTGTGAGTGGAGAAGGAAGCAGCCCCTCAACACACCGATATTCTCATCAACAATTCAAAGAGGTGTAGGCTCTGTAAATTGAAACAAGATCATTATTCCACACAGTACAAACCCACATCTACCACAGAAAGGCACAATAAAAAAAACATACATTCACACAACATTCTAACATACCATTTCAACAGCCATTTGAAACTCTATCATAAATGCCATGGTCACAGGATTGAATGCTTCCTAGCTGAGCAGGCAGGGAGAACATTGACTAACCTCCTTTCCCTCTTATAAGAGCCAGGCCCCGCCGCTAAATACTATGGGGCAATTCACTAATGCACATAAGGCTAGTTCTGTAATACACTTCTATGTACTCTTACACCTAAAAACATCTAAAGTGGGAATATTCATGGAATATTCACAAACAGAACAAATGGAAAGGAATGTGCCCTCTTCCCACTTTTAGAAATAGGGAGTTTGATGTTTTGTGCTGATTCCCAAAGGCATATAAAAATATAAGAGTACTCCTTTATTACTATTTGGCCTGGGCGAAATTTTTATTATGCTCAAGTAATCTGAGTAATTTTGGTAATTTCACATTACTCTTTCGATACAAAATTACTGAAAATTAGGCATTTACGATGCTGGAGTTAAATATGAGTATTTTGGCACAATAAGTCCTACCACAGGAACAATGAATTTAGTAAGTGTAAGAGGCTGCTGTACCTGTTGTGCTGCATTTAGCACTATTTGTTTTTAGTGCAGTCACATCCTCTGATCCATTTTGGACAGAAGGGTGCATTTTGTAATAAGAAAATAATGCTAAATGCTGGGTTATGCGTCTCATGTACTTCCATGTAATCTCCCATAATTTATCTGTAATTTGGCTGAATTACGCTACAACAGATTACACAGGTTATGCCCATCTCTAATTACTATATCATTATTTCATAAATGCTTTAGTGAATACACTTCCAAGTGACTGAATTGCAAGTAACATGAAACAATTTCCAGGTAGCACCTCCCATACTCCACCCCTTATAAAAAGCAAAAGAAAACTGGAACCTTTTCCATCACCTACCGGGACTTGAAAACCAATGGGATGGCTTTTAGCCACATCATCACCACACATATTCCTAGTTAAGATCTACGCTAATGTAACCTTACATGGTTTCATAGCATCATAAAGTGCCTGCAACGTTTTATTGCAAATATCTTATGCCAGGGTTTTGGACTGCAAGATAAAGCAGAGTCATTACTGTTCTAATTAATCATGAAGAGCTGAGGTTCCACTGATAGATGTAGAATTATGACATTTATTGTAAAGAGCATTATGTAAAATCACGATATATGAGTGTTTTATCTTGTGTTCAAATAACACTCCGGAAAGATTACTTTCAAAATAGGATTTGATCTTATAAAGCTCAAACCCCTGGCACCAGCCTAAACCCAACTGTTCAGCTCAACCTTAACACCCGACTCCCACACAGCATTCCATATCAGGCATCATGACATCTGTGAGTTCACTCATTCTAATGTCTTAACATTCTAATTTTTAAAGCTACATGTATAATAAAACAACGAGCAACATGTATAATAAAACAACAATACACGATCAAGTAGAACAAAACACATCTCCACCCTTTTAGAAAGAATAAAACAAATAAAACTAACATTCCTAAGGATTAGGAAAACATTTACTTACATTTGTTTTTTTAATATAAAGTGAAGTGAACCACTTAATTAGAAAAGGGACAAGGAATCCCTAAAATATTAGATTAATCTATGGTATTTGTTACTGAAACAAACTCATCATAATGTTTGGGCTTCACACTCAACCTTCCTGACCTAGTTATTTTCTGTCTGATCGCATTCCTAGTGCTGGTGATTATCTCATTTTCATCCCAGGGTGCCTCATCTGTAGTGCTATAACTCCTAATGTTATTGCTAATCCCTTGACCTGTATCACTTCTCTGTAAATGGTTGCTCTTTTGTCTGTCACTCCCACCTTCTTCCATTAGTACTTCATCCACCCATTCATAATTCACAGATTTCTTCCTACTCTCCATTTTGTCACTTCTCCTGTAATCTCCCTTAAAAATGCCAACCTCTTAGCATGCCATACTTTCCCATTGCTTAGCAATACTGAATTACACAAGATTTTGATCACTCTCAAAGGTTCCGAATATTCTCACCTTTTTTTACAATTCATCCTTTTCTTTTTAACTTTCACAACATCCCCTACCTTGAGGCTTACTTTCTTCACGCCATGTAACTGTTTGCATGTTTCTTTATACTTCTTTAGTCCTGTTTCCATGCAATGTTTTATGTCAGTTAAAGACCATTCAACCTTGTTATCCTTAGTAAGAGGGACCCTGCCCTCATCAATTCAAATTGACTGTGCCCCATTACCTCACAATGTGCTACTCTGTAAGCGCTTATGGTCTTGCAAATTTCCTTCTCCCATTTCAGACCATTAACTATTAGACAGTTCTGTCATGCCTTTTAATACTCTATTGAATCGTTCTACATTACCATTCCCTTCAGGATGGTACATTGCTGTGGTTTTATGATTTATTCACCAATTTCCCATTAAAGGTTTGAAGGTTTCTGAGATGAATTGCCAACCACTGTCACTAACTACAGTTTTAGGTAACCCTTCTCTAGAAAAAATTTCCTTCAGAAAACTCATGGGGGTCTCTGCTTTACATACCACTTTAATCTTAGGCTATTTAAATAAATGGTCAGCTATCACTACAATAAGCTTAGGAATACCATTAATACAATGCACAGGACCAAAAACACCCACTCCTATCCTTTCCCATGGTCCTCTCGGCATTTCTGCTAAACCTAATGGTGGTCTTAATGTAGTCAAATATTTTTCAGCATTAAGGCACTTGTTACTCTCCCTCACCACCTTCTTTACCTCATCTATCAGTACCACACCACCAGTAATACATTTTGACCCTTCTCTTGGTGTTTACAATGCCTAAATGGCCTTCATGACATAAATTAATAACACATGCATAAATCCTCTGGTGGTATCAATCTCCCTCCTCTCAACAAAAAAAATCTTCTTCGGATAACTCATTTTTCAATTCCCACCATGCCCCATGCTCCTTGCTCAATTTATTTTTCTCAGGCCATCCTTCTTTCATGTACTTCCTCACTATGTTCATTAAGTCTCCTTGTTTTAAAGAAATCTTCCACACTTCTGGTTCAATACTTCATAGTTCCCCAGCAAACACCAATGATACCAGATCATCATCCCACTCACTGTCCCTTTCTCCACACATTGGTATAGGCAATCTGCTCAGGAAATAAGCTATCTTATTCCTTGCTCCTGGAACATAACGTATTTCGTATACATAGTCTAACAATTGCATGGAAAGTCTTGTGATTCTCTCTGATACATTACTTCAACCTTGTGAGATAAGAAGTTTGGTTAAGTGTTTATGATCACTTCGTAACACCACCTTGGTACCTCAAATGAATTGTATTTCTCTTTTGCAGTGCCTAATGGCCTGGATGTGAAAGCTACTACTCTTTCTGTGCCATCATCCTGTAGCTGGGAGAGAACAGCCCCCAAACCTCGTCCCCTCGCATCTGTAGTAAGTAAGCTCTTGCATCTCAGGTCAAATCCTTGTAGTGCTGGTGCTTTACATATGTCACCCTTTATACTTTCAAAGCTTTTGTTACATTCTTCGGACCGTACACATTTCTGGCCTTTCTTTAACAATTGTCTAATGTGGTACATTTTACTTGAGAAATTGTCCACAAATTTAGCATATAGTTCTGCTAACCCTAAAATTGATCTCACTTCATCTTTGTTCTATGGCATCAGTGCTTTACGTATGACATTCACAGTTCTGTCTTAGGTGTAATACCTTTGTGGCTGATTTTGTGTCCTAAGCATGTCACAGTATTCTTAGCAATACAACATTTGGATTCCTCAGTTGTTAATCCATATTGTACCAAGTGTTTAGTATGTTTTCGAGTTCCATATCATGCTCCCTTTTATCTTTTCCCATAACTCGAATGTCATCTTGAAAAAAAATGACTCTCTATTGTGGAACGATTGAAACATAAGATGCTGAAACATTGCAGCCACTGAGGCCAGACCAAAAGATACCCTTTTAAATTGAAAACACCCAACGGCTGTAATGAAATCTGTGAGGTACTTGCTACTTTGATGTAACAGCACTTGATGATAGGCGGATGCTAAATCTATTGTGGAATACCACTTCATACATTTTGGGACCAATGATAGTTCATCTATCCCGGGCAAGGGAAACATATCCACAAAAATATTCTTATTTAACTCCCTGAAGTCAACACACAACTGGATACGACCGTTTACTTTCCGGTCAACCATGAGTGGAGTTATCCAATCGGAAGATTCAACTTGCTCAATTACTCCTGCGTCTACCAATTTTTCCATTTCTTAAATTGCCTCCTCCTTTGCGCTCAATGGAATGTTTCTTAGTTTATGAACTTTTGGGACTGTGTTTTCTTTTAATACAATTTATGAAATCTTTCAACTCACCTACCTTTCCTGAAAACATTCTAGACATTTTTGTTACCCAATTGATACCATTTTTTATGTCCTTACTCACACTGAGTACTGGATCAGGACTATTAGGATCAAGTATGATACCTAATTCCTCTTGGTCCTGCCATCCTAGAACACATAGGCCTTTCATTGCTATGTATAACTTACATTCTGCCTTCCTCCTTTTGAATTTAAAATTCAAATTCCGGTAACCTAATAAATCTATTGCCTCTCCTGTAAAGCTCTGTGGTTGAATATCTGTTTTTTCCAGTTCAGGACCCACCTTTGTGTGAAATAGTTCTATCCATGTTTCTTCATTAATAATAGTGTAGGGTGAGCCTGAGTCAGCTGCTAACTTTACTTGCACCCCTCCAACCAGTATCTCACAAATACGTATTTTCCGGCTCTGACCATTCACCTCCATTATATAATCTTGTGTGCACAATACTTTGGGACTGTCTGTGTATGAACTGGTTTGTTCATTTTCCTATTCCCTTTCATTAACAATGCATTTTACAACCTTTAATTTATGACATACTCTTGCAGAGTGTCCTTAAATCCTATATTTTGCAAACTTTTGCTCTATAGCAGGACATTTTTTATCGTAAGCCAAATGAGATGAGTTTTCGCATCAGTAATACTTGCCCTTCAAGTCATCCTTTCTAGTATTCAGTTTTTGTTCCTCTAAACTACTTGCTTGTTTTTTACTATGTTCCTGAAGACTCCTTGGCTGAACTTTTGTTTTGCCTATCTTACCCATCTCCTCACCAATTTCACTTTTACAGGTAGACACTACAGCTTTAGCACAGCTACTAGTGAGTTCTGATTTACTTATTATTGCAGTAATTTCTTGTAAGGTGGATTCACCATGCATCCACAATCAGTCAATCTTCATTTGAAAGAGATTGTGAAAAGTTTGCTGTCCTTAAATAAGTCAATTTCATATCAGAGGGATTCACGACTCCCCATCTGCAATTTTGTATAATGTATTCAGTTAAAACTACTGTGCAACATAAATTTACGAAACACAGATTGAAAATATTGCCAATCAACACTATCAGCGCTGCCTGGTGTAACAAGACATCCCATTGTTGCGGATGTTGTCGTTTTTGTGATGCAAAATCAGAATGTAACAGGCTTTTGGCCTTGGCGTACTCCTCCAAGACAGCCAAGATGGGCCATCGAAGGCAGGATAGGGGGCGGAACTGTGTACTTCAAAGACACTGCTTCAGGTCACACATTTAATACTAGCTTATTGTGACTGTAGACACAAGAGCCCAAGGCATGGAGGCAGGATGGTCCAGACATTTCTCAGGGGGCTTGGGAGGGACAGACTGGGGCAGACGTTTCTGCCATTTTAAAGTGAGAACTAGGTATGAGAAAGCAGCTTCCAGACTCACCCTTCAGTTGATTTCTGAACCTGAGGATGGACTCTCGGAGGACAGTCTTCCTTAACTCAGAAGACGAACATTGGTTCCATTCTAGGGCCCATATTCATGGGCTTTTAGCACAGGGCAGTAAGGCAAGTCACTGTGCTGTGCTGCCCTGCACCAAAAGAAAAAGGGCAGGAATGCACTGTGGGTCATATTTATGCTCTGCTTGCACTGGATTTGTGTAGTTTCTTTTTAGGCAAATTCAGCGCAAACCTAACACTCTATTTATACTTTGACGCTCGACCCGCGAACGTCAAAATTCCACTGTGTCCGTCATTTTTGGGATGCGTGAAACCGTCTTGCGTTAATGACATGCAAGGTAGGCGTTCCCATCCAAAAAATGGCTTAAACACCCGTGCGCCATATTTATCTAACCGCACAAAAATCCTGCACGGCTGGGAGGCGGAGGCTGAAAATGGCGCACAGCCCGATTTGCATAAAAAACTAACGCCTGGGTCAGGGCAGGAGTAAAAATGGGGCTAACACACCAGTACTTAAGGAAAACACACAGAAGCAACATCAAAGCTCCAAAAGGAAGACATAGAGGTGCTATTCATCCAGCATACACGAAGACGCAGAGTACAGGACCAACAGCAGCAGCTTCCACCACACCAGCAGGGACCCCAAAAGCAACGCAGAAGGCAAGAGAGGATATTCCGGACCAGGACAACCCTTCAGGGCCTCAGGGAACATGACATCATCCAGAGGTACAGACTAAACTGCAAGCCATAGAGCAGCTGCTGCGCAACATTGAGCCACAGTTGGCACCCAGCTTGCAGACACCCCATATCATTCCACCAGAGACCAAACTGCTAGATGTCCTCCACATGTTGGCAAGTGGCTCTTTTCAAACCACTGGTGCTCTGGTTGCTGGGATCTCACAGCCCTCATTCTCTGCCTTCAAACCTAGGGTACTGGATGCCATCATCCCCCTTACACCCTGCCACATCAGCTTCCCCAACACACAGCTGAAGTACCAGGACATCCAACAGGGCTACTACCAAATCAATGGCTTCCCACACATGCTTGGTGCCACTGACTGCACACATGTACGTATTGTGCCACCTGCTACAACCGAGCATCTATACTGCAACAGGAAGCACACACAATCCATCAATGTGCAGGCCATTGTGGATCACCGGGGATTGATCACCAACATCGTGGCACAGTATCCTGGGAGTGTACATGATTCATTCATGTACCGCCACATCACCATCAATCAACACTTCCAGGATGGACGATATGGAAATGGCCTACTTGTTGGTAAGTACAGAAACCTGGTTAAATACACACTGCACAGCAACCCTGTAGGACACACAACACATACATCACTACATTGACATGTGGCCAGGAAGGCACTGAGGTTGTGACACTGCTAGTCATGTTTGATATCCTGACTAATGGGATACACACCTCTGGACAAATGACAGATGCAAATAACAACAGATGCCACTCCAGAGCCACAAGGGACCAATTTAAAACCACACAGTGACAATGACATGGCCTTAACTGGCAGTACAACTTGGAAGATTAATCTTTCAATATCACATCGATAACACTCAATTACACACCCTTCCAAGCAATACCTACTGTGTAAAGGGTGTGTAATGTGTTTTGCTGCAGGTCAAACACCATGAGACACATGGCATGATGATAATGACTTCTAATGAAGGTGACATGGAATCATTGAGGCAGTACCAACATCTCACATCACTCCTGGGATGACATTGCCCGCTACCAATGAGCAAGTGGACTGTGCTAAGAACACATATTGATGTGACATTATTGCAAAGTACACATTGCTACACATAAGGATTGAGACAATTACACATATACCCAACAGATGTACAGGCATATGGACCTTCTGACAATTAAACCTTCACCCCCACAACCAAGTTAGCCAGCTTACCTGGAGCAGGTTCAGTAGTGTAGTTACACGTTTGCACATGAGCCAACTCAGTGAGGGCACAAAAATAGGTTTGCATAGAACTTGTCACACATGGGTAATTTTTTCATTGTCAATTGCCAACACTTCAGTGCTGCTAACTTATAGAGATGCGTTGTACATTGTCACCTAGCCAAGGTCCTCACTGTTGTTTTTCACATGCTATTACATATGTTGAATTATGTGGGATCTTCAGGCCACATAGTGCAACTGTGTTACCACCACTGTGGAATTGATTCTGTGTGTGGAAGTATCATGTCACCCCCAGTGAAGACACATAGACACTTCTTTCACGTGACATAATTCATAGGAGTACACAATGTACTGCAAGTGTACAAAAATACCGCTGATATCCGGTCAATCAGCCAAACACCAGTTTAGATAATTAAACAACCCAATGCTGATAGTACATCCTAGAAGCCTAGGATTCCACACAATAACACAAACACAGATGAGTCACAGTAAACACAAGATAACAACTGCCATGCAAAGTGATAATCATGGTGCAAGCTACATCAACATTATTTTACTCATTTTCTCTTTTAGCTGATCAGGGGTATGGGATCCAGCCATGGATCATGACGCCATTTGCCAAATCAAGCACAGCATCAGAGATTGCCTATAATGAGGCACATCGGAGGACACACACCATAGTAGAGAGGACTTTTGGCATCCTGAAATCACGATTCAGGTGCCTCGACATCACCGGAGGCAGCCTCTTATATTCACCTGAAATGGTCTGCAAGATCATTTTGACCTGTGCTATCCTGCACAACATATGTGTAAGGAAGAACATTCCCCTCTATATACCAGAGCCACAAATGCCTGAAGAGGAGGAAGTGGAGGAAGTTGTCCATCAACATGAGGGGGGCCATCCAAGCACTGCAGCAGGATTGCGTCGGAGACAACACATTGTACAAAACTTCTTTTAACTCCAGTCACCATCGCCACTGTCTTACTATATGTCATTGAACACCTCACTTCATCACTAAGTCATGGTCTGGGTAATTATTTATGCATCACATGATCCCTAGGAATCATAATCAGAGTTAAACCTCATGGAGCATTGAAGATATACAGATTAGGATACTGAAAAAGCCACATCACATTTGATGGGTATGAATGTGCACCCAACTTCACACAAAGTGTAAATGAAATATATATTCGGTCCATTTCACATTTGAAGGGCAATATCAGAGTAGCACAGCTATGGCACACATCCATGTTGACAACATGGTTCATTGCAGCATATGGCACACAACTAAGACACCATCAATCATAAGTTAAAAAACTGCTTCATACATGAGGCAGTGGATGTGCTATTGCATTGGTAACAGGAATGTATGACCAGACCCTTGACAGCAGTAAGTGTGACATCAGCTACCTCTGCAAGGAGCATGTGTGAAAGATAGCTGCAAATGGATGCACGAGTATCCCAGATATGACAAGCATTGCTCACAAGACACGCCCTGTGCATGGCATCCCAGGTTATAAGTCCTGCCACAGGCATGTTTTCAGTCTCTCCCCACCCGATGTACCCGATAATCCTTCATCTACACCCACCCAGACTCACATTCTGACTCCAGTGTGCTTCCCTCTTTAGTATGGCATGCCATAGTCCTAGTTCATCTGTCTGCATGGACTTCAGGTCCGATAATGCACTGCCTTGTAGTCTGTAGGACCTGTAATCACCTGTCCATTGCTTCCCATGTGAAAGGTACTGTTGGCCCTTTGAACTTGAATCTCACCTACAGGACTTGTGAGAGACTGAAGCTGCACACACCTGAGAGCACTTCCATGCAGACCAGCCATTTGAACCTGCACTGCCATTGCTGCTGCCTGTAACGGCTTAGAAGCTGCCATTTTATGTATATCCTTGTTGTGCATTGCCGTATAAATCTCTTGTGTAACACAGGCCTTGGGTTATTGTATAACGTTGCAGCCCACAGCACAAATACAGTTTTTATTTTCCACAGTGTTGTTCCAGCTTTTCCCAGTCTGAGTCTGCTCACTGTGCATTTGCCTTGTTCATGTTAGTTCCTGACAGAGCCTGCATCCTGTTAGCCTGATTGGTTCCTGTCTTTGTGTTCCCATACAGGTTCCCTGTGGCTACATTTGTCTCATAGTTGCTTTCCATGCCCTCACTTTCCTCCTATGGTATTGTGTCTGGTAGGTCTACGATGAATTCTCAAATAGATTGTAAAGTGTAATCAGTTTACTTATCGTATCATGGTCTGCGACATGTATTCAAATAGCCTAATCCTGGCCCTATCCCTTGTCTGGGTTTCATGTATGCATGAGTGACAAACAATGACAGTGTAATATGGCTGCATGCATGGATTGGGTATTGTGCCTCCAGCACAATAAACAATGTTTGCTAATGTGCATGAAAGGACAAAACATGTTTGTGCCCTGACGGTCCACACACAGATTCACATTGACTGCAACCCAATGATGGTGCTTGTGTGGTGAAGAACTGTGAGATTAATCAGCACAGAGGCACTGATATTCCCTGTTGCAGTGGGAATTTTAGATGCCACCCTGCGTACAAAAGTTGTGATGAAACCTGCCGGTTTCTATTTACTGATCCATTAAGTTTGTGAGCACACCAAGGTTGCCCTGTCGTCAGCCTCATAAAACTTCTGCAGTTCCATGGCTGTACTATCCCCATGTGTGTTGTCAATTCCTCTTTGGCTTTCGGTCAATTCTGCTTTCAGGATACTCTGTTAATGCAGGGAATGGCTCTACAGACTCACGGCTAGACCTGCACGTAACTGTGACAACATGGAGGCCAATAATGACCCAGGGTACACATGGCCACACACTTAAACTGGACACCTTTGTGCAAATAACCACTGGAAATATGTGAACACATGCAGCTTGGTCTGCTGGTCCTCTACTGCCACAAGAGAAACATAGGTCATTTTTTATGACTCAAACTGTGGAGTGACATTACATTTTTGAATTGGTTTTGGGACTCTGTGTCACAAACACTATACCTACATAGCATTTTCAAATGCCTGACTCATAGGTAGTACACAAACAAGTGCCCAGGAAGTGGTATCCAACATTCCAGTACATGTGATGGCTTACTCTTGTAACATTGCCATTATCAACCGTCCTCTATCTATCCTGTGCATAGTTTGTCATGGGAGATGTTTTGTCCCAAAAGTCAGAGGGGAGTTCACACAGCATTAGATGCTACGTGTATGACAAACACATTTCCTGACTCATTTCCACACTGATTAGCATCTGATGGTTATCCACATTTACAACACATACATACAAGCACATTAATGAAAGCATGTCTTGTGAAGTTCACACAGAGGCCCAACAGCAATTGAAATAGCCAATTCACAGACATAAACACACAGGCCATGATGGAATGTATTAAGTTGCGTAGCCTTGCTATCTTCTATTGACGCACCACCTGCTCAAACTAGGTAATACCAATGTTTATTCAAAATGTTTGGGTAGCTGTTGCGTCAGTTAAGAGTTCTCATCCAGTACAACAGCATGAGTATTATGGTCCGCAGTAGTATGGTCTGCCACATGTGCCCAAACACTGGAACACACAATGCAGGCAGCCTTTCTCTGTACAGTTACAGCTTTCGTGTAATAAAAAAATTAGAGAAATTACACAAACACAAATAAAGAGAGATATTTTGATGCAAACGCGTCAAAAAAGACACATTTGCATCAAAATTTGCGGCTCAAACATATGTTTTATTCATGGTCTGTGAGTGTACCAGGAAAAATATGTTTTTCACAAACTAAAGCAAGGAATTAATGTGGTCCCCAAATATTTGGAATACATGTCTGAATTGTATTCCTGGCCATACGTAAAAAGTTCTTCCTAACCTCAGGTAATATCTTAGGCTGATACTTTAACTTGGTTTGTGCCACAATTAAATTAGAAATGGATGCCAAAGTAATGCACAGGGTTCATATCTAAATGTTTGGTGCTACTTTCCATAGCTGTAGCGTAAAACATGAAACAAATGTCCCTGTGTGTTTTAATTTGCCTTGGGCACAATAGCTGGAACAGAGCTGATGCATTTGCCATCTGTGTCACTTTATAGCCATGCAATTCTTATAAGTTATTGGGTCATTATGCAATACCTAAAGTTGGTGATTGCATGGTCACAATTTATTACTTGCATGATGTTGTGCAAGGGATCCCTGACCGATTCCATCATACATATAAAGTGCCCAAATACTTTGCTACTTTACGTTTGGTACACCCCTGCTGATCTAGTGCAGCAAATGTACAATAGCTAACTTCCCAGTATGAAGGCTATCACAGACATGGGTGTATGCTAAGATCAGAACATCAGCATTCCTGTGACTGCTGCCATTCCCAAGGTGCATACAAATCGAAGCCTACATCATCAAGATTGCCACAGTAGGACATTTGATAAACCATGTTTCAATAATGGGACAGTGTCAGTTTGTTGTATACCCGCAGATCACCCAACTTGGCTAATGTAAGAAGATGAATGTAGTGACCTGTGAATTCCAATACCTGATATAGGTACACAGGGCAATGAGTGACACATTTCAGGTGCAATGACTACACCTGTGCCCATGCATTCTGTCACGGATGACCAAAATAGACACTCTCAGCATATATTTCTTTGTTGTATTAATTTAGATAAATGGCCAATCCATGTTTAGCGTCAGATTGTCATCAAGTAACACACAGGATAACTGCCATTATGGTGTCATAGGGGGCATATCTGGCTCAGGGTACACTGTCAATGTAGCATATGTAACCTAAAAACAACACAGGCCCACATGTAATGGACCATAGAATGCATAATAATTCATGAGCTAAAATCAACCCACATGAGCATCACACAGTAACTGATTGTCCCTTGATGCACAAGCCACAATACCTGAGTGACTGGTATTGCAGTACAGCAGGAACGTGGCTTTGCATGTCTCTCATAACAACAAATGAATAAATGGAGTACACTCTATAAATGGATCTGCAACCAATTGAGGAATCATGTTTGTCACCACATGATTGTTACGGCCACTGCATGTGTGCATGTGTGTGTGCATCACTCACTGGAGTAACAGGGTCAATACATGTTTGCAGTGGTGTATCTGTTGGAGTGTCATCATGCCTGAGGGGCTGGACTATCAAATATAATGTCACACACAGTATTTTTTACTTCAAAGTGTTGTACAGTGCACAGGCATTGAGCACATTTCACCCTTCCATGCTTTACAGGTGGACCTGCCCCCTACACAATTGGAGAAGTGGCTGGATTTGCGGACCCAGACATATCAGGTAAGTGTTGATATTTCAGTTTTGTGTTGTGTTTGCAGCTGTTGTGTGATTGACTCCTGTGTGTTGGACACATAGCAAGGTATGATGTGCTGGCACATGATCTGATATGTGACTTGACTGGAGGTTTTTTCCATATTTGAGTTGGACAATCAGTGGCGTAGAGTCATCATTTGGGATTGTAGTGCAGCTCTGTAGGCATGAATAGGGTGCCATTTGTTGTTACATTTCTTGTAATGAAAAATTTGGAGGTAGCAATTTTCATGATTTAGTCAGCAACTCATACCCTGAATCACACAGAGTAGGGATGCTGAAGTATTACCCACAGATTTGAGCCTACCCGTTAACTAATGAACATGTAGGACTATATGTTTGACTTCCTAGCAGCATTTAGCTCTACATGTTGTGCTACGTTTATGTGGCACTTGAGTAAAATGTCATAGGTGTGCATGTAGCTCACGCCCAGATGGGTGCTTGCATCTATGTGCTTGTTGTAGGACAGGTAATGGTAATATCAAATTATGTTGACAATTGTCCGCAATTAGGAACATAAATGTGGATATGATTGTACAATGTTTGTGTCTATCCTAGATGGACACTCTCCTCACTAGTGGTGGACTGACTAAACCCATGGGCAGCTGTCCAAAGATTCCTGGCTGTCCTTGATATTTGAAAGTATGTATTGCATGTCCACCCCCCCTGAGGCACAGGCTTAGGGTTATGAAATATGTGTACCTAGGTGTGAGGATCCAAGTGTAGTACACAGACATGTAATTCAGAAATTCATTTGTTCCAACCTAGTATACCCACTCATGATTAGCAACTGCATACCATTCTGGCAATTCCATTTACAAATCACAGATCTTCAGGCCCTGGATTGTCATCCAGAAGATAGTCATTAGTTGGCCTGTCTCATGTGGAGGACTTGCAGCATTTGTTTTGTGACTAATGGCAGAACAATGATGCTTAGATCATTTAAGAAGGTACACATCTTTTAGAGCATTGCTGTGCTGTTAGATACGACGCGTGTAGACTGAATTGGCATGTACATCCTCAGGGACAAATTGTGATCTGTACTGTGATTTGGCCTGTTTGAGCTAATTTTGATGAATCTTTTGAATATCATCAGTAGCTGTATCACACAATGATGTAACTAATGTTTGGCTTCATCTTTTTTAACAGCAGCCAATATGGATGCTAATCAGATCCGCGAATTCCAAAGGAGGGTGATGCGTTACCCCCACATTCTGGATGTTGAGTCTGGGTTCCGCTACATGGCACAGCGTTATCGGCATGAGAGAGCCACGGGGGTCTGGAGGGCATTTGCCCAAGTGGGCACATCCCTGTCCACAACAGCTGCCACCACCAGCACCACCACTCCGACCCAAGTGGCAACAAGGATGACAGCCACCACTGCAGGTCCCTCAACATCATCCGCTCCTGGACCACTGACAGCAGCCCCTGCATCTCCCCCTCCAAGCATGGCACCGGCAACAGCACAACCCTCCACAACTGGCACACAGACCACCCCTGCTGCAGTCATTGACAATGTTGAATTTAGGAACATGCAACATGAGTTGAAACGGATGTTGCCCAGAATGGACAGGCTGCAGCAGGAGGTGTCCCAGATTAACAGAAGAGTGCGTGGGATAAAAAAGATCCTGCAGAGGGCAAACATATAAATGTTGGACACTCAGCCATTATTTCCTCCCCTCCCTCCTCTTTCCTGGCTCTTCTATTAAGTGGGTTTAGGGGGCTTAGTGTTAGGTTAGAATAGGCTGTTAGTTTAGTTTGTATAAGTGGGTTGGGGGGTGGAGGGTATGATATTTTTACATGTGTTTTTTGTGGGTGGGTGGGGGATGATGTTGGGGTTTTTGTGTATTAAAAAAAATATATATATATATAAAAAAATACAAAAAATATATAATTGTTTAGGATAAGATAGTATTAGTGTTTAGGTTAGTATATGTTGTCCTCCATGTGTCCCGTCATATAAGGGGGTATTGGGGGTTGATGTCTAGAGTGTTTAGTTAAATGTGATAAGTAAGTTTAGCTTTGGTTAGTTAGGGCCACTTGTGTGTATGTGTAGTTAGGATAGGTTAGGTTAGTTAAGGTGTTTCCCCTAGTTTTATTATCCTTTTTTACAGTTAAATACATATTTAGGTATGTGTCATATGCTTGGGGATCAGGGCCTTGGCATGTCAATTTAGTTTTTGCTTTTGTGTTCCATCCTGCATCCAAATCCCAATTCAACTGTCACATTGGCAGCTACACCAAAGCTACTTCTCTATGCATCTGCCATCCATTGCACCCACCACTCAAGGTTACTATGGTTCCCAATGTGTTGTTAAGTTTGGATGTATGTTTTCAATCTGTCATACTTTGAGACCAGATTTTGGGGGTCATTCTGACCCTGGCGGCCGGTGACCGCCAGGGTCACCGACCACGGGAGCACCGCCAACAGGCTGGCGGTGCTCCCTCGAGCATTCTGACTGCGGCGGTTCAGCCGCGGTCAGAAACGGAAAGTCGGCGGTCTCCCGCCGACTTTCCGCTGCTCGGGAGAATCCTCCATGGCTGCGGAGCGCGCTCCGCAGCCATGGGGATTCTGACACCCCCTACCGCCATCCTGTTCCTGGCGGGTCTCCCGCCAGGAACAGGATGGCGGTAGGGGGTGCCGCGGGGCCCCTGGGGGCCCCTGCAGTGCCCATGCCAATGGCATGCAGGGGCCCCGTAAGAGGGCCCCACAAAGTATTTCAGTGTCTGCAAAGCAGACACTGAAATCCGCGACGGGTGCAACAGCACCCGTCGCACCTTCCCACTACGCCGGCTCCATTCGGAGCCGGCGTCCTCGTGGGAAGGTAGATTTGCCCTGGGCTGGCGGGCGGCCTTTTGGCGGCCGCCCGCCAGCCCAGGGCAAATCTCAAAATACCCTCCACGGTCTTGCGACCGCGGAGCGGTATTTTGTCGGGGGTAGACTGGCGGGCGGCCTCCGCCGCCCGCCAGTCTCGGAATCACCCCCTTTGTCTCTGGTACACTGTGGCACGTCTGCCTGCAGCCTGATATTCATGTGAACCCTGATAAGGTGAGTGATGGTATAATCTTATGTAGTATAGTATACATAACTCACATCTATCATTTCTTACATTGTATTGCCAGGTTACTTATTTGTCCGTACACTCATACACATTCATTCCTGCTGTATGGTGTGTGTGTGATAAAATTTTACATACCTATAGATTGTCTAGAAGACAAATTTGAAGACATTGATTTTCTGCTTAGACATCACTTGAAGCAGACTTATTCTGTCCAACACAGCATTATACTGTACTTTTTCTATTTACTTCAGAATTAATCTTCAGGAAGGGCAGATGATGGTACAATCCAGACCCTAGTGCATAGTTATCAGCCCACAATCTTTCAAGGCACTTGTATTGACATTCTTTGGCCATTGACATGAGGCAAACATCTCTAATCTCCCTCACGGTTGATGTGTTACATTACACAGAGACAAAGTGGTTGTGTAAGTGCTATTTATTTTAAAGTGCTGTAGAGCAATATTTACATAGTCCAGGATTGTGAGTCCATTAGTGTGACGCCTTCTATTGTGATACTACACAAGTGCAAAAGGACATGTCATTGGACATGCTGGGCTGAAGTGTCTTACAGTGCAGAGGAACATGAATTGCCAATGAGGTAGTGAGAGACAATCACAGAGCGTAGTGTCAAGGTAAACAGTGGGCTGGAGAACAGTGCATGTGCAGCTGTTGCAAGACTGGCATGTTACAAAGCACAGGACCTTGGTTATGAGCGCCCATTTGGCATGTACTTGTGCTACCGGGTACTCTTACGGGTGACGGTGATCTCTTACGGGTGACGGTGATCTGTTCCACGTCTTCATCTTCTGATGTGTGTGTCGTCTCCTCTGCCCTTGGTGGTGGTGGGTTTGAAGGGGCAACACACACTTCAGTGTTTGAAGACGTGGAGTCAGAAATCCCGTTAGCTCCCAACTGTGGGGCTATTAAGGGCATGACTGCAGCAAGGAGGAGCTGCTGGTTCTTAAGTATAGCAGCTACATCACTGTGGTAGGCAGCCAGGTTGGCCCTGAGGGGGTCAATATTGCATTTGTGCATCCAGTGAAAGGTTTTGTGTGCGAGGTATTGTGGCAACTCCCTTACTGCTGTGCTGATTTCCTTCACACTTTGTTGAAGTTCTTGCAAGATAGATGTTCGCCCTTGCATGGCTGCTGCCTGTTCTGCAGATGACATCATGCACAAATGCACCCCCTGTAAGCTGACTCCCATATTTTGCATCCCCACCCACACCTCCGTGGCCAGCTCCTGTTGTACTCCAACTACAGTCCTCTCAAAGCTGGTGCCAGTGTCGTCAGAGTCCTCAGCTGGGTTGGAGCTGGCAGGTTGTACAATTGGGGTGGCGGGTGGCTCCTCTGTGATGGCTGCTACTTCTGTGCTCCTCCTTGTGATTAAAGGTGGGGTCAGAAGGGTTCAAAGGACATCTTGGAGAGTCTGCTGGCTGATGTTTGTCAGATCGTCATCCATGTCATCAGGGAAGTCCAGGACAGACATAACCACAGGAGAGCCATCGTCCTCTGCAATAAGATATTGTACAATTAGTGTGTCTGTGTTGTGGCATTTGTAATATGATGTGCCTGACTTCCCATTAGTTTCAGATTGTGATCTTGGTTCCGGTTCATTGTTCCTGTCATTAATATTAGCATTCTCCCAGGCCTATGCCCCACCTGCATGTCACATATAGTGTGGGCAGTTTGGGGGACTGTCTGTGTCACATCCTCTAGGTCTAGGTGTAGGTTCTGCCCAAATTGTATGATGCCACCTTATTGTACAACTCAACCCTCCGTCTGCTTCCATTCTCATGTTGTGGCCTTGCACTGGCTGTGGGTGTTCTGATGGCACTTGCACCACACTTAACAATCTGGAACTGACCCAGTCTCTGATATTTCACATCCAGCTATATGTTGCTGAGACCTAGCATATACTATGTATAGCATTGGCATGGCGCAATACAGGTGTCAGCATTGGTAGTGGGTAATGTTGATGTTGGGGAATGTGTGCTACATTGGATTGCACTGATGGTCCTAGCAGTGTTCCATTTCCTCTTCTGACTGTGCGGGTGTGTTTCACTAGCCGGAAACATATATCCTCCCCCTCAATGCTGTTGTCTTAGCAGTATGACAGTTGGGATGTTGCATGGTGGCATTGCAGCTATTGTGACCCAGGCACAGGGTGGACCCTGGCATGTGCAGCATGGGTATGACATTACTGCTGTGTACCTCATAATGTTTATGACAATGCCTGATGTTTGTAGCGACTATGGACATTAGCATTTGACAGGATTAGCACATTTTTATTGTTTACAGGGGATTGATAACGTTGTCATCCTGAACCCTCTAATTTGGGTGTGTTTTATCCCTGGGCACGTAACTGCCATTAGCTACTTGACCTGCACACACAGCAGAGGTGGTAGTGGCAACTGTTGTCAATGTTAAATTCCACTTGCGGATATGTCCCGAGACTGTTAATTGAGCCCTAGTTCATGTAGCGACAATACCAGCTGTCATGTTCCTGATTATCATGACTTACATGCATTGTGTAGTAGGTATGTCCCCATCCCTGCTTGCAGTTAATAATTAGGCATTTTAGTTCCCCATGCCACTTTCCCTGCATCTGTGTTGTATCCTGGTAGTCTGCGCTGTCCTGTCCTTGAATCCCTGTGACGATCTCCTCTGGGATGACGGCTGCCACCATCTCCTCCATGTGGTCCAGGGCCTCCTGCGGTGCTGGACTCCCACCTCCAGTCTGCAGTGCTGCCTTCCTGTTCCTTGCCATCTTTTCTTTGGTCCTGCGCTTGCAGTCATGCCAGCGCTTCTTGCACTCGATGACTGTTCCCATTACATTGCCACACTGTTGATCTTATCGACAATTTGTTGCCAAATTGCCTCTCTCCTCCCAATTGGCAATGTAGAGGTGACAAGTTGGTGCTGGTGTTCCGTCACCTCCTTCACCGTATTTCCTGCTCCTCTGCACTGAACTGACACTTCCTTTTCTTCTTCTCCCTCTCCTGGGTGTTGTCTGGGTATTTATGGTATACAGCACATTCCTGTCCTTTCTCCCTGCAGTGCTGCCGTTTTGGCAGCCTAGCGTCAATGCAGACACCCTCGACCCATGGTGCAAAGGTGCCTGTGTTGCATGTGGAATTGTTTTGGGCAGGAAGGGGCATCTTCCTGCTCAAAAACAATCCTGGGAGGGGTGTTTATTTGTTTACCATGCACTGGGGATACTACCATCTGAACAAAAGTTCAGATATAGACACTGTCACACAAAGTGACAGATCTTCAGCGTATTGCCTAAGCACAAAGCTTTTGTTCTATTTGGTGTTTAAAATATGTTCATTAGGTTAAACAATGTAATTTCTGGTTTTCCCAACCATTTGTGTTTCCTATTGTGCAATGTTTGATGTAATTTTCTTTTCCTATTCTTTCACTACACAAAGACTTCGGTCTGGTTTGAGGGTGATTCGCTACAAAGCTTTGTTCCTTTGCTTGCTTCCATGCCCCCTCCAGTTCCTGATCGTGACTTCTCGCTCACAAATAATTAAATTTTCAGATTTTAGATTCCTGTTTGTTTTCAAGTCTTTGTCCAGCAAGAGGTTATTTTACTCCTTTGACATTTTCCTCCTGATAAGATGGCAGCTTCTCAAGGGTATTTCCCTACCATGTTTTCCAGTGGGTGGTGACATAGTGACATCTGAAAAGAGTCTCCCATTCATCTGACAGTGGAAGTGTCAAACCCGGACGGATTATGGGTAACTATTCAGACCTGAAAAGTAAAACACACAGAGGGCCATGCCCTGAGAGCACAAGAGGCTCACAGTAAATCATATATTTCCTGAATCTACCTAGCTGCTTTGGTAAATGGGTGCAGGACTGCCAGACATCACAGGACAAAGGGCAGTACCTAAAAGGGCAAAAATAATGATAGTTGATGCATAGAAGAGTGTGACCCCCACCTCATTTGCATTTGCAGCAGCTGATCTCTAGGAAGCCTTGTGGTGAAGAGTTTAAGGGGCTCTTTGGATGTTCCTCAAAACCTGCAGTTATTGCAGTCGAATTATCTGCAGCCCTCCCCTATACCACGGTGATGGGTGACGTGGATTCAGGCTCCCTTCAGTATCTTAGAACTCCATGGGTATGCTACTGACTTCCAGAAGACCAAGGCCATTAGCCACATAAATAGGACAGGTAAGCAAAGCATCAGAATGGCCACAGGCTTAAAAGTATCCAGGAGGAATTAGGCAGCACACTAGCTCCACATTCTGAATGCACTTCCACGGCAATGTTCCATGCAGGCCCAAAAACAGAAAACGATGAATGAGCTGCTCGGCAGTGACTGGTTTTGTACACAAGTTTGGGTAGTTATATTACAAACCATATGCCTAGAACGGTAAATACACTTTTCATCTGTGATAGTGCCTTGAAGACATCCAACTCTCTTCCTGCCTCGAACTGTAAAAGCTACTTATAACATACAGAATACATTTGATGGCCCCCAGAATATCATCATTTCTTGTGAGACTAGAGTGTTAGACCTATCAGCCTTAGGGTGGTCTTCCCCTAGGCTTTTTGCCTCTCCTCCACCATATTTTCTGGACATATTTTTGTGGTTTTAGGACTCTGGGCACTTTTCAACTGCTGGCCAGAGTGAAAGTGAATGTGTTCACTCCTTAAAACATGATAATATTGGCCTACCCACAATTGACATATTTAATTTACTTGTAAGTCCCTAGTATAGTGTAGTACATGTGCCCAGGGCCTGTAAGTTAAATGCCTCTAGTGGGCCTGCAGCACTGATAGTGCCACCCACTTAAATAGCCCTTTAAACATCTCAGGCCTGCCATTTCAGAGCCTATGGGAACAGTTTACTTGGTATTTAAAACCCCTTGCCAAGCCTTAAACCTGTCTTTTTATTACATATAAGTCACCCCTAAGGGAGGCACTAGGTAGCCCATAGGGGAGGCTGCTGTATAATTAAAAGGTAGGACATGTCCTTTAAGTCTTACTTGTCCTATCAGTGAAAAACCTTCAAATTAGTTTGTCACTACTGTGAAGCATACCCCTCTCACAGGATAACATTGGGGATTCCTTATTGCATTTAATAAGCTATAATCCCTGATCGAGAAGGGGTAGATCTACCATGTTTAGTACCTATAGAATTGTAATGATTAATCTTCTTTAATGGTAAAGTTGGATTTATTATTATAATTTTGAAAATGCCACTTTTAGAAAATTGGCATTCTCCTGCTCTTAAGCCCTGTATGCTTGCAGCCTGTCTCCAATACAAGTCTGGGGTGGGGTGACAGTTGGGCTTGTGCATTCCCTCTAGACAGCTACACACATAGGGAGCTTAGGTGTGACTAATGGGCTATCCTAGACGGAATGTGAGGGAAGAGTGGGCCACAGCCTCACACACCTGGAAAAACGGTGCCCTGTCCACACACAATAGGCCTAACAACTGTTGTATTGTCACTCCAGGCAGCTTGGACCAGGGCAGGGAAGGAAGGCGATTCCCTCCACTTGAAAGCCACTGTCTAGAAGTTTCTCCCACCTTCTAGTCAGGGCACCAAGGTATACATACTGGACCTCAGACACAACCTCTTCAATACGCTTCTGGACCTGTGGACACTCTGCCAGGAAGGACTGATGTGCTGCTACAAGGACTGATATTCTGCTGAGCTGCTATTCTGCTAGACTCCTGCTTTGCTGAGCTGACCAGCTGCCTGCTGCTCTCCTCCCTGGGGTAGGGGAATTGGACTTCCAACCCTCCATCTTGAAACTAGGACCCCAGAGTGACTCACAGGGCTAGTCTGTTGACCACCTGATCTGAGCCTGAGGGACATAACAGACTCCCCACAGCTCCTGCACTCGTTCTCAACTAGACCCTGATCCTCAAGAAGCGCCTCTCAGGTCCCAGGCCCTTGGAAGTGGTTTTGTGGCACCTGAAATCAAGATTTTGGTCTGTTTGTGACTGTGAACGTGCCCTCTTGCACCTGAACTGTGCAGCCTGACCGAAGAGTCAGCGTGAGCCACCTCAAGGTCTTCTCCTTTCACAGCAAGCATTGCTGCTTGCGGCCCCAGCCTGCCAATCAGCAACACCCAGCTGACTCCTCATGCCAGCGGTCCACCGCCAGCAACACTCTCCTTGCTCCCGGTATACATCTTCCTCACAGGCAGGACTCTTGGCTCAATTCTCAAGAAGGTAAAACTTCAGCAGGGGTTGTTTGGGACTGCATCCAACCTGCACTCCATTGTGGTGTGCCTGAATTTTTTAATTTCATCTGGTCTAGCACAACCAGACACCTCTGGTCGGCGCTTTAAGCTTTTAGGCATTATAACTAAGTTTAATATTTAAAAATTCATATCTCTGCTTCTATTTATTGGATTTTTGTCATTTTGGTATTGTTTTGTTCATTAAATTAAGATCTATTTTGCTAACTAGGTGAGGTATATTTTTTGTGTGGTGTTTTCACTGCTTTACTGTTTGAAGTGTTGCACAAATACTGTACACATTGCCTCTAGAGTTAAGCCTGACTGGTCTGAGCCAATATACAAGGGGGTAAGCACAGGTTAAGTTTTAGTGTGTAACTGACTTACCTTGACTAGGACAGTAGTTCAGACAGGGTGCATATCTCTGCCAACCAGAAATCCCATTTTCAACATACAGAAAGAGATATAAAAAAAGTGATATCCTTTGTAGAGCACTTCCTCACCCAGGGTTTCATGACATTTAGCGAACCACACACAAACTTTTTTAAAAATACTTGACAATGACAGACTCAATGTTGACACCCTGTTTAAAATGACAAGAATACCACTGGAATTTTGGCAGTTTCTGAAAGCAAAAATGGGTGGAGGTAAGGTGGATAGCCATCATAGGACCATTCAACAATTAGGAAGCCACAATACAATAGGTATGGCCATGTTTCTGTTGCACTCTGAACCAATTAACAGCGGGAATGAGAGAAGGTAAGCTACAATGAAGCAATTTCAGCTGACAAAAATACTTTGAAGACACAGTGACAACATAAAGTCCAATTACAACTCGAACAGCCACTAAAAAGCATCCCCCCAACTTTACCCAAGTTCAGTTTGAGCTGAATGCTGGCCATCAAATTCTAGATATCCACCGTACATTGTTGGAAATTAGTCATTGTCAACTCCAGGCCACCATCTTATGTGTGTCATCAGCAGAGATACATAGTTGGAAAGCCTGTAATCAAATAAGCAAATATGATTCTAAATGTATGTTAAACAAGCTCAGCAGTGATGATAAGCCTTGATCTCCCCTATAGACTAATACAGAGGCCTTAGAAGGAAATGTCGAGCTAGATACAGCCTGCGACATGTACAAGAGAACGGACACAAATCACTGATGCACAGTGGTACTCGGTCCCAAAGCTACTACTCTGTCCAACAAGATGAGATAGTTGACAAAGTCAATACCATAAAGGATCTAGCAAAACAAATGAACTTACACCTCTAATACCTAAGATCCTCCTTCATTCCTGCAGGACCACCAGTGGAATTCATTCTGTTGCACAGTGGGTGTCAAGTTAGCATACCCCCAGGTGCCTCTAGCATGGCTCTCTGAGGCTGACAAAGCATTTCCTGTATTTCCAAATAAACACTCTAAATTACACATGCCCAAAACATTCCACACAAACAGTTGTTATAGCAATCCCCGTTCTCATCCTAGGGCATTAGCCCAGTAGGCATGCACTGTTGCATAAATGTTGCTTCCTACCAAGACACGAGTTA
Organism: Pleurodeles waltl; assembly: GCF_031143425.1. Classification (NCBI taxonomy): domain Eukaryota; kingdom Metazoa; phylum Chordata; class Amphibia; order Caudata; family Salamandridae; genus Pleurodeles; species Pleurodeles waltl. The sequence goes on along the minus strand of NC_090436.1, from coordinate 608,107,933 downwards.
ACAACCATAAGTGTGGGAGTGGCTGATTAAGATGAATAATGGTATAATGGTAAGACTGATGGCATCACAGGAAGTACAGTCGCAACTCCATCATACCCCTCCCTTCAGGGTAATATGCCTACTTAAAAGTTCAACTAAAATACAGACTTTGCTACATGTAGTAGACATCACAAATGGACACAATGGGGTTCATTATAACCCTGGCGGTTGGTATTAAAGCGGCGGTAAAAAAAATTGAATCACGACTGTGGTGGAAACCGCCAACATAGACAGCCACTTTAACACTCCGACAGCCACAGTGGTACAAACAAACACTGCGGCGGTAATCGCCAACAGACAAGCGGAAGACAAGGTTCCGCCCACTGTATTACAACAGTCCAATCCGCCACCTTTTCCGGGGCGGATTCACCACGAACAAAAACACGGCGGAAACAGGGCTTGGAAGGGAAAACGCTCACCTCTACACACCCCACGAGGAACCAGGACGCCATGGAACCCGAGCTTCAGATACTCCCAGTCTTTATCTTCCTGCTCCTCTACCAGGAACAACAAAGACGGCGGCGAAGACCACAGTGAGTACTGCACCTACGACACAGGGGAGGGGGGAGGGAAAAAAGAGTGACACACACACGCAATACTCCCACCCCCACCCTCACCCACTACAACACTCACACAAGTTTATGTTGATACATTACATTTACAACCCCCCCTGGAAGAATGCAAGGACAAAAGGAAATGAGTTGAACGTCTGTAATCTATTAAAAAACAGTAATAAAAAAAATATATATATATATATTTACACTATAAACAAATATATACACCAAGAATTCAAGTCCAAGGTATTCCACCATCATAGTCCGTGGACCACTAGGCCCAAAATGCATGGGCGAGGCCCACACTCAATACCCGATCAAAACGGAGAGAACACTGCTGGGGCATCAGATAGAAATACAACAGGCACCTCAGGGGGAAGGGAAGGTGGGGCACCTCAGCCGGATGAGTGCACAACGCCAGATCCACGAGGGGGCTCCAAGCCCACTGCTGTATCCTGGAGAGTGCAAAGCCACAGTCTCACAAGTCTTTCCAGTGGGTGGGTTGCCCACTGCTCTATCCTGGGGAGTGCAAAGCCACAGTCTCACAAGTCTTTACGGGGGGTGGTTTGCCCACTGCTCTATCCTGGGGAGTGCAAAGCCACAGTCTCACAAGACTTTCCAGTTGGTGGTTTGCCCACTGCTCTATCCTGGGGAGTGCAAAGCCACAGTCTCACAAGTCTTTCCAGTGGGTGGTTTGCCCACTGCTCTATCCTAGGGAGTGCAAAGCCACAGTCTCACATGTCTTTCCAGTGGGTGGTTTGCCCACTGCTGCAAAGCCACAGTCTCACAAGTCTTTACAGTGGGTGGGTTGCCCACTGCTTTATCCTGGGGAGTGCCAAGCCACAGTCTCTCAAGTGGATGCCTTACTCCACTGGTTCTAGAGGGGGCCTTGTGCGCAGAGTGCTTCATCATGCCAAGGATTGGGTGAGTGGATATAAATCTCCACTGGTTCTGGAGGGGGCCTTGTGCCAAGAGTGTTTCATCGTGCCAAGGACTGAGGTAGTGGATGTGATATTCCACTGGTTCGGGAGGGGGCTTTGTGCCCAGAGTGCTACATCCTGCCAAGGACAGAGGTAGTAGATATAAATCTCCACTGGTTCTGGAGGGGGCCTTGTGCCCAGAGTGCTTCATCCTGCCAAGGACAGAGGTAGTGGATGTAAATCTCCACTGGTTCTGGAGGGGGCTTTGTGCCCAGAGTGCTTCATCCTGCCAAGGACAGAGGTAGTGGATGTCTTTCTCCACTGGTTATGGAGGGGGCTTTGTGCCCAGAGTGCTTCATCCTGCCAAGGACAGAGGTAGTGGATGCAAATCTCCACTGGTTCTGGAGGGGGCTTTGTGCCCAGAGTGCTTCATCCTGCCAAGGACAGAGGTAGTGGATGTAAATCTCCACTGGTTCTGGAGGGGGCCTTGTGCCCAGAGTGATTCATCCTGCTCGTGGCGGCCTCAGTAGCGTCAGAGGCTTTGGTGCTCATTGGCCTGCGGTGCTGGTGGCGGCGGTGTCCTGTTCAGCGGTGCTGGTGCTGGCGGTGTCCTGTTCAGCGGTGCTGGTGGCGGCGGTGTCCTTGCCAGCGGGCTTGTGGTAGCGGTGTCCTGTTCAGCGGTGCTTGTGGCGGCGGTGTCCTGTTCAGCGGTGCTGGTGGCGGCGGTGTCCTTGGCAGCAGTGCTGGTGGCTGCGGTGTCCTTGGCAGCAGTGCTTCTGGCGGCGGTGTCCTGTTCAACGGTGCTGGTGGCGGCGGTGTCCTTGGCAGCGGTGCTGGTGGCGGTCTTGTCCCCCGTGCAGATTTTCCCCGACTTGCCTGTTTTTCTGTGCCCCTTCCCCACCTTGGATGGTGGCGCAGCTGTCTTCCCACTCTCAACTGTACTCCTGGGAGAGGCTTTGGTGGTAGATGTTTTGCCTCTCTCCCGCCGGGCACTGGCCAACTTTTTGTGCTTTTGAGGTGGGGGACTGTCCGTGGTCTGGCTCCTTGGCACACAGCCTGCCCTGCTGTTTGGCGCACTCCAGAAGCCGGTTACTACTGGCACCACTGTTCCAGCAGATGTTGTGGCTGAGGTGCTGGGTTGGAACCTGGAAAGGCAGGCCCTAGGAGACTGAAGGGGTGGGGGAGGTGAGGGGAAGAGGTCAAAGTTGGACAGGAAAGGTTGTTTGGACACACTGGGACGGGTAGATGGAGGGGGTGTGGGAGTGGAGGGAGAGGTAGTGGTTGTAGGAGGTGTACGTTTGCTGACTTTGGGTGAAGGTGCATGGGCTGGTGGCTGTCGTGAGGTGGATGGCTGTTGGGTGGGTGTGTGGCTGCGTTTGTGTACCTTGGGAGGTGGGCTCACAGACACACTGGGAGAGGACACAGGGGATGTGTGACTGGTAGTGGGGGTGGTGACTGCACGTGATCGGGGTGTGGTGGTGGGTGTGCTGGTGATGGAGGTAGTGGCCAAAGATGTAGTGCATGCAGGTGTGAGTGGAGACGAGACTGGGAGGGAGGAGGGAGACGAGGAGGAGGGGGACACAGTGGAGGCAGTAGATGTTGGTATGTCTGCATGTGTATGATGCTTGTGTGAGTGCCTGTGGGATGTGTGGTGCTTATGTTTGCCTGAGCTTCCCTTGTTTGTTGGTGTGTGTGCATGCTGGTCTGATGGTGTGCTTGGGATAGGTAGAGGTACAGGTGTTTGGGTCTGGGTGGAGGAAGTTGGAGGGGAGAGGTTAGAGACAGGGACAATGGCTGCCATCAGTGCTGAGGCCAGAGTCTGAAAAGCTCGCTGTTGGGCTACCTGACCAGAATGAATACCCTCCAGGTATGCATTGGTCTGTTGCAACTGCCTCTCTACACCCTGGATGGCATTCAAAATGGTAGACTGCCCAACAGTGAGGGACCTGAGGAGGTCAATGGCCTCCTCACTGAGGGCAGCAAGGCTGGTTGGGGCAGGGGCTGAGGTGCCTGGGGCGAAGGAGATGCCCACCCTCCTGGGTGAGCGGCCATGGGGCACATGCTGAGGGGCTGCTGGGAGGGTGGTGCTGGTAGGGGGGGTGGCGGATGTACCTGTAGATGCGGGTGGCACAGAGGGGCCCGCCACCGCAAGGGAGCTCCCATCAGAGGAGGAGTCCGTGTCGCTGGTCTCAGCTCCTGTCCCCGCTATGGAGCTCCCCTCGCCCTCCGTCCCACTGGTGAATTCTGGGTCCGTTGTTTCGCCCTCCAGGGCCATGTGGGATGCAGCTCCCTCCTGCTCCGGTGGCACTGCTCCTCCGCCTGATGATGCTAATGCACACAAGAACAGGGACACCACAAAAAGGGGGGGGGGAGACAGAAGAAAGACAGGTTGAGTGCATGCAATACCACTACCCTTGGCAGACACTACAGACACAGAAGCCCCCTGCACTACGCAGTGCACTTAGAGTTCCCTAATTAATCACAGGGACATGGGTTACAAGGCCTATGCCCGATTGCTGCACACATGGAAGTCACAGGAGCCTGACTAGGTGTAGTTGGCTCTTAACACTGGTGGGGTGCCACAGGGCCTGCCTTATGAAGGGACCTTGCCTACTAAACTCACCCTGGCCTAGGGGAACCCACAGCCTACCTCCCCCATCCAGACACCTACGATGCGCGCTGAATCAGCAGAATGAGAGTGTACTCACCCCCTTGTGGCTGCTGTGATGCCCTCAAGCGCCTATCCAAATCCGGATAGGCCACCGCCAGGATCCGGAACATCAGGGGGGTCATGGTGCGACTGGCACCCCTCCCACATTGGGAGGCAATCCCCAGCTGGGCCTCCGCCGTCTTCTTGCTCCAGGCGGGAATGTCCTCCCATCTTTTACGGCAGTGGGAGCTCCGTCTGCTCCCCAGGGTCCGGACTTCCTTTGCGATGGCACGCCAAATAAGCTTCTTCTGGTGGGCGCTGACCTACAGGAATAGTACAGGGGAAAAGGAGAAAATATAACCGTCTGCACCATCACAGTCATTGGCCCGCATCCCTACCCTTGCCATGATGCACATGCACTCACCGTCGTATCATGCACGCCTCATTCCCCCCCACCATCTTTCATCAACACCACTCCACACAGGCATTGCCCATTCGGCATGCTTATAGTGTACTTACCTGTTTGTCTGGAGGACCGTAGAGTAGCGTGTACTGGGGGAGGAACCCATCCACTAGTTTCTCCAACTCCTCCATGCTGAAGGCAGGGGCCCTTTCGCCAGACACATGAGCCATTCCCTCTTCCAGACTGAGATCACAGCAGCACTTGCAGTGTAGGTCCTCTCCTGTCGAAGATCAGGTATCAAGTGAGTGAACAGACAGAAAATGGCGGTCACGTCAGTGGCGGTGCGTACCGTCACCGCCGGCGTACATCGTCATTGGCTCCTGGGACCCATAGGGTCCAATGTTAACCAATGTAGGATTACGCCTCGGTCTTTGACCGCCTACCGCGACGGTGTACAACGCCAGCACACTTACATCATATCCCCTTGTCCCACATTACAGGTCAGGCAGCTGCCATTTCAGGGGGCCACATGGCATTAATTTTGACTGTGTCACACATATCTAGGCCTTGCTTAAACACTAAAACAGCCATATATCGATTTTCAAAATTTTTGCTATAAAGTTGTGTTTACGTACCTCAGTGATGGTTGACTCTCTGCTCGCTGTTCTCCTCCATAGAGCACGTCCGCTGGGGCAGGTGATGAGATGGCGGCTCCTCTGGTGTACAGACCGCTTGTGGACCTGTCGACAATGGAGGAGCGACATGTAATTGTCAGATACAGACTTGATCGTACCACAATCCTGGAACTGTGTGCCCAGTTGGAGCCAGACCTGATGTCAGCTATCCCCCATCCAACAGGAATCCTCCTCTAGTGCAGGTGCTGTCAGTACTCCATTTCCTGGCAAGTGGGTCTTTTCAAACAACAGTGGTCTTAGCATCAGGGATGTCCCAGCCTATGTTCTCCAACGTGTTGTCCAGAGTGTTGTCTGTCTGGCTGAAACACATGCGCAGCTACATCGTTTTCCCTCAGGTGGAGGATTTGCCCACAGTGAAAGGTGACTTCTATGCCCTGGGACATATTCCCAACATCATAGGTGCCATTGATGGGACACATGTGGCCTTGGTCCCCCCCGCAGGAGTGAACAGATGTACAGAAACCGGAAGAGTTACCATTCTATGAATGTGCAGATGGTTTGTTTGGCAGACCGGTACATCTCCCATGTAAATGCCAAGTTTCCGGGCTCAGTGCATGATGCTTACATTCTGCGGAATAGCAGCATCTCTTATGTGATGGGGCAACTCCAGAGGCACCGTGTGTGGCTATTAGGGGAGGACATGGACCCAATACAGTGTGACTAGGTGTCTGGGTCTGGGGATGTCCCTAAGAGTTAGTGAGTGTCTAACAGTTGTCCCTCGATGTTTGCAGGTGACTCTGGTTACCCCAACCTGTCATGGCTACTGACCCCAGTGAGGAATCCCAGGACAAGGGCAGAGGAACGCTACAATGAGGCCCATGGGCGAACTAGGAGGATAATAGAGAGGACCTTCGGCCTCCTGAAGGCCAGGTTCCGGTGTCTCCATATGACAGGTGGTTCCCTATTCTACTCACCAAAAAAGGTGTGCCAGATCATCATGGCCTGCTGTATGCTTCACAACTTGGCTTTGCGACGACAGGTGCCTTTTCTGCAGGAGAATGGTCCAGATGGAGGTGTTGTGGCAGCTGTGGAGCCTGTGGACAGTGAAGACGAGGAAGCAGAAGAAGAGGACATAGACAACAGGAACACGGTGATCCACCAATACTTCCAGTGAGACACAGGTAAGAAGACAACACTGCCTGCTACATCTGATATAATTCTTCTACCTCTCATCTGTCTGTCATTTTCACCCAGCGTATGGACACTGAGTTGTCATTTACCCTTTCCATTTCACAGATGTGGGTCCCACTGTGTTACCTCTGCTTTTTTTCCGCATGGACTAGAACTGTGTGTCATAGCTATGTTGACAATACATTGGATATAGAATTTTTCCACAGTTATTGCAAATACACATTTTCAAAAGCACAGACTGACTCCAGATTGTTTTGTGATTTAAGGGTGTTTATTTAAGTGCTAAATAGTGGAGGGGGTTGTAAAATGGTCAGGGGTGATGGTGGAGGAATGTCCATGGCAGAGTCCATTCTATTAGTCTCACAGGTGCATTGTCAAAACAGGCATAGGAAGTGGAGCTAGGGCAGTTTAAGTATGGACAGGGTGACAAAGTGGGACAGAAGTATGCCAATCAGGGTGGTCTCATTTCTTGGCGGGGGTCTTAGCATTGTTCACTGTCTTTGTCCTGGATCTCAGGAACCGCTTGCGGGGTGGTTCTCCCTCTGCAGGGGGTGGGGTGCTGGTGTCGTGGTCCTGTGGCGGTGCCTCCTGTTCACTAGCGCCTGCGGAGATGGTAGGCAGTTCATCGTCCAGGCTAGTGTCAGGGGCCCCTTGTTGTGCCACAGTGTCCCTCCTGGTGTTGACGAGTTCCTTCAGCACCCCTACAATGGTGCCCAGGGTGGAATTGATGGATTTGAGTTCCTCCCTGAACCCCAAATACTGTTCCTCCTGCAGCCGCTGGGTCTCCTGAAACTTGGCCAGTACCGTTGCCATCGTCTCCTGGGAATGGTGGTAGGCTCCCATGATGTTGGAGAGGGCCTTGTGGAGAGTGGGTTCCCTGGGCCTGTCGTCCCCCTATCGCACAGCAGCCCTCCCAGTTCCCCTGTGTTCCTGGGCCTCTGTCCCCTGAACCGTGTGCCCATTACCACTGCCCCCAGGTTCCTGGTGTTGTTGGGGTGGTGGGTTAGCCTGGGTTCCCTGTAGTGGTGGACACACTGCTGCTTGGCGTGTCCGGGGAACAGAGGGATGGGCCCGCTGAGTGGGTGCTGTGCTGGTGTTTCCAGAGAGGGGAAGCTCTGTAGTGGCCTGTGCCAGTGTGAGGGGAACCGACTGTCTCGAGGTCCCAGATGGGCCGGGCTGGTCATCTTGATCCAGTGGGACAGAGCTGCTGTCATCACTGTGGGCCTCTTCTGTGGGTGGAGTGGACATGTCTGGACCCTCCTGACCGGTAACGTTGGGTAGGGATCCCGCAGGGGTGTAAAGGCATGATTATAGCATCTGTATGTGCCATGGTGTGCAATGGTTGGGTGACCCTGTACCCCAGTGCTTCCATTCTTGTGTGGGATCTTGCGTGATGATGGTTTAGGGGGGTGTATGGGTATGTGCAGTGGACATGCTTTGGTGATGGGTGTCCATGCTTTGGAGTTGCACGCAGGGCTTGGGTTTGGGATGTGTGGTTTGTGGTTTGTGATAGTGGGACATGTGTGAGGAGTTGGAGTGATGGGGGTGAGGGCGAGGGTGGGGGTATGTGATAGCATGCAGGTAGGGTGGGGGATATGGTAGTTAAAGATTTGACTTACCAGAGTCCATTCCTCCAGCTACTCCTGCAAGGCCCTCAGGATGCAGTATAACCAAGACCTGCTCCTCCCATGTTGTTAGTTCTGGGGAAGGAGGTGGGGGTCCGCCGCCAGTCCTCTGAACCGCAATCTGGTGTCTTGAGACCACGGAACACACCTTCCCCCGTAGGTCGTTCCACCTCTTCCTGATGTCATCCCGTGTTCTTGGGTGCTGTCCCACTGCGTTGACCCTGTCCACGATTCTAGCGCCATAGCTCCATCTTCCTAGCTATGGTGGTGTGCTGCACCCATGATCCGAATAGTTGTGGCTCTACCCGGATGATTTCCTCCACCATGACCCTGAGCTCCTTCTCAGAAAACCTGGGGTGTTTTTGCGGGGCCATGGGGTGGTGTGGGTGATGTGTGGGGTGGTGTGTGTTGTGATGTGTGGGGTGATGTTTAGGGGGGTGTTGTGTGAGGTGCGTGGATGTTGTGTGAGTGATGGTGTTGAGTGCCTGTGGATGTTAGTGTTGTTTCTGGTGGTGTCTGTAAGGAAATGCCTCCTTGGCATGGTTACCCCCTGACTTTTTGCCTTTGCTGATGCTATGTTTTGAATTGAAAGTGTGCTGAGGCCTGCTAACCAGGCCCCAGCACCAGTGTTCTTTCCCTAACCTGTACTTTTGATTCCACAATTGGCACACCCTGGCACCCAGATAAGTCCCTTGTAACTGGTACCTCTGGTACCAAGGGCCCTGATGCCAGGGAAGGTCTCTAAGGGCTGCAGCATGTATTATGCCACCCTAGAGACCCCTCACCCAGCACAGACACACTGCTTACCAGCTTGTGTGTGCTAGTGAGAACAAAATGAGTAAGTCGACATGGCACTCCCCTCAGGGTGCCATGCCAGCCTCTCACTGCCTATGCAGTATAGGTAAGACACCCCTCTAGCAGGCCTTACAGCCCTAAGGCAGGGTGCACTATACCATGGGTGAGGGTACCAGTGCATGAGCACTGTGCCCCTACAGTGTCTAAGCAAAACCTTAGACATTGTAAGTGCAGGGTAGCCATAAGAGTATATGGTCTGGGAGTCTGTTTTACACGAACTCCACAGCACCATAATGGCTACACTGAAAACTGGGAAGTTTGGTATCAAACTTCTCAGCACAATAAATGCACACTGATGCCAGTGTACATTTTATTGTAAAGTACACCACAGAGGGCACCTTAGAGGTGCCCCCTGAAACTTAACCGACTATCTGTGTAGGCTGACTGGTTCCAGCAGCCTGCCACACTAGAGACATGTTGCTGGCCCCATGGGGAGAGTGCCTTTGTCACTCTGAGGCCAGTAACAAAGCCTGCACTGGGTGGAGATGCTAACACCTCCCCCAGGCAGGAGCTGTAACACCTGGCGGTGAGCCTCACAGCACAGCACCGCAGGACACTCCAGCTAGTGGAGTTGCCCGCCCGCCCCCTCCGGCCCCGGCCCCCACTTTTGACGGCAAGGCTGGAGAAAATAATGAGAATAACAAGGAGGAGTCACTGGCCAGTCAGGACAGCCCCTAAGGTGTCCTGAGCTGAGGTGACTAACTTTTAGAAATCCTCCATCTTGCAGATGGAGGATTCCCCCAATAGGATTAGGGATGTGACCCCCTCCCCTTGGGAGGAGGCACAAAGAGGGTGTACCCACCCTCAGGGCTAGTAGCCATTGGCTACTAACCCCCCAGACCTAAACACGCCCTTAAATTTAGTATTTAAGGGCTTCCCTGAACCTAAAGATTTAGATTCCTGCAACAACAAGAAGAAGGACTGCCTAGCTGAAAACCCCTGCAGAGGAAGACCAGAAGACAACAACTGCCTTGGCTCCAGAAACTCACCGGCCTGTCTCCTGCCTTCCAAAGAACTCTGCTCCAGCGACGCCTTCCAAAGGGACCAGCGACCTCTGAATCCTCTGAGGACTGCCCTGCTTCGACGACGACAAGAAACTCCCGAGGACAGCGGACCTGCTCCAAAAAGACTGCAACTTTATCCGCAAGAAGCGTGAGACTTGCAACACTGCACCCGGCGACCCCGACTCGGCTGGTGGAGAACCAACACCTCAGGGAAGACCCCCGGACTACTCTACGACTGTGAGTACCAAAACCTGTCCCCCCTGAGCCCCCACAGCGCCGCCTGCAGAGGGAATCCCGAGGCTTCCCCTGACCGCGACTCTCTGAAACCTAAGTCCCGACGCCTGGAAAAGACCCTGCACCCGCAGCCCCCAGGACCTGAAGGACCGGACTTTCACTGCAGAAGTGACCCCCAGGAGTCCCTCTCCCTTGCCCAAGTGGAGGTTTCCCCGAGGAAGCCCCCCCCTTGCCTGCCTACAGCGCTGAAGAGATCCCTTGATCTCTCATTGACTTCCATTGCGAACCCAACGCTTGTTCTAACACTGCACCCGGCCGCCCCCGCGCCGCTGACGGTGAAATTTCTGTGTGGGCTTGTGTCCCCCCCGGTGCCCTACAAAACCCCCCTGGTCTGCCCTCCGAAGACGCGGGTACTTACCTGCTGGCAGACTGGAACCTGGGCACCCCCTTCTCTCCATTGAAGCCTATGCGTTCTGGGCACCACTTTGAACTCTGCACCTGACCGGCCCTGAGCTGCTGGTGTGGTAACTTTGGGGTTGCTCTGAACCCCCAACGGTGGGCTACCTTGGACCAAGAACTGAACCCTGTAAGTGTCCACTTTTAAAATAGCTATTTGTGAATAACTTGAAAAGTATACATGCAATTGAAATGATTCAAAGTTCCTAATGTACTTACCTGCAATACCTTTCAAACAAGATATTACATGTTAAATTTGAACCTGTGGTTCTTAAAATAAACTAAGAAAATATATTTTTCTATACAAAACCTATTGGCTGGATTTGTCTCTGAGTGTGTGTACCTCATTTATTGTCTATGTGTATGTACAACAAATGCTTAACACTACTCCTTGGATAAGCCTACTGCTCGACCACACTACCACAAAATAGAGCATTAGTATTATCTCTTTTTACCACTATTTTACCTCTAAGGGGAACCCTTGGACTCTGTGCATGCTATTCCTTACTTTGAAATAGCACATACAGAGCCAACTTCCTACATTGGTGGATCAGCGGTGGGGTACAAGACTTTGCATTTGCTGGACTACTCAGCCAATACCTGATCACACGACAAATTCCAAAATTGTCATTAGAAATTGATTTTTGCAATTTGAAAAGTTTTCTAAATTCTTTAAAGTCCTGCTAGGGCCTTGTGTTAGTCCCTGTTAGCATTTCCTTTTTAGAGTTTAAAAGTTTGGTAAAAGTTTGAATTAGATTCTAGAACTAGTTTTAGTTTCTTAAAAAGTATTCCAACTTTTAGAAGCATAATGTCTAAAACAGATGTGAATGTGGTGGAACTCGACACCACACCTTACCTCCATCTACAGATGAGAGAGCTAAGGTCACTCTGTAAACTAAAGAAAATAGCAATGGGCTCCAGACCTTCCAAACTACAGCTCCAGGAGCTGTTGGCAGAGTTTGAAAGAGCCAACCCCTCTGAGGATGGCAACACAGAGGATGATGATAGTGACTTGGAGGGTGATTCCCCCCCACCAGTCCTATCTAGGGAGAACAGGGCTTCTCAAGCCCTGACTCCACAAATAATAGTCAGAGAGGCTGGTTCCCTCACAGGAGGGACCAACAACTCTGAAATCACTGAGGATAACTCCAGTGAAGAGGACATCCAGTTAGCCAGGATGGCCAAAAGATTGGCTTTGGAAAGACAGATTCTAGCCATAGAAAGGGAAAGACAAGAGATGGGCCTAGGACCCATCAATGGTGGCAGCAACATAACTAGGGTCAGAGATTCTCCTGACATGTTGAAAATCCCCAAAGGGATTGTAACTAAATATGAAGATGGTGATGACATCACCAAATGGTTCACAGCTTTTGAGAGGGCTTGTGAAACCAGAAAAGTGAACAAATCTCACTGGGGTGCTCTCCTTTGGGAAATGTTCACAGGAAAGTGTAGGGATAGACTCCTCACACTCTCTAAAAAAGATGCAGAATCTTATGACCTCATGAAGGGTACCCTGATTGAGGGCTTTGGATTCTCCACTGAGGAGTATAGGATTAGATTCAGGGGGGCTCAAAAATCCTCGAGCCAGACCTGGGTTGACTTTGTAGACTACTCAGTAAAAACACTAGACGGTTGGATTCAAGGCAATGGTGTAAATGATTATGATGGGCTGTACAATTTATTTGTGAAAGAACACCTATTAAGTAATTGTTTCAATGATAAACTGCATCAGCATCTGGTGGACCTAGGACCAATTTCTCCCCAAGAATTGGGAAAGAAGGCGGACCATTGGGTCAAGACTAGGGTGTCCAAAACTTCCACAGGGGGTGACCAAAAGAAAGGGGTCACAAAACCTCCCCAGGGGAAAGGTGGTGAGACAGCCAAAAATAAAAATAGTAAAGAGTCTTCTACAGGCCCCTAAAAACCTGCACAGGAGGGTGGGCCCAGAGCCTCTTCACAAAACAATCCTGGGTACAAGGGTAAAAACTTTGATCCCAAAAAGGCCTGGTGTCGAAACTGTAGTCAGTCTGGACATCAAACTGGAGACAAGGCCTGTCCCAAGAAAGATACCACTTCTAACTCCCATCCAGCTAAAACTGGAATGGCCAGTCTCCAAGTGGGATCAACAGTGTGCCCAGAGCAAATCAGGTGTCACACTGAAGCTACATTAGTCTCTGAGGGTGGGGTGGATTTAGCCACACTGGCTGCCTGGCCCCCTAACATGCAAAAATACAGGCAGCAGCTCTTAATTAATGGGACAAGTGTAGAGGGCCTGAGGGATACAGGTGCCAGTGTCACTATGGTGACAGAGAAACTGGTTTCCCCTGGCCAATACCTGACTGGACAAACTTATCCAGTCACCAACGCTGACAATCAGACTAAAGTACATCCCATGGCTATGGTAACTTTAGAGTGGGGAGGGGTCAATGGCCTGAAACAGGCGGTGGTCTCCTCAAATATCCCAGTAGACTGTTTGCTTGGAAATGACCTGGAGTCCTCAGCATGGGCTGAGGTAGAACTGAAAACCCATGCAGCCATGCTGGGTATCCCTGAACTGGTGTGTGTCAAGACTAGGGCACAGTGCAAGGCACAGGGTGAAAATGTAGAGCTGGAGTCTGGAAAAATGGCCCAGCCTACCAAGAGACAAGGAAAGTCAGCTGGGAAACCAGCTGCAACACAACACCAAAAAGAGAACCTCTCTTCTCAGGAAGAAGTTCTGCCCTCTGAGGGAACTGAGCCTATGGAGCTGGAACCTTATCAGGTTGAGCTCTTGGGCCCAGGGGGACCCTCAAGGGAAGAGTTGTGTAAGGGACAAGAAACCTGTCCCTCTCTTGAAGGCCTTAGGCAGCAAGCTGCTGAAGAGTCCAAAGGCAAGAAAAATGGAACACATAGGGTCTATTGGGAAGATGGACTCCTGTACACTGAGGCAAGAGATCCCAAACCTGGTGCCACTAGGAGAGTGGTAGTGCCTCAGGGTTTCAGAGAGTTTATTCTGACCTTAGCCCATGATATTCCCCTTGCTGGGCATTTGGGACAAACCAAGACGTGGGAGAGGTTAGTCAACCACTTCTACTGGCCCAATATGTCCCAGAAGGTTAAGGAGTTTTGCCTCTCCTGCCCCACCTGTCAAGCCAGTGGTAAGACAGGTGGGCATCCAAAGGCCCCCCTCATTCCACTTCCAGTGGTGGGGGTCCCCTTTGAAAGAGTGGGTGTGGACATAGTTGGTCCACTAGAACCTCCCACAGCCTCAGGAAATATGTACATCCTAGTAGTAGTGGATCATGCTACTAGGTATCCTGAAGCTATTCCCCTTAGGTCGACTACTGCCCCTGCAGTAGCCAAGGCCCTCATTGGTATCTTTACCAGAGTGGGTTTCCCTAAGGAGGTGGTTTCTGACAGAGGTACCAACTTCATGTCAGCTTACCTAAAACACATGTGGAATGAGTGTGGAGTGACTTATAAATTCACTACACCATATCATCCACAAACTAATGGCCTTGTTGAGAGATTCAACAAGACATTAAAGGGCATGATCATGGGGCTCCCAGAAAAACTCAAAAGGAGATGGGATGTCCTCCTGCCATGTCTGCTTTTCGCTTACAGAGAGGTGCCTCAGAAGGGAGTAGGATTCTCACCCTTTGAACTTCTGTTTGGCCACCCTGTAAGGGGACCACTTGCTCTTGTTAAAGAAGGCTGGGAGAGACCTCTTCATGAGCCTAAACAAGACATAGTGGACTATGTACTTGGCCTTCGCTCAAGGATGGCAGAGTACATGGAAAAGGCAAGTAAAAACCTTGAGGCCAGCCAACAACTCCAGAAGTTGTGGTATGACCAAAAGGCTGCACTGGTTGAATTTCAACCAGGGCAGAAAGTCTGGGTTCTGGAGCCTGTGGCTCCCAGGGCACTCCAGGACAAATGGAGTGGCCCTTACCCAGTACTAGAAAGGAAGAGTCAGGTCACCTACCTGGTGGACCTGGGCACAAGCAGGAGCCACAAGAGGGTGATCCATGTGAACCGCCTTAAGCTCTTCCATGACAGGGCTGATGTAAATCTGTTGATGGTAACAGATGAGGACCAGGAAGCTGAGAGTGAACCTCTCCCTGATCTCCTCTCATCAGACCCTAAAGATGGCTCAGTAGATGGAGTGATCTACTCAGACACCCTCTCTAGCCAACAGCAGTCTGACTGCAGGAAGGTCCTGCAGCAGTTTGCTGAACTCTTTTCCCTAACCCCTGGTCAGACACACCTGTGTACCCATGATGTGGACACAGGAGACAGCATGCCTGTCAAAAACAAAATATTTAGACAGTCTGACCAAGTTAAGGAAAGCATCAAGGTGGAAGTCCACAAGATGCTGGAATTGGGAGTAATTGAGTACTCTGACAGCCCCTGGGCTAGCCCAGTGGTCTTAGTCCCCAAACCTCACACCAAAGAAGGAAAGAGAGAGATGAGGTTTTGTGTGGACTACAGAGGTCTCAACTCTGTCACAAAGACAGATGCTGATCCCATTCCTAGAGCTGATGAGCTAATAGACAAATTAGGGGCTGCCAAATTCTTAAGTACCTTTGACTTAACAGCAGGGTACTGGCAAATCAAAATGGCACCTGGAGCAAAAGAAAAGACAGCATTCTCCACACCTGATGGGCATTATCAGTTCACTGTTATGCCCTTTGGTTTAAAGAATGCCCCTGCCACCTTCCAAAGGTTGGTGAATCAAGTCCTTGCTGGGCTGGAATCCTTTAGTGCAGCTTATCTTGATGATATTGCTGTCTTCAGCTCCACCTGGCAGGATCACCTGGTCCACCTGAAGAAGGTTTTGAAGGCTCTGCAATCTGCAGGCCTCTCTATCAAGGAATCCAAATGCCAGATAGGGCAGGAAACTGTGGTTTACTTGGGACACCTTGTAGGTGGAGGCCAAGTTCAGCCACTCCAGCCTAAGATCCAGACTATTCTGGACTGGGCAGCTCCAAAAACCCAGACTCAAGTCAGGGCATTCCTTGGCTTGACTGGGTACTACAGGAGGTTTGTGAAGGGATATGGATCCATTGTGACAGCCCTCACAGAACTCACCTCCAAGAAAATACCCAAGAAAGTAAACTGGACTGTAGAATGCCAACAGGCCTTTGACACCCTGAAACAAGCTATGTGCACAGCACCAGTTCTAAAAGCTCCAGATTACTCCAAGCAGTTCATTGTGCAAACAGATGCCTCTGAACATGGGATAGGGGCAGTTTTGTCCCAAACAAATGATGATGGCCTTGACCAGCCTGTTGCTTTCATTAGCAGGAGGTTACTCCCCAGGGAGCAGCGTTGGAGTGCCATTGAGAGGGAGGCCTTTGCTGTGGTTTGGTCCCTGAAGAAACTGAGACCATACCTCTTTGGTACTCACTTCCTAGTTCAGACTGACCACAGACCTCTCAGATGGCTGATGCAAATGAAAGGTGAAAATCCAAAACTGTTGAGGTGGTCCATCTCCCTACAGGGAATGGACTTTGTAGTGGAACACAGACCTGGGACTGCCCATGCCAATGCAGATGGCCTTTCCAGGTTCTTCCACTTAGAAAATGAAGACTCTCTTGGGAAAGGTTAGTCTCATCCTCTTTCGTTTGGGGGGGGGGGGGGGTTGTGTAAGGAAATGCCTCCTTGGCATGGTTACCCCCTGACTTTTTGCCTTTGCTGATGCTATGTTTTGAATTGAAAGTGTGCTGAGGCCTGCTAACCAGGCCCCAGCACCAGTGTTCTTTCCCTAACCTGTACTTTTGATTCCACAATTGGCACACCCTGGCACCCAGATAAGTCCCTTGTAACTGGTACCTCTGGTACCAAGGGCCCTGATGCTAGGGAAGGTCTCTAAGGGCTGCAGCATGTATTATGCCACCCTAGAGACCCCTCACCCAGCACAGACACACTGCTTACCAGCTTGTGTGTGCTAGTGAGAACAAAATGAGTAAGTCGACATGGCACTCCCCTCAGGGTGCCATGCCAGCCTCTCACTGCCTATGCAGTATAGGTAAGACACCCCTCTAGCAGGCCTTACAGCCCTAAGGCAGGGTGCACTATACCATGGGTGAGGGTACCAGTGCATGAGCACTGTGCCCCTACAGTGTCTAAGCAAAACCTTAGACATTGTAAGTGCAGGGTAGCCATAAGAGTATATGGTCTGGGAGTCTGTTTTACACGAACTCCACAGCACCATAATGGCTACACTGAAAACTGGGAAGTTTGGTATCAAACTTCTCAGCACAATAAATGCACACTGATGCCAGTGTACATTTTATTGTAAAGTACACCACAGAGGGCACCTTAGAGGTGCCCCCTGAAACTTAACCGACTATCTGTGTAGGCTGACTGGTTCCAGCAGCCTGCCACACTAGAGACATGTTGCTGGCCCCATGGGGAGAGTGCCTTTGTCACTCTGAGGCCAGTAACAAAGCCTGCACTGGGTGGAGATGCTAACACCTCCCCCAGGCAGGAGCTGTAACACCTGGCGGTGAGCCTCAAAGGCTCACCCCTTTGTCACAGCACCGCAGGACACTCCAGCTAGTGGAGTTGCCCGCCCCCTCCGGCCCCGGCCCCCACTTTTGGCGGCAAGGCCGGAGAAAATAATGAGAATAACAAGGAGGAGTCACTGGCCAGTCAGGACAGCCCCTAAGGTGTCCTGAGCTGAGGTGACTCTAACTTTTAGAAATCCTCCATCTTGCAGATGGAGGATTCCCCCAATAGGATTAGGGATGTGACCCCCTCCCCTTGGGAGGAGGCACAAAGAGGGTGTAACCACCCTCAGGGCTAGTAGCCATTGGCTACTAACCCCCAGACCTAAACACGCCCTTAAAGTTAGTATTTAAGGGCTTCCCTGAACCTAAAGATTTAGATTCCTGCAACAACAAGAAGAAGGACTGCCTAGCTGAAAACCCCTGCAGAGGAAGACCAGAAGACAACAACTGCCTTGGCTCCAGAAACTCACCGGCCTGTCTCCTGCCTTCCAAAGAACTCTGCTCCAGCGACGCCGTCCAAAGGGACCAGCGACCTCTGAATCCTCTGAGGACTGCCCTGCTTCGACGACGACAAGAAACTCCAGAGGACGGCGGACCTGCTCCAAAAAGACTGCAACTTTATCCAAAGGAGCAGCTTTAAAGAACCCTGCAATCTCCCCGCAAGAAGCGTGAGACTTGCAACACTGCACCCGGCGACCCCGACTCGGCTGGTGGAGAACCAACACCTCAGGGAGGACCCCCGGACTACTCTACGACTGTGAGTACCAAAACCTGTCCCCCCTGAGCCCCCACAGCGCCGCCTGCAGAGGGAATCCCGAGGCTTCCCCTGACCGCGACTCTCTGAAACCTAAGTCCCGACGCCTGGAAAAGACCCTGCACCCGCAGCCCCCAGGACCTGAAGGACCGGACTTTCACTGCAGAAGTGACCCCCAGGAGTCCCTCTCCCTTGCCCAAGTGGAGGTTTCCCCGAGGAAGCACCCCCCTTGCCTGCCTGCAGCGCTGAAGAGATCCCTTGATCTCTCATTGACTTCCATTGCGAACCCGACGCTTGTTCTAACACTGCACCCGGCCGCCCCCGCGCCGCTGAGGGTGAAATTTCTGTGTGGGCTTGTGTCCCCCCCGGTGCCCTACAAAACTCCCCTGGTCTGCCCTCCGAAGACGCGGGTACTTACCTGCTGGCAGACTGGAACCGGGGCACCCCCTTCTCTCCATTGAAGCCTATGCGTTCTGGGCACCACTTTGAACTCTGCACCTGACCGGCCCTGAGCTGCTGGTGTGGTAACTTTGGGGTTGCTCTGAACCCCCAACGGTGGGCTACCTTGGACCAAGAACTGAACCCTGTAAGTGTCGTACTTACCTGGTAAAACTAACAAAAACGTACCTCCCCCAGGAACTGTGAAAATTGCACTGTGTCCACTTTTAAAATAGCTATTTGTGAATAACTTGAAAAGTATACATGCAATTGAAATGATTCAAAGTTTCTAATGTACTTACATGCAATACCTTTCAAACAAGATATTACATGTTAAATTTGAACCTGTGGTTCTTAAAATAAACTAAGAAAAGATATTTTTCTATACAAAACCTATTGGCTGGATTTGTCTCTGAGTGTGTGTACCTCATTTATTGTCTATGTGTATGTACAACAAATGCTTAACACTACTCCTTGGATAAGCCTACTGTTCGACCACACTACCACAAAATAGAGCATTAGTATTATCTCTTTTTACCACTATTTTACCTCTAAGGGGAACCCTTGGACTCTGTGCATGCTATTCCTTACTTTGAAATAGTACATACAGAGCCAACTTCCTACAGTGTCTCTCTCTGACCTTCTGTCACAATTGTTTCTCATAGGGGTTTGTGGATGAATGTGGGTGTGTGTTTTATATTGTATTGAGTGTGTGGGAGTGGTGTGTGTATGTGTATCAGGTGTGTGTATTTCGATTTGTCCAATGTGGTAGTGTTTTGTAAGAGTGTGTGTGTATTTTGAGCGCCGTCGGTGTGTGCCGGCAATGGAATACTGCGGTCGTGATAGTGTGGGCATATTCCTGTTGGTATGACTGTAGAGGTTTTGTTATCGCCAGTTTATCACTGACCTTTGGTGTGGCGGACTTGTGTGGGTGTCTAGATTTTGGCAGATTCCAAGCTGTGGGTCATAATAGCTGTGGCGGAATTCCACGGCCTTGGCGGTGTGTTGGCGGTTTTCTGCACAGCGGTAAGCGGCTTTTACCGCCAATGTTGTAATGACCCCCAATGTGTGTATTCATAGCTGAACCAAGATCATACACCAATTGCGATAAAGCTCGACACTATTATACTCTTTTGAGGCTTGGCTAAAAAATTAACTACTGCTATCCCACCCAGGCAGTCCCTAAACCTGTATTCCGTTAACTCCCACCAATGTCTCTGAATGCATGCAGCACCCACACTCCAAAACTCATTCAAGATATTATATATATATTTGGCTTTTAGGACCTACCTCGTTATCGTAAAAAATGATCTCCAATTTTATTCTGAGTTCTGAAGCTGTCTTCTACTAATTCAGTAAACCATGTCTCTTAATGTACAAATGCTCGCCTTGCATCATATAGAAAGCGCTCTAACACCCACTTCGGATAATATCCAAGCTATACGATAAATAAATTATAACATTAGTTTTTACCACTTGTTTGTGCGGAATACAAAGCAGTGAGAGTTTTAGGCAAAGCATAAGTCTGCATTGAAAGAATAATGCATAATTTCACAAATATGTTACCGTTTGCATAGAATGAAATTGTGAACAAAAGTGTACTGCTATGAACATAAACAATTTAAGAAATTAAGAATGTTATTGTGGAAGCAAGGGGTTCTGGAAGGGTTATCATTTATATCTCAAACGCATTGTGTTGCTATTAGTTTTGGAGAATTAAGTACAAGACAAATATTTGTAAATCATTAAAAAAGTGACCTACTTGATGATGTTTTTAATCATTTTTTGTTCTATTGGCGCTCTAAAGAGACCTCTTGACTTGGTGGATGCTATACAGAAAACAATAAATATCGTCATTCACAAACAGATATACAGAAAGACCAATTTAAGTTTTGTTTCACTTTGAAAAATCGCATGCATGTTTTCTACATATAATAGTGTAATTGTAAGTGACAACAAAGGACAAATGTACGAAAATGCAATTTTGCATTTCTTAATTAGTGACTTCATAGAAATCGCTATTTAAGAAATGTAAAATGCTATGTACAAAGATATCTATTTGCTAATAGCGATTCCTACACATTAGGAATCGCTATTAGGAAATCGGTATTAAGAAATCCCACTATATTTGAGTCAAAGGGACGGTTTTGCATTTCCTAAATAGTGATTTCTCATTAAGAAATCACTATTTTGAAAATGTAACACCAGGGCGAGCAATGAGAAAAAGCGCCCCCCCTTTGGTGCACCCCAAATATAGGGATGCACCTGTTGAGCACACATATACCTAAGGGGCACGTGTGTGCTCTATTGCAATTTAAAAAATAGACCTTGGGGTGTTTTTTTTATTGCAGCTGATTACCACTGACTTCAAGTCGGTGGTAATTGCATCTCCAAAATACCCAAATTGCATTTTGGAAATACATGGTACATCAGAATAGGAAATTCAAATAGGAAATCCTAATTTGCATTTCCTATTCTGGGAATCTCAAATTGTAATTTCTACAGAGTAGAAATCGCAATTCCTTGAAGGGCTTTGTACATTAAAAAAGCCCAGTTTGCATTTCTTAATAGCTCGAAATACCAAATGGGACCGCTAAGAAAGGCAGACAGGCTTCGTACATCTGGCCCAACGTATTTTTACCAGAGTTTAGAGCGTAAAAATTCCATCATCAATCCATTCCAGACATTTTTATGTCACTAAGAAATGTACTGTATCTTGTGGTCGATTTCGCACTGCTAGGAGCTAAAACTGGCCCACTCTTAGGCTGGTTCAGATACAAAGAAGAGAACACAGGTAAAAACACCCCTTGAAGCCACAAGGTAAGTGTGTGTGAGTCAAACGGTGACAACATTAATTTTACACTGTAAAATCATTTGTGACTGAAGGCAAATTGACTCCAGAAACAATCCCCCTTCAAGATAGAATGGATAGGTGGTACCTTCTGTCTAAAACAAGCATTGGCACAGCCAATAGTTTTTGTTTTATGTGCAAAACAATGTGAGTACATGGCTGTAAGTGTGCCACGTCCTGCCGTTGTTCAGTACTGTCACTAATTAAAAAGGGACATGGAAAGGGGTCCCTATTGAGCTCTATATTTATGCCCTTATTTTACACAGCTGAAAAGCTCAGATAACAAAAACACTCGGTGAGTAACAGACAAGCAAGGATATTGGCTTATCACTGCACTTCCACAAGTACTGCTCCACCTTCAATGGAAGACTAGCAACAACAGAAAGCGGGAGGCCTCTCTGTTGTCCTTAGTACAGCAGCAGCGATTTCTTGATGGCAGGGGAGCGTCACCCCCTCGCCCGCTGCAAGCAGTGCAGGTAAAAATAAAATAAAATGGCAATGAAAAGATTTCATTGCCATTTTATTTTTACCGGCGCAGCATGCAGCAGCCCAGAGACATGCTGGGCATGTCCTCCGCAGCAGAGAACTGGATCAGTGGCTTGACTGGATGCTCCAAAGTGCGCATGTCACTTTGCTGGATGTTTTACACCAACCAAAGAGACATTTGCACTTTGAAGGTCTCCACTCAGCTGTCTTAAGACAGCTGGGTGGAGCCTAAGCGCAAGCCTCTAGGGCCTAAAGGAGCGCCCAGCCAGGCCACTCCATCCAATCCAGGCACTTCTCTCATGCTGCTTAGCAACATGAGAGCAGCGTCTGGATTGGTTAGGGCAGCTCTTCCGGCATTGGAAGAGGAGAAGAGCACTGAGGAGGATGCACAGTCTGTGGGTAAGTGCTATTTTTTTATTTTAAATGTGTAATTCATGTAAGTGTAGTAGTTGTGTTTATTTTGTACCTAGTGTTTTTGGAGGAAGGGGTGGTATACTTTGAGGTTTTGGAGGGAGGGGGTGTTTTTATTTTGGGGGGGGGGGGAAGTGGCGGGGCAATTTACTTGCCCCACCACTTTCAAAGGGTACAAACCACCCCTATAGTTCTGATCATCTTCTTCAGCCAGCCTAAGCAGTTCATTACATTGTCCATTCACAATGCACACTGGACTGGTGAGCACTGCCGCTTTTGTTGCTGCGCTGCCAATTGAAACTGGAAACTAGACTTCGTTAGGATTGAGGCAAAGTATCAGGAACACAGGAGGACTGGAACGGCTGGAAATAAAGCCAGTGGAAACTTAAAAAGGATGGAACACTAGACTGCTAATCTGAGTTTAGACCTGCACTTACTCATTGGCATCCTGGATCTGGGGTCATTTCTGGGTCAAGAGTGGTAGAACCCTGTTTAAGACTCCTTCTGGGATAGTGGTCCATATGTACAAAATTCAGATTTAGTGATTCCCAAATAGAGAATCCGTAGAAATCGCTATTTGGGAATCGCAAAACACAATGTGTGTAATTTGCAATTTCCTAACATTGATTCCTGAGGAGTTGCAATCGCTATTAAGAAATCGCTAAACTGCAATTTCCTAAAAGGAAGTCAACACAGTTCCTTTTCGTGAGACTTTCTGATAATTTCATGAACAATAGATTTTTGGGGATCCCAAGACTGTGTATATCAACACAGTTGTGCACCCCAGATCAGACTTATACTTGCCCAAGCAGGAGTACAGAAAGGTCCTTTAATTGACTAAATTACTTACTTCCCATTAGTAGTGTGGGGCAGGCTTCTTTGATGAACAAGAGTTTACAAAGTGCTTTTTTATTGATTGTTTATGTGTTTGTGTCGAAGCATGAATGTAAGAATGAGTCAATAGATTGATGAATAAGTGAGTAATCTGGGGACATGATTGACAAATTGTTAAATGTCTAGGTACATCCTTTGCTTAAAGAAAGAAAGAAGTGATCAGCGTCAGTGGGAAGGCGAGTAGCTTCATGCCATCATTAGGTCCCTGGCTCGTTCCAACATCACGCCCTTCGTAATTCATGCACTAACTCATCATTTCACTCTTTCATTTATGCCAGGCACCCATTCACCCATTTATCTAGAATGTCCTCATCTCATCATCCAGATGTCTTTCTATATATCTACATATATATTAACCCATTATTTCTTCCAGTTGCACACCCATTTACTCATTCATCCTTTTATCCACCCTTTGATTTTTTCTCTCATTTCCTCACTCAATAGTCCACACAGACACTCCGCCTCTCTCTGATGATTTGACACACTATTGCAAATTATATAGTGCACATGCATTCTGCCACAGGAATTTGTGTTAATGAACGGTTGCCCTGTACACTCAGAATGAGAGACGAATGTTCTAAATTCCAAAATAAAGTTTTTTCCATACGTTTGCAAACATTTATCCAGGGGAAGGCTCTATTTGACAGCTGCTGGAAGAGTTGCCCAGTTTGCATACATTTTAAGGTCATATTTTTGGAGCACACAAGCTGGTTTTGGGCATATAGTTGGGTCTCCTGTTTTCTTCAGAATACGACATATCATATTTGTGGGTTTGCCTTTTTTAGTTCCTATCCTTTGTAGAAATCTATGTGTGTCATTTCTACCCTCTTGCTCTTGTAAATGTCAGGCTTCAGTGCACACAATTCAGGTATGGGCATACATGGCCATTAATTCCACATCAAGATGCAGATAAATGTCTCTCTTCCAGCCAGTTCAGAAAAAGAGGTTGAAACAAAATGTACCTAATACCATGCAGATTGTGATGCTTATCGCACCAGTATCTGCATGTTCTGCTATTAACTGGGATTTTTCCCACCAAAGAAATCACTGCAGATTGACCTGCCAATATTTATCACAAAAATAATAATTCCGATATGTGCGATAGTAGAAGTTACCACACATATTGTAATTTTTCAGCCCTCTTTCAATGAGAGCTAAAGTGCCTTGGCATATTTATTTATCATTAGTGTTGTAGAGAGCTGCTCCTTGCCTTTCTGTTACTTCACAACACTGAGAATAAAGGAGTTCTTCTAGCACCTTAAATAGCACTTGAGGTGCTGTGCCAAGGTTATCTGCTAGAACCATTCTCCCCACCACTGTTTCCAGATGTATGACTCTAAAATGTGCCATTTTGTCTCATACACATCACTCATTTGGACATGCAAAGTGTTTCTGGGACCTAAGAATATTTGTTAGTGTCTTGTTCTATCCCCTTGCTTCATTCTTCTTCATTTTCATATGCTGCTTCAAGCTCTGGACTGACCATTCCACCTCAATGCCTGATCTCCCTGCAAACACACCAATAAAGTCTGGAACACCATCACCACCCTCACCTCTGAAGCAATTTTCATCACAGAAACCTGGCTCAACCCCTCCTCCGCCCTGATATCACCCCAGCAATTTCTAACAGCTACAAAATGAGACACCAAAACTGCACCAAGAAACACAACGGAGGCATTGCCATCATTGACTTCGTCAGCCCACACGCACTCCAGTCCACAGACTACATCCTCCAAGGGGACCTCAACTTTCACCTGGAGAACCACACCGACAACAACACCACCACCACCCTACTGGACAACCTAGCCAACCTCGGACTCAAACAGCTGGTCAACACACCTAGCCACCTCGCCGGACACACGCTCGACCCCATCTTCTCCTCCAGCAAACACATCTCCTTCAACCACACCACCAAACTCTCCTGGACAGACCACAGCTGTGTCCACTTCAGCTTCAAGAAGACCAACGAACACCACTACGCCCAGCAACCACCAAGAAGACAGTGGAATCGAATCACCACCGAACAACTCACAGCAACCCTCTCTCAGAACCCACCCACCAGCACTGCAGACCCCAACGAAGCCGCCAACAACCTCACAAGCTGGATCTCAGACTGCGCCAACCTCCTGGCCCCCCTGAAGACCCAAACAAACAAACACAGCCACAAGAAAAACTCCTGGTTCACCCCCACCCTCAAGGACTCCAAAAAAGAATGCCGCACCCTCGAGAAGACCTGGCGCCTCAACCAGACCGACGAGAACATGTCTGCTCTCAAGAACGCCACCCGTAAACACCACCAACTCCTCCGTGCCGCACGAAAATCAGCCTTCCAGAACAGACTAGACAACAACGCCCACAACAGCAAGGAACTATTTGGCATCGTCAAAGAGCTCTCCAACCCCGATGCCGAAAACAACTCCATCCCCCCCTCACAGGACCTCTGCGACTCCCTCGCAGCCTTCTTCCACCACAAGATCGCCGACATCTACAACAGCTTCACCACAACCAACACGAACCCACCACCGGAACCCGCCAACGACAACACCACCATCGACACCTGGAACCCAACCACCACCGAGGAAACCACCCGCATCATGAACTCCATCCACTCAGGATCACCATCCGACCCCTGCCCACACCACGTCTTCAACAAAGCCGACAACATCATCGCACCCCACCTCCGAGACGTCATCAACACATCCTTCACCACCGCCACCTTCCCGGAGAACTGGAAACACGCCGAACTCAACGCCCTCCTAAAGAAACCAACAGCAGAACCCACCGAACTCAAAAACTTCCGGCCCATCTCGCTCCTACCGTTCCCCGCCAAAGTGATTGAGAAAATCGTCAACGCTCAACTCACCACCGCCCTGGAAGCCAACGACTCACTCGACCCCTCACAGTTCGGCTTCAGAGCTAACCACAGCACCGAGACCGCCCTCATCGCAGCCACGGACGACATCAGATCTCTGACCGACAAAGGAGAGACCGTGGCCCTCATACTCCTGGACCTCTCCGCAGCCTTCGACACGGTCTGTCACCGTACCCTGATACGTCGCCTCAGCAACACCGGCATCAGAGGCAAGGCCTTGGATTGGATCATCTCGTTCCTCTCCGGAAGAACTCAAAGAGTCCGCCTCCCCCCCTTCAGATCCACAGCTACGGAGATCATCTGCGGCGTCCCCCAAGGATCCTCCCTCAGCCCCACCCTCTTCAACATCTACATGACCCCCCTGGCGAACATCGCACGAAAACACGGACTCAAC
The DNA here is from genome assembly GCF_031143425.1 of Pleurodeles waltl. NCBI lineage: Eukaryota > Metazoa > Chordata > Amphibia > Caudata > Salamandridae > Pleurodeles > Pleurodeles waltl. The sequence goes on along the minus strand of NC_090436.1, from coordinate 608,081,773 downwards.
CTCATATCCTACGCCGACGACACCCAGCTCATCCTATCCCTCACCAACAACCCCACCGCAGCAAGAACCAGACTACACGAAGGCATGAAGGAAGTAGCGAACTGGATGACAGACAGCCGGCTCAAACTAAACACAGAGAAGACGGAGGTCCTCATCCTCGGCCCTACACCCACCGCCTGGGACGACTCCTGGTGGCCCCCCGCCCTAGGCAGCACTCCCCAACCCACCGACCACGCATGCAACCTCGGCTTCATCCTGGACTCATCCCTCTCCATGACCAGACAGGTCAACTCGGTGACCTCTGCATGCTTCAACACCCTCCGCATGCTCCGCAAGATCTTCCGCTGGATCCCCACCGACACCAGGAAGACCGTCACCCACGCCCTCGTCACCAGCCGCTTGGACTACGGAAACACTCTGTACGCCGGCATCACCACCAAGCTGCAGAGGAAACTTCAACGAATCCAGAACGCGGCCGCACGACTCATCCTGAACATACCTCGCCACCACCACATCTCCGGACACCTGAAGAAACTCCACTGGCTTCCAGTCAACAAGAGGATCACCTTCAGACTCCTCACCCACGCACACAAGGCCCTGCACAATCTCGGACCAAAACTCATCAACAACCGCGTCTCCTTCTACACTCCTCCTCGCACCCTACGCTCAACCAGACAAGCCCTGGCAGTCGTACCTCGCATCCACAAAACCACCGCCGGAGGAAAGTCCTTCTCCTACCTAGCAGCGAAGACCTGGAACTCTCTTCCCAGCCACCTTCGCGCCATACAGGACCACCTCTCCTTCAGAAGGCAGCTCAAGACCTGGCTCTTCGAGCACTGACCCCCCCCCCCCAGCGCCTTGAGACCCTCACGGGTGAGTAGCGCGCTTTATAAATGCAAATGATTGATTGATTGATTAACAAAGAAACAAGCTGATGTGCCACCACTGTGGACAATACCACACCGAACACAGAACACCCCAATTGCCAATTCCACAATGACAACAGAACAACCATCAGAGCACCCTCATCTACAGAGCCCCAGGCCCACGTACCAGTTTCTGCTACACCCTCTTTGACTTCATTGCCCCCTAGCCATCAAATCCAATCACTACATCTTCATGGGAGACCTCAACGTCCACCTGGATGACCCCCCAGACATTAACTACAGCAAACTCCTGGAACGCATGATAAACATTTCCCTGACCCAGCTGGTCACCGACCCCACACACAGAGCCAGACGTACACTGGACCAGAATTTCACCACAAGTGACAGAGTCAATTGCAGCCATGCCACAGTACTCTACTGGACTGACCACTCCATTGTTCATTTCACCATTGCAGGATCACCATGCACCACCACCAGCCTCCCCCACACTGTCTTCTGCACCTGGAACAAAGTGACACACCCAATGAATGGACACCCTCAACAAAACCCTGCCCAACCCACCATGCAAGCAACCTGCAACAAGCAGTCCAGAACTTCGCCACCTGGGTCACCCATGCTGCCAACCAAGGCGCCCCCATCAAACAAGCTTGGACCCGCAGAGCCACCATACAAGCCAGCTGGTACATACCAGAATTTAGGACAATGAAACACAGTTGCAAAATACTGGAGAGAAAATGGTGCACCAATGGAGACACCACAGACTAAGGCCCTCATTATGAACACAGCGGTAAACACCACACCGCCGGCAGTTGCAGGAACAACCGCCAACAGACGTGCGGTCCGAACCGCCAAATAATGAACCAACTGAAACACAGACATCCTGAAAACCACTCACTGTCAGCAGAGGAGTGCCGACAACGACGGAAGGGCCCATCCACAGGCCGACGGAAAGGCCCCACCCGCCCGTCAAATAATGAAGCACTAGACCGCCGTCAGTTCCAAGGCGGGAACCACCACCATGCAAAGCCAGGCAGAAACGAACCAAATATAAGGAAACACTCACCGAAGGCTCACACAACACACCGAAGCAGACATGGAGAGAGAGTTGCAGATCATGCCAGCCCTGCTCCTTGCCATATACCTCCACATCCAAGACCGCTGACAAAGACGACGATGGTAAGTACCGAACCTACAAAACAAGGGAAGAAAGGGCACAGTTACATACCCACCTACTCCACCCACCCTGCAACGCTCCTACAACCCTTCACAGCAGCACAAGCCATACACCCCAGAGCAAGAGGTACTTACCCGAAACAAGGCAAATCCAACCTGCCCAAAGTACATACATGTGCCCAACACCCCCAAACAATGAAACGAAAGACCACGGATCCAGAGTGTGCCTCAAACAACACAGGCCACACATTAACCTTTATTCTGCTCACTGAGCAACAGAAGTGCATAGAAGGCCAATGGCCAGTCCATAGTAAAAGAAGTCCGATGGGCCACAATGGCCCCAACTTGACTCCCACAAGTGCAACAGTACTCCACCTCATAGGGGCAACAATGGGGCATCAGGCATCTCAGGGAACAGGGGCAGGGGGTGGTGGGTGTGGGGATTTATGACGGGGGCTTAGATTTCCGTTTGGAAGGTGGAGGTGGATTAGGTATTGTCACAGCAGCTTGTGGAGTGGACTTGGCCTGGGGTGCGGCAGATGTTCTTGGGCCATCACGAGATCTCTTCCTCACAGGGGAGGTAGCGCAGGAATGGGAAGGGCAGACAGGGATGGGCTGTGATGTGGGAGGAATGGACAGGGCAAGGAGGTGAGCACGTTTAGGGATGAGACGGGGTGGCCCAGTGGGCTCAAATAGGTCAACACGGGATAGGAAAAGTTTCTTAGGTGCAATTGGGGTGGACCTGGAGGAAGGCGTGGGAGTGGAGGTAGAGGGAGTGGTCATGACAGGTGTAGGTGTGCGTGACGTGGGTACAGGTGACTGGACATTATGCTGAGGTGTTGTGGATGTGTGATGGGTGGGTGTTTTGGTGAATTTGAGTGTCTTGGGAGGAGGGGGGGTGGACACAGTGGGACAAGACAGGCTGCCAGTGTAAATGGATGTTGTCTGGGTGTCTGTAAGTCTGATGAGTGTGCTGCATGTGTCAACTAAAGTCATTGTGGTGAGTGCAGGTGTGGTGTCTGCGGTGCATGAATGGATGTGTGCTATTGTGGTGACTGCAGGAATAGGGTCATTTACATTGAATGAGGGTGCACTGCCTATAGGTGTGCATGTACAGGGGACAGACAGGGAGGCAGAAGAGGTGGACAGACTGGGGGATGTTGGTGTGTGTACATGTGTATGTTGGCTATGTGAATGCTTGTGGTGGGAGTTGTGGTGCTTGTGTTTTGAAGTGTGCTTCTTGTGTGTTTAGGTGTGTGCCTGCATGTCAGAATGTGTGCTTTGGACGGGTGAAGGGAGTGGGGTGATGGAAGGGGTAGAGGTGGTTGTAGGGGGGAGTGAATGACCAGGGACACTGGCTGCCGTCAAAGAGGAGGCCGGAGCCTAAAAAGATCTCTGTAGGCCAGACACGGCACCGTGAATGCCATCCAGATAGGCATTGGTCTGCTGCACCTCTGATGCTAGCGCCGGATGACATTGACAATGGTTGTCTGCCCTACAGAGATGGTCCTCAGGAGGTCAATAGCCTCCTCCATGAGGGCAGCAGGGCTGACTGGGGCACTGGAGGAGGTGCCTGGGGTGAAGGAGACGCCCACTCTTCAGGGTGAGCGGGCACGTGCAACTCGGTGGGGAGCAACTGGGAGGGCGGTGATGGTATGGGGGCGGCGGAAGAAGACACAGTAGGGGTGGGCCCACTTTGGTTTGCCACCGCTAAGGAGCTCCCATCAGAGGAGGTATCGGAGTCACTACCTCCAGTGGTAGTTGCCTCCCCGTGGTACTCCCCTCACCTTCCAACCCACTGGTCCCTTTGGCGTCGGACGACTCTGCCTCCGAGGATCCGTGGGCCGCTGTCTCCCCACTCGCTGGTGCATCAGCTCCCTCGCCAGATGATGCTGATGTACACAGACAACACAACAGAACAGGGTTGGGGAGACAAAGCAGGAGAGACACTTGTAAATAGCTGAATGGAGGTACATTAGTGGTTCACACATACAGCCACCCAGAAAATATTCCACCAAGCAGCACCTACCGCTATATGCATGGCTATGCCCCTGACTAGTGGCCAGAACCCTGGTCTACAGCCATTCCCCAATGAACTTAAGGACCTGACGTACTGCAGACCTGACCCAAACACCCCTACTCCCCACGGGGGCCATTATGGTGATGGACATCAGTCAGAGTCGCTGCCACTAGACAACATAAATACGAACGCACACACATCCATCAAGGAGCCAAAATATGGTATATGTACTCACCCACTTGTGACTGCTGTGCAGCCTTCAAGCGCCCATTCAGGTACGCCACCGCCAGGCTGCGTTGCATAAGGGGGGTCAGTGCCGGACGGGCACCCCTTCCTCGTTGGGAGGACTTCTCCAGCTGGGCCTCACAGATCTTCCTCTCCCAGCGCCGCAGGTCCTCCCACCTCTTCCTGCAGTGGGTGCTCCGCCGGTTGTAGACCTCCAGGGTCCGCACCTCCTTGGCGATGGCATGCCAAAGTCCCCTCTTCTGGTGGGCGCTTACCTATAAGGGAGACACAGAAAAGTAACACTGAAGTCAGACAATGGGCAATCATATACAGCTGGCTATACGTCCACTATGGGACAGACATTTAAAACAGCCTAACAGCACACACATACGCAGCATGTCAGGAACCCTAGACCACACAGTGTCACAAGACCACACATGAATACAGCCAACAACCACCATTACACACATACAGGCACCCCAATCCTCCTACTCACCTGTACCTCTGGCCAACCGTAGAGCTTGGCGTACAGGGGCAGGACCCCATCCACGAGCTTCTCCAATTCCTCGTTTGCCCTTTCCCATGCAACACGTGCCATTTCCATGACCAGAGGCAGGACACAGTGGAGTACCTGCATGCACAAGATCAGGGAGTCAAGTGAAGTTGGGGTGACAAGTTCGCGTGCGCACCGCAGCGGTATACACCTTCACCGCCGCTGGCGATCATGATACGCTAACAATGCCCATTAACAACCATGTTAACCAGTGAATTTGTGCACAGCGGTAAACACCGCCTTACTGTATTATGTCAACCGCTAGCGGTATAAGGTCACTTCCACCACGACACTTCTGGATTACAGGGGGCAGACCTTTTGGCCTTAACTACGCAGTTGTAAAACCCTCATCTGCACAATGCAGGCCCTATTGCCCCCTAAACACCCATAGGCATGAAACAATACACATTATCTAACCGTACCAGTCCTGATATTACATTGTGGTCATGTTGATGTAATGTCACACACACTAAGCATTTGTGTTGTTGACAAACATGCCAGCAGTGCTGAATGAGAAACAATGTCTGCAGATGTATTTGTGTTCCTCACACGTGTTTTCAACTCCTCCTAGGAACAGACCCTTGTGGCAAGGGATGGCCCCTTCGGTGTACAGACCACTTGATGATTTGCGGACCATGGTGGAGCGTCACATCATTATCAATTACAGACTCACTTGTGCCTCTATTGATGAACTTTATGCATTACTGGATCCAGCACTGAGACCGGCTAATCGTAATCAGCATGCCATCCCTACTGAAGTGCAGGTGTTCTCTGCACACCATTTCCTGGCCACGGGCTCATTTCAAGTGACAGTAGGCATGGGTGCAGGTTTTTCACAGCCAATGTTTAGCATTATACTGTCCAGATTCCTGAATGCATTTGTACGACACCTGCAGTCCTATGTGAGGTTTCCTCAAAGTGCTGACCTCCCTGCCATCAAGTCGGACTTCTATGCCTTTGCCAACATACCCCATGTGATAGGTGCCATTGATGGCACCCACATAGCTATCATCCCCCAAGAGCCTGTGAACAGGTGTACAGAAACAGGAAGAACTTTCATTCCATGAAAATTCAATTGGTATGTACTGCAGATCAGTACATCTCACATGTGAATGCCATGTTCCCTGGATCAGTCCATGATTCCTTTGTGCTTAGGAACAGTAGTGTGCCACACAAGATGGAACAACTACAAGAGGATAGAGGATGGATCATAGGGAGTTGTTTCTGACACTTATTGCCACATAGCAGACAGCCATGCCTCTGAGGGTTGTCAATGACAATCCTGTTTTGCACCATTTTCTAGGTGATTCTGGCTATCCAAACTTGCGTTGGCTCCTGACACCAGTCCTGGAACAGATGCAGAGAGGAATTACAATGAGGCCCATGGACGTACTAGGAGGGTGATAGAGCACACAATAGGTCTTCTGAAGGCTAGATTTAGTTGCCTCCATATATCTGGCGGTTTCCTGGCCTATGGGCCTGAAAAGGTGTGTAAAATAGTGGCGCCCTGCTGCATGCTGTACAATGTGGCTGTGAGAAATTCTATCCCCGTCTTGGAGGAGGAGGGTGCTGTACATCCAGACCAGCTTCCTCAGAGAGGGGATGAGAGTGATGGTGATGATGAGGAGGGGCAAGATGTAAACTCCATGACCCAACTGATACAACTCTACTTCCAGTAACTCTGTGGGACAATTTGATGAGATTGCTGTCTGTGCAGCATACTGTCAGTGTGCCTTGTCATCTAGGGGGTGTTGGGTGAATACTCATTGCCACTGTGACCAGGTCTGCGTAGGACAGGTTACATTATAGTATAATAGTTCAACACATCTGTAGGCACAACAACATGTAATGCGTGTGGTGCATTTCCTGCTACTCAGATAATAATAAATGAGTTATCATACAGTTGCATCCATACTTCACTTTGTTTCTACATAATGACAGGGGACATTGTAACAGGTGAACTGGTGTTTTATTTGGTGCAGGGGTTAAATTGTGCAGATTACTGTGATGGGAGTTGGCTACTGGTGGTTGTACAATATGGCAACATGGTTGCAGCATTTGTTGGCAGTAGTGGTAGGTCCATCTATGTTTACAGGAGTTTGTTGTAGTTTTCACACGGTGTGGTCGTTGATTCAGTGGGACACTTGGAGGACAGTTCTTGCCAGAGTCACTTCTTTGAGGGGGCCTTGGTCTTGGCAGGTGTTCCAGTGCCATATCTGAGCCTGAGGGTCAGTTTAGGTGCCTGGTGTTGGTCTGTACGGGTTGAGATGGATGTCTCTGGTGTGTCCTGAGAGGGTGGAACATGTGCCGTTGCTGCTGATGCAGTTGTTGTCCGGTCTGTAGCTTGGCCTGTAGTAGGGGCTTCCTGGTCTGTGTAGGCCTCCGGCTGTGTTGGGACAAGGCGCAGCAGCACACCTGCTATGCTGGCCATTGTGGCATTGTGCAGTTTCCACTGCTTCATGGCTTCTTGGTGGTGTGCTAGCTGCATCCTTTGAGTCTGCTCCAGGGTGGATACTATCTGGGCCAATCTGTCCTGGGTATGGTGATATGCTCCCAGGACCTCAGAGATCATGTCCTTGGCTGCAGCATCCATCCTGTGGCCTCCCCTCCCCCAGGGCCACTGATGCCCTCCCACTGGGCCTAGCCCCCTGTGCCTGTGTCCCCTGCACAGGTCTGGCGGTACCACTTGTACTGGGGCCATCATCTTCCTGCCTGTTGGTAGGGGGTGACTGTGGCCTCTGTACGTGTGTTGCACCAGTCTGTGGCCTGGATACACATGTGTGGGGACAGTTGCCCTAGGCTGATGTTGTTGGCTGGGTGGTAGGGGTGTCAGTGGTATCCTGGGTGGGGCTGCTGGATGGTGACAGTCCAGGATTGTGTGAGGGGCCAGGGTGATCGTCAATGTCCAGGGTTCCATCCCCAGTGTCCTGGGAGCTGCCTCTGTCTCCCTGTGGGACACTGCCACTCCTTGTCCTGTCTGTCAGGGTGGCATGGGCGGTGGTGCCTGTTGGGGGGAATAGACATGTGTGTTACAATTGCATGATCAGATGGGGTGCACAGGACTGGGCAGTTTTGTGCAGATTTTCAAACTTTGGGGCCATGCAGGATGCTTTCGTGAGGTTAGCATTGCTTTTTGCTTAGGATGTGGAGGTGCATTGTGGGTGCTGTAGGCCATTGTGATTCCTTGCAGGGGTGGGTGGCTGTGCACAGGGGGAGGGATGTGGGCCTGTTATTGGGTTTGTGGACATGCAGGGGGACTGTATGTAGTGATTGTGGCCTGGGTGGGCTTGTGGTCCTGGTGGTAGTTGGAGGGGTGAAGTGGTGCATGCATTCCAGGTGTAATGGATATGGGGTAATTGTAGATGATTTACCTGAGCCCATTCCTCCAGTGAGTCCAGTGAGTCCCTCAGGATGCAGGATGGCCAGTACCTTTTCCTCCCAGTCAGTGTAGTTGGGTGGTGTTGGTGGAGGTCCTCCCCCAGTCTTCTGGACTGCAATGTGGTGCCTGTATGCCATGGACCTGACCTTCCTATGCAGGTCGTTCCATCTCTTGCGGATGTCGTCCCTGGTGCGTGGATGGTGTCCCACTGCATTGACCTTGTTGACTATTGTCTGCCATAGCTCCATCTTCCTGGCGATGGGCGTGTGCTGGACCTGTGCGCCGAATAATTGTGGCTCCACCTTCAGAATCTTGTCCACCATGGTCCTTAGCTCCCTTTCTGTGAAGCGTGTGTGTTTGGGGGGTGCCATGGTGAGTGTTATAATGTTGTCTTGTGTGGATCTAGGTGAGGGTGCTCTTGTGTGGTTGGCTGTATGCATCGTCTATTGTGGTGTTCGGTGTCTGCTTCTGGGGTTCTCTGTATTAGTTGGCCTAATTTCATTGCAAAGGATTGTGGAGTGTGTCTGTGAGTGTTTTATAGTGTTGTGGATGTGTGTCAGGTGTGTGGGTTTCAAACTTGCCAATGTATGCACTTCTTGCTGTTGGGTACACTTGCCGCCCGGGGTGGATTGTAACGGCAATGGTCGTTCGGCTTCCACTGACTGCCGCGGTGATTTGTGCTTCATTATTTGGAGGGCGGGGTGTTTGTGTGCTCGGCGGTGGAGGGGTGGGAGGTCCAGCATTTCCACCGACAAGGTCCTGGCAGTGACTGGTGGCAGGGAGATTTTTGTCGGTTTCTGATTTTTTCATCATTATATGGTGGGTTTCTGTTCACTGCCAATGGCGGTCTTCTGTTCGCCATCGCCATGGCGGTCGACGGTGTTTACCGCCGTGTTCATGAGGGCCTAAGCCACTTTCAAGTCCACCCTAAGCAAATACCACCAGCATCTCAAAGATGCTAACAAAGACGCCCTGACAAAGTGCATTGAAGGAAGTGCCAAACACACCAAAGAACTCTTCAGCAATATTAGATTGGATGCAGGATAATGCTGTATGATGGAACTACACATGCCATTACCACGCAGTCTTCATCAAAACTATCCCGTTTACACACATGCCTGTACAACGAAAATGTGAGTTTTTTACAGCTAAGTATACACCCTTTATATTCTATACCAGTGGTTGCCAACCTTTCGACTTCTATGGACCCCCACTTTATCATAATTGGAACCTGTCGACCCCCAGTAGATAATTATTGGAATCCAGGGACCCCCAACACTGAGTCATTGGTGGAAGTCAGGTACCCTGGCCGAAACATTGTTGATGATTTGAAATGCAAAACAATACACAAAAAATACAGAAACAAGCATTCATCAAACATGTGAACAAATGTTAATACATGTTATTTAATTTGCAAACGAATATAAATAAATAAAATAATAATAGGAAGGTTGAATCTTTTCTAAAAAGCCACAAATCATCCATACTATATTCTGTTTTATGCACCAGCACCACTCCCACAAATCAATCTGATGATACTAATTAAATTTTTAGCCTTCAATTGGAAATTCCTTGACCTTTACAGTGTATTTTAAAAATTTCAGTTGTACATTTAGGTCCACACGTACGAACCTATTTTACATTTCTTAATGGACTGAATCGCTATTTTGGTCCGTTAAAAATGCAAAATCTGCAATCGGTATGTATGAATGCTGAAATAACAGTTGCTAAATGCGATTTCTTTGTTTATGTTGTAGGAATCACATTTGAGAAATCGCTAAAATAGGAAATCAGTATTACCGATTTCCTATTTGCGAATTTTTAAGAAATGTATTTTAAAAATCGCAATTAGTGACTGAGCAAAAAAGCCCATTTAAGAAATGCAGTTACCACCAACCTGAAGCAGGTGGTAACCATGTACAAACTATACAAAGTGCCTCACAATGCATCAGGCTCATCCAGAATGGCAGCATTTTACATCCTAGAAAGGTGGCTGAGGATTCAGGCCCTGAGGGACAGGAGGAGGAGGAGATGAGAGAGAATTTTTAGGGTGAGGGACAATCTATTTAATATGACAGAGGAAGAGGTAATAGACAGATATATATACTGTCTAGTCAAGTCATACTTGACCTGATAGCTGATATACAGTCCTATTTACAGGTCCCCTACAATGCATAGCAACCCCCATTCCACCACACATAAAGGTATTATGTTGTCTACATCTACTTGCGACAGTGAGCAACCAGTCAGTCATAGTAGTGGGTGTCACAAAATGCATTATCTAAGTTCCCTCACAAATGTCTTGATGCAATGGTTGCTAAGCTGTGCCAATACATCTTTTTCCCAAATACCCAACAAATATTGCAGCAGGCAAAATTGAATTTCTATAGGATGACACAGTTCCCCAAGGTACCTGGCTGTGTTGACGGAACACATATAGCCATATGCCCCTTCAGCAACAGAATATATTTATAGAAACAGGGAGAGCACCCAGTACCTGAATGTGCAGGTGGTGTGTGACGCCTCATGTGTCATCACAGACCTTGTGTCCAGGAATTCAGGCAGCACACATGATTAATTAATATTCTGCCACAGTGGAATTTACAGCTGACTGGCACAGGGGGAATTTAGTGATGGATTCCTGCTTGGTAAGTTTACCACCTACTCATTACACACACTAGCCAGGAATGTATGTGTCAACTGGTCTAATTGTTTACCCAACCATGCCCCAAAGGTGACAGTGCATAAGCCTTACGGCCATGGATCCTTACACCTTACCTGACTGCTTGGACACCAAGTGAGTGACGATACAACCAGGCACACAAAGCAACACGATCAGTCATAGAGAGAACATTTAGCATACTAAAATCCCACTTCAGGGTCATCCATAAGACAAGACGTGCACTATTATACAGGCCACAAACATGCTGTAAGATATTGGCGACCTGTGTCATGTTGCACAACACAGCAGTGCTGAGGTGACTACAGGATGTCACCATTGAACCGGAAACAGACGAAGATTCTGATGATGAACAACAGCCACTACACAGACCACAAGATGGCAGCTATGCAGCTGAGGGATGGGCTACATGCACAGATATCACCAACAACTACTTCTGAGGTAAGACATGACATGCCTTGGTATCAATGAGAGAACCTACACTTGGCTTAGTGCTTGGTGCACAAAGTAATCACCGTCTTAATTCAGGGATTGTCATTAAGAAAATAAACTGTACAAAGAAAAAGGGTTGCAGGCATGCAACAAATTAACATGAAATGTGCCATGTTTGCCTATTTTTTATGTCCGCTTTCTGTACTCCGCTGTCCTGCAGAGATATCATTTTTAGAATGTTGTTGGGGATCAATCCTAGTGGCACAGGTGTCCAGGGCAGACATTTCACTTATGTTTGAGCCATCCTCTCTCCCAGGCGTTGGTGGGTTGGCTGGCAGAGTGAAAATGTGGGTCTAGAGACTTTCAAGAACCGTTGTCACATGCACAAGGTCCCTGGAGACATTGTGGCAGTAATGTGACATTTCTGTCTGCATGTTTATTGCACGCCTGGCCAGGTTGGAGGTGGCATTGGCCAGCCGGTTCATTGCACGGGTGTGGGCATCAAATCTGGCCATTACATGTCTATGACACAGGCACTGCTGCCTGTGCTCATCTGGCCAATACATGTCTATGACACAGGCACTGCTGCCTGTGCTCCCTCTCCATAACACTGGTCCAGCTCAGTCTAGCTCAGGTGTAGGAAAATGCCACTGTTGGCATTGTTACCCACTAACGTTTTGCCTTTTGTTGATGCCAGCTTTGATTGAAAGTGTGCTGGAACCTTGCTAACCAGGCCCCAGCACCAGTGTTCTTTCCCTAAAACTGTACCTTTGCCTCCACAATTGGCACAGCCCTGGCACGCAGTTAAGTCCCTTGTAAAAGATACCCCTGGTACCAAGGGCCCTGTGGCCCGGGAAGGTCTCGAAGGGCTGCAGCATGTATTATGCCACCCTGGGGACCCGTCACTCAGCACATGCACATTGCCTCACAGATTGTGTGTGCTGGTGGGGAGAAAAAGGCTAAGGCCCTCATTACAACATTGGCGGTAAAAGCCGCTTACGGCAGAGCAGAAGACCGCCAACACACCTCCGCGGCTGCGGAATTCCGCCACAGCTATTATGACCCACAGCTCGGAATCCGCCAAAATTCATACACCCACACAAGTCCGCCACACCAAAGGTCAGTGATAAACTGGCAAAAACAAAACCTCCACCGTCACGCCAACAGAAATAAACCCACACTATCACGACCCACGAATCCACGCAGCGGTCCTTCAACCGCGGTATTCCATTGGCGGTACACACCGCCGTGCTCAAAATACACACACATCTCCAAAACACAGCCACATTGGACAATTCGAAATACACACACCTGATACACATACACACACCACTCCCACACACTCAATACAATATAAAACACACACCCACATTACCAACAAACCCTTACGACCACAAATCACGAACGAAAGCCAGAGAGAGACACCACCATCAACAACACCAGCATCCACAGACACACAACACCATCACCCACATAACTTCCACGCACCTCACACAACACACCACTACATATCAGCACACTTATCACCCCACACACCACCCCACACATCACCTACACCACCCCATGGCACAGCAAAAACACCCCAGGTTCTCGGAGGAGGAGCTCAGGGTCCTGGTGGAGGAAATCGTCTGGGTAGAGCCACAGCTATTCGGATCACAGGTACAGCACACCTCAATTGCAAGGAAGATGGAGCAATGGCGAAGAATAGTGGACAGGGTAAACGCAGTGGGACAGCACCCAAGAAATCGGGAGGACATCAGGAAGAGGTGGAACGACCTACGGGGGCAGGTGCGTTCCGTGGTCTCCAGACACCACCTGGCGGTTCAGTGGACTGGCGGCGGACCCACCTCCTCCCCCACAACTAACAACATGGGAGGAGCAGGTCTTGGCGATTCTGCATCCTGAGGGCATCTGGTAAGTCAAATCTTAACTATTACATCCTCCACCTTACCTGCATGCCACCACATACCCCCACCCTAACCCTCACCTCCATCACTCTAACTCCTCACAAATGTCCCAACATCGCAAACCACACATCCTAACACCAAGCCCTGCATGCAACAACAAAGCATGGACACCCATCACTAAAGCATGCCCACTGCACATACCCATACACCCCCCTAAACCATTGTCACACAAGGTCCCACACAGGAATGCTAGCACTGGGGTACACGGTCACACCTTGACACACACAGATGCAATAATCATGCTTTTATACCCCTGCAGGACCCCTACCCAACGTCACCGAACAGGAGGGTCCACACATGTCCACACCACCAACAGAAGAGGCCCACAGTGATGACAGCACCTCTGTCCAACTGGATCTAGATGACCAGCCCAGCCCATCGGGGACCTCGGGTCAGTCGGTTCCCCACACACTGGCACAGGCCACTACAGAGCTTCCCCCCTCTGGAAACACCAGCACAGCACCCACCCAGCGGTCCCATACCTCCATCCCCAGGACATGTCAATCAGCAGTGTGTCCACCACTACAGGGAACCCAGGCTAACCCACCACCCCAACAACAACAGGGACATGGGGGCAGTGGTAATGGGCACACGGTCTAGGGGACGGAGGCCCAGGAACTCAGGGGAACTGGGAGGGCTGCTGTGCGACAGGGGGCGGACAGGCCCAGGGAACCCACTCTCCACGAGGCCCTCTCCTCCATCATGGGAGCCTACAACCACTCCCAGGAGACGATGGCAACGGTACTGGCCAAGTTTCAGGAGACCCAGCGCCTGCAGGAGGAACAGTATATGGGCTTCAGGGAGGAACTCAGAACCATCAATTCCACCCTGAGCACCATCATAGGGGTGCTGAAGGAAGTACTCAACATCAGGAGGGACACTGTGGCACTACAAGGGGCCCCTGACACTAGCCTGGACGATGAACTGCCCACCACCTCCGCCAGCGCTAGTGGACTGGAGGCACCGCCACAGGACCACCACACCAGCACCCCACCCCCTGCAGAGGGAGAACCACCTCGCAAACGGTCCCTGAGATCCAGGACAAAGACAGAGAACGATGCCAAGACCTCCGCCAAGAAATGAGACCACCCTGATTGTCATCCTACAGTCCCACTTTGTCACCCTGTCCATCCTTAAACTGCCCCAGCTCCACTTCCTATGCCCATTTGGGCAATGCACCTGTGAGACTAATAGACTGGACTCTGCCATGGGCATTCCTCCGCCATCACCCCTGACCATTTTACAACCCCCCTCCAATATTGAGCACTTAAATAAACACCCTTAAAGCACAAAACAATCTGGAGTCTGTCTGTGATTTCGGAATACTGTATTAGCAATAACTGTGGCAAAAAGCTTTTTCATTGGTAATGGCAACATACCTATGTCACACAGCTCTAGTCCATGAGAAATCAAAGCAGATGTCACACAGTGGGACCCACATCTGTGAAATCGTAAGGGAAAGTGACAACTCAGTGACCATACACTGGGTGAAAACGGCAGACAGTAGAGAGGTAGTAGTGTTTAAGTACATGTAGTAGGCAGGTTTGTATTCTTACCTGTGTCTCACTGGAAATGTTGCTGGATCGCTGAGTTCCTGTTGTCTATGTCTTCTTCCTCTGCTTCCTCGTCTTCACTGTCCACAGGCTCCACAGCTACAACACCACCACCATCTGGACCATCCTCCTGCAGAAAAGGCACCTGTCATCGCAAAGCCAAGTTTTGAAGCATACAGCAGGACACGATGATCTGGCACACCTTCTTTGGTGAGTACAATAGGGAAACGCCTGTGAAATGGAGGCACCTGAACCTGGCCTTCAGGAGGCCGAAGGTCCGCTCGATCACCCTCCTAGTAAGCCCATGGGCCTCATTGCAGCGTTCCTCTGCTCTTGTCCTGGGATTCCTCACTGGGGTCAGTAGCCATGACAGGTTGGGGTAACCAGGGTCACCTGCAAATGGCGAGGGACAACTGTTAGACACACACTGAACTGGAGGGATATCCCCAGACCCAGACAACCATTCCCACTGACTAGCTTCCAGGTGCTCACCTAATAGCCACACATAGTGCCTCTGGAGTTGACCCATCACATAAGGGATGCTGCTATTCCGCAGGATGTAAGCGTCAGGCACTGAACCAGGGAACATGGCATTCACATGGGAGATGTACTGGTCTGCCAAACATACCATCTGTACATTCATCGAATGATAACTCTTCCGGTTTCTGTACACCTGTTCACTCCTGTGGGGGGATACCAAAGCGACATGTGTCCCATCAATGGCACCTATGATGTTGGGGATATGTTCCAGGGCATAGAAATCACCTTTCACCATAGGCAAATCCTCCGCCTGAGGGAAAACGATGTAGCTCCGCATGTGTTTCAGCAGGGCAGACAACACTCTGGACAACACGTTGAAAAACATAGGCTGGGACATCCCTGATGCTATGGCCACTGTTGTTTGAAATGACCCACTTGCAAGGAAATGGAGCACTGACAGCACCTGCACTTGAGGGGGGATTCCTGTGGGATGGCGGATAGCTGACATCAGGTCTGGTTCCAACTGGGTACACAGTTCCTGGATTGTGGCACGGTCAAGCCTGTATGTGATTATCACATGTCTTTCCTCCATTGTCGACAGGTCCACCAATGGTCGGTACACCGGAGGATGCCGCCATCTCCTCACATGTCCCAGCGGACGGTGCCTATGAAGGACAACAGCGAGCACAGAGTCAAACAACTCAGAGGTAGGTACCCACAGCTTACACAGAACACCATTCATAATCAAAAAGTGGCCTGTATGTGTGTTGAGTCTAGGCCTAGGTATGTGTGACGCAGTTGAAAATGAAGCCATGTGGGCCCCTGAAATGGCGGCTGCCTGACCTCTAAAGTGGGACAATGGGATGTGAGGTAACTGTGCTGCCGTTGTACACCGTCGCGGTAGGCGGTCGAAGACCACGGCGCAATGCTGCATTGGTTCACATTGGACCCTATGGGCCTCAGGAGCCAATGACGATGTACGCCGGCGGTGACGGTACGCACCGCCGCGGACGTGACCGCCATTTTCTATCTGTTCAATCACTCGATACCTGATCTTCGACAGGAGAGGGCCTACACTGCAAGTGCTGCTGTGACCTCGGTCTGGAAGAGACAATGGCTCGAGTGTCTGGGGAAAGAGCCCCTGCCTTCACATCGGAGGAGCTGGAGAAACTCGTGGACTGGGTCCTCCCCCAGTACACGCTACTCTACGGTCCTCCAGACCAACAGGTAAGTACACTGGGAGCATGATGTATGGGCTATGCCTGTGTAGAGAGGGGTGGATGTAAGAAGGAAGGTGGGAGAGTGCGGCGTGCATGAAACAACAGTGAGTGAATGTGCCACATGGCAAGGGTAGGGATGGGGGCCAATCACTTTGATGGTGAAGTTGGTAATAAGTGTCTCTTCCCCCTGTACAAATCATGTAGGTCAGCGCCCACCAGAAAAAAGATGTTTGGCGTGCCATCGCCAAGGACCTCCGGACCCTGGGGGTCTACCACAGACGGAGCACCCACTGCCGGAAAAGATGGGAGGACATTCGACGCTGGAGCAAAAAGACGGCGGAGGCTCAGCTGGGATTGGCCTCCCAACGTGGGAGGGGTGCCCGTCGCACCATGACCCCCCTGATGTTCAGGATCCTGGCGGTGGCGTACCCGGAGTTAGATGGGCGCTTGGGGGCATCACAGCAGCCACAAGGGGGTGAGTACACTCGCATTCTGCTGACTTTGCGCGCAGTGGAGGGGTCTGGGTGGGGGAGATGGGCTGTGGGTTTCCCTAGGCCAGGGCAAGTTCCGTAGGCAAGGTCCCTACATAAGGCAAGCCATGTGGCACCCCAGCCCACCTCTGTAGAGTGCCAGGTACACCTAGTCATTCCCCTGTGTCATCTATGTGTGCAGATGTCGTCCATAGCCTTGTAGGCCATTTCCCAGGAATTGAACAGTGGACAACCCACCCACTGTAGAGACTTGAGAGACTGTGTCTTTGCACTCCCCAGGATTGAACAGTGGGCATATGGCCCCCTTGTGGATTTGGTGTTGTGCACTCAACCGGCTGAGGTGCCCCCCGTTTCCCTCCCCCTGAGGTGCCTGTTTTGTTGCTCTCTGATGCCTCTGCAGTGTTCTCTCTGTCATGGTCGGGGATCTTGTGTGGGCCTCGCCCATACCGTGTGGGCCCAGTGTTCCACGGACTTAATTGGAGGACTACCTGGACCACTATGCTTGGTATATATTTTGTAAATGGTGTATATATATATATTTTTGCCTACTTGATTTTAATATATTACAATGGTTACACTAATTTTCTATTGTCTTTGCATTCTTCCGGGGGGTTGGGTTGGGGGTGTGTAGCTGTGATGAATCAATATGCATTAGTGTGTGTGTTGTAGTGGGTGAGGGTGGGGGTGGGGGTGTTGCATGTTGCATGTGTGTGTCCCTGTTTTTTCCCTCCCCCCTGCCCTGTGTCGTAGGTGCAGTATTCACCGTGGTCTTCGCCGCCGGCGTTCGTGCTCCTGGTAGAGGAGCAGGAAGACTATCGCAGGGAGAATTTGGAGTTTTGGGTCCATGGTGTCCTCGTTCCTCGTGGGGTGTGTAGAGGTGAGTGTTTTCCCTTTGGAATTCCTGTTTCCGCTGTGTTTTTATCTGCTGTGAATCCACCCCGGAAAAGGTGGTGGATTAGTGGGTTGTAATAGTGTGGGCGGTACATTGTCTCCCGCCTGTCTGTTGGCGGTGACCGCCGCGCTGTTTGTTTGTACCGCCGTGGCGGTCGGAGTGTTAAAGTGGCTGTCTTTGTTGGTGGTTTCCACCACGGTCGTAATTGCAAATTGTTTACCACCGGCCTGTTGGCGGTCTTACTGCCGCTTTAACACCGTCCGCCAGGGTTGTAATGACCACCTAAGTCGGCATGGCATTCCCCTCAGAGTGCCATGGCCATAACTTACTGCCTGTGGCTGAGAAAAGTCACCCCTCTAGCAGGCCTTAAGGCAGGGTGCACTATGCCACAGGTGAGGGCATAGCTGCATGAGCACTATGTCCCTACAGTGTCCAAGTCAATTCTTAGACATTGTAAGTGCAGGGTAGCCATACTGAGTATATGGTCTGGGAGTTTGTCAAAAACCAACTCCACAGTTTCATAATGTCTACACTGAATACTAAGAAGGTTAGTATCAAACTTCTCAACACAATAAACCCACACTGATGCCAGTGTGTGATTTATTGAGAAAGGCACACAGAGGGCATCTCAGAGATGCCTCCTGTATGCCAGCTCTACTGTTAGTGTGTGACTGACCAGTCTGTGCCCGCTTGCCACTTTCAGACGAGTTTCTGACCACATGGGGTGAGTGCCTTTGTGCACTCTGTGGTCAGAAACAAAGACTGTCCTGGGTGGAGGAGCTTCACACCTCCCCCCGCAGGAACGGTAACACCTGGCGGTGAGCCTCAAGGGCTCAAGCCTGGTGTTACAGTGCCCCAGGGCACTCCAGCTAGTGGAGATGCCCGCCCCCCAGACACAGCCCCCACTTTTGGCAGCAAATCCGGGGAGATAATGAGAAAAATAAGGAGGAGTCATCCCCTCAGCCAGGTCCACCCCTAGGGTGACCAGAGCTGAAGTGACCCCCTTCCTTGGAAAATCCTCCATCTTGTTTTGGAGGATTTAGCCCAATAGGGATAGGGATGTGCTCCCCTCCCCAAAGGGAGGGAGCACAAGAAGGTTGTAGCCACCCTCATCTATGCCACATTGGCTACTGCCCTGTGACCCTAACACACCCCTAAATTCAGTATTTAGGGGTGACTCTGAACCCAGGATTTTAGATTCCTGAAGACCTACAAAGAAGAAGGACTGCCTAGCTAAAAAAAAACACAGAGGAGAAGGAAGACGACAACTGCTTTGGCCCCAGCCCTACCGGCCTGTCTCCAACTTCAGAGAACCTGCACCAGCAATGCATCCTGTGGGCCAAGCGACCTCTGCTGACTCAGAGAACTGCCCTGTAACTAAAAAGGATCAAGAACTCCCATGTACAGTGGATCTGTCCAACCAAGAAAGAAGAAACCATCTTTAAAGGGACTCTCACCTCACTCCAGAAGCATGAGTCCCCACCACTCTGCACCCGACTCCCTTGGCCCGTGTCCAGAGAAACCAACAACCCAGCGAGGATCCCCAGGTGACTCCGACAACGTGTCCACCCTGGGCTGACCTCTCTGCACCCCCAAGACGATGCCTACAGAGGGAATCCAGAGGACCCTCCTGACTGCGACTGCCCGGGATGAAGATATCCAAAGCCTGGAGAAGCACTGCACCCGCAGCCCCCAGGGCTGTGAGAAACCGACAACAGGTGCAGCAGTGACCAGAAGGTGGCCCTCACCCTTGCCCAGTCAGTGGCTGGCCCAAGAAGCCCCTCTGTGCCCTGCCTGCAACGTCTGAGTGACCCCCGGGTCCCTTCATTGAATCCTATTGCAAACCCGATGCTCTGTTTGCCCAATGCACCCGGCCGCCCTTGTGCCGCTGAGGGTGTGTTTTGTGTGCCTACTTGGGGCCCCCCAAGTGCTCTACTAAACACCCCTGGTCTGCCCCCCGAGGACAGGGGTACTTACCTGCCAGCAGACCAGAACCGGAGCACCCCGTCTCCATAGGCGACCATATTATTTTGTCTCCTCTTTGACTTCTGCACCTGACCGGCCCTGTGTTGCTGGTGCTGGATGTTTGGGGTTGACTTGAATCCCCAATGGTGGGCTACCAGTGCCCCGGAGACTGAACTTGTAAGTGCTTTACTTACTGTATTAACCAAACTGTACTTATCTCCCCCAGGAACTGTTGAAATTTGCACTGAGTCCACTTTTAAAATAGCTTAATGCCATTTTATGAAAAGCTGTGTTCATTACTGTTTTGGTTCAAAGTTCTAACTATTCTTATGCAAAGTACCTTACATTTAATGTACTTGCCTGCAATCTGAATCTTGTGGTTCTAAAAATAAATTAAGAAAAGAATATTTTTTGATATAAAAACCTATTGGCCTGGAGTTAAGTCACTGAGGGGCATATTTATACTCCGTTTGAGCCGCATTTGCGTCGTTTTTTTTAACGCAAATTCAACGCAAAACTAACTCCATATTTATACTCTGGCGTTAGACGCGTCTAGCGCCAAAGTCCATGGAGTTTGCGTCACTTTTTAGCGTGGACACCTACTTTGCGTTAATGATATGCAAGGTAGGCGTTCCCGTCTAAAAAACTGACTCCGAGGAATGTGCGCCGTATTTACACTCCCGGGCAAAAATCACGCCCGGGAGTGGGCGGGTCAAAAAAAATGACGTTCAGCCGCTTTTGCGTCGTTTTTTAGCGCCAGGTCAGGGCAGGCGTTAAGGGACCTGTGGGCTCGGAAGGAGCCCAGAGGTGCCCTACCATGCCCCCAGGGACCCCCCCTGTCACCCTTGCCCACCCCAGGAGGACGCCTAAGGATGGAGGGACCCATCCCACTGAACATAAGGTAAGTTCAGGTAAGTAATTATTTTATTTTTTTGTGGCATAGGGGGGCCTGATTTGTGCCCCCCTACATGCCACTATGCCCAATGACCATGCCCAGGGGACAGAAGTCCCCTGGGCATGGTCATTGGGCAAGGGGGCATGACTCCTGTCTTTGCTAAGAAAGGAGTCATTTCAATGGGGGTTGGGAGTTTAAAAAAATGGCGCAAATCGGGTTGAGGCGAAAATTTTGCCTCAGCCTGACTTGCCCCATTTTTTGGCGCCCAAGCTCCATATTCCCCTACGCCGGCGCTGCCTGGTGTACGTCATTTTTTTTCACGCACACCAGGAAGCTCCGCCGGCTAACGCCGGCTAACGTCATTGAATAAATACGGCGCCCGCATGGCGCTTCAGAATGGCGTTAGCCGGCGTTACATTTTTTGACGCACAACTGCGTTGGCGCAGTTGTGCGTCGAAAAGTATAAATATGGCCCTGAGTGTGTGTTCTCATTTAATGCTTAAGTGTGTACAACAAATGCTTAACACTACCCTCTGATAGGCCTAACTACCTGACCACACTACCACAAATAGAGCATTAGTATTATCTATTATTGCCTCTGTCAAACTTCTTGGGGAACCCCTGGACTCTGTGCACCCTATATCTCATTTTGATTTAGTATATACAGAGCCAGCTTCCTACCTACTATAACTGCTGAATTTCTCCTGTTTTGTACGAGTAAATTCAGAACCTAACTTTAGCGTCCATGTAAACTTTGGGTTTTTTAGTGACTTTCTAAGGTTTTTTTTTTCATTCTATTTCTTAACTATAACATCCCTGTAGCCTTTGTTTTTTTCAGTGAATTTTGAAAGTTTTTTAAAACATTTATTTCCTAACTATAGCATCCCTGTAACCTTTGCTTTTTTCAGTGATTTTCTAAGGTTTTTATTCTATTTCCTAACTTTAATGCCTCTTTAACCTTTTCTAATTTTATTGAACTTCTAAGGTTTGTTTAAGTGTATTTCAAAACTATGACTTGTGTATAATGTTTGGGTTTATTAGGTAAGTATAATTTTTTTCTTGGAGCAAACTTAGATATTAACCCCAGATGTCTGGGAAAAAAGTGTTAGGAATCTTTTCATTACACTCTCTGCCACAATGAAATACACCAACCCTGTACTGTATTGCAAATTGAACTGAAGAGCCCAATCCTTCTTATAAAAGTGCTGCTGATATTGTTTTATACTTTATTCGGTATTTACACAGTTCTGAAGAAGTATTGTAATATTATTATTTTTTTTACTTAAGTTTGGAACAGCAGCACCATCCATGGTTCCGAAGAGGCAGAGAGGCGAAGCTCTATGGTTTCTGTTCTGATTATGTGACCGGAATTAATCTGTGATTCG
This sequence comes from Pleurodeles waltl, assembly GCF_031143425.1. NCBI lineage: Eukaryota > Metazoa > Chordata > Amphibia > Caudata > Salamandridae > Pleurodeles > Pleurodeles waltl. Next base: position 608,059,576 of record NC_090436.1, on the reverse strand, counting down.
GATCCACGGATTTGCAATAACTTAAAAAAAAAAAAAACAATTACAGTATGCCCCTCATTCTTTCCCATATAAACAGAAGACTGAACATATTTACAACTCATATATAACACAATTCTTACATTACAATTTTCATGGAACCGCAACTCCAGTTTGGAACCGTGGAGCAGCTCAATGTGTGAAGAGCAATCTCACATTACATTTGTAACTTTTGAACCACACCTAGTTTTAGGTAGGGCCACTCCCTAAAACAGTTATTGTCTGCTAACTCTTGAGGGAGATGCATCTCAGCTGTGATGCTCCTGCTACAGAACTTTCCAGAATGGCTGAAGGAAGTGCGTCACCACTACATGCACAGTGTCAAGATATTCCTGAAGAAGATGATTCTCAAAAGTTGCCTTCTTCATGAAGAAAGGAGAGTGATGTATGGAAATGTTTTACCATACCAAAAAACCTCTCTTGTCATACATCAAAGAAATATAACCACTGAACTTCAATTATGTGAAAACATCTGCGCACAATCCATGAACGGGCATACCAATGAAAGACGCGAGAAAAATAACTGACACATTTCGATGTACAACCTGGTACATCATAATCTTGCCAAGCTACTGCTCAGAATATCAGTATGCCAGTCACATGCACCAAATTAGGTCAAATGGTAACATCCTGCAGCATTTGCCATAATCTTGTGGTTACAGAATTTAAAAATGTAAACAACTTCTTTTTGCCGGTCAAAAACCACATTGCTATTTTTTATTACAAGGTTTTCTTCAAACTAGCTGTTATTGCACAAAATTGTGCTTTCATAATGCAAATGCATTGCATTTAAGTTTCTTCCAAGTTCCAAATACATTTTCTGAAAAAAAAAAAAAAAAAAAAGAATTTAAAACTTGATCTATCAACTACAAAAAAAATAGTTCTTGTTAGAACCACCACTGAATCAAACAAAGAGCTGCATTCAAGTCTTTTTTACTCATCAGTATTTCCATGCCTGTGTGAGTCCATATATAACTTTTCATTTCCATGTATAAGTATATTTAGCAGTTCCAGTCTAGGTGTCTTAGTCTGTCCATAATTGTGTCCCTGGGTGTGTTACTGTTTGTGTAAATCTGATCCTGGGTATGCCAATGTATATTATAGTGTCTACCTGTATGTTTGAATGGAAGCATTACTATATAACTGGCTTTGTTAGTTTCTGCATTAGTGTCTGCCTGGGTCTCTCAGTGGATGTATCAGTGTGTACCTTGGTGTGTTAGTGTGTGTATCAATGTGTTGCTGGATGTATTAATCTGTACATCAGTGTGCATTTGAGTGTGCTAGTGTATGCAATCATATTGGTCTGGGTTTGTCAATGCCTGCACCATTTTGCATTTGGGTGTGTCAGTGTATGCATTAGTATCTGTATGGCTGTATCAGTGATTGCATAAGTTAGTACATGACTGTCTTAGTGTATGCATGAGTTTCTGCCTGGCTATGTCAGTGTACGCATCAGTGTGTGCTTGTGTGTGATAGTTTATACATCAGTGTACTCCTAGGTGTGTGACACTCTACCCATCTCTCTCTCCCTGGGTATCTCAGTTTATACATCACTGTACATCTAAATGATTCTCTGAATACATCAGTGTCCACTTCGCTGCATCACGGCATGCACCAATATGTGCCTGGATCTGGCAGTAGATTCAGAATTGCATCCCTGGATGTATCAGTAAATGTAAGAGAGTGTGTCTGACTGTATCACTGTATACCTCAGTGAGTGCCTGTCTCTCTCAGTCTATAGATAAGTGTGTATCTCTGTTGTCCCACTAAATGCATTACTGCATGCTTAAGTGTCTCACCTGGTTGTGTCAGTGCATGCAAGTACGCATGCCAGGGTGTGTCACTGTACTCATTAGTACGCGTCGGGGATGTTAGTCTAGACATCACAGTATGCATAGGCGTGTCAGTGTACAGATCAGTGGGTGCCTAGGTGTGTCAGTGTATGCATTAGTGCGTCCCTGTTTGTGTTATTGAATCTATCAGTGTGAAACCTGGTATATGGCTTTGTTATATTGGTATCTGCATTAGTGAATTCACAAGTGGTTTTATGGCTATTTCACTAGATACGAGACTGACTGTATCTTTTCCTTCTTAGCTATAAAAGTACAATATGTTCTAGTAGAGTGCATATATACCTGGGCATGGGCCTCTACAACCTTTCATCTCTGTCACTAAAACTCAGAACAACATGTTTCATCTTTTAATAAGAATACACTCTCTTCTATAGTCTACATGCATCTCACTTTACGGGTGACTTTTCTCACAACACACAGTATAAACCTACTTAAACACGTTTTCCAATGTCAAGTGTACTTAAAATTAGAACTGTGTACCTATGCTCACAATTAGTACCCTAAACCATATTTAAATCATAATGGCCCATTTTTATACTTTTTTGGAGCCGCATTTGCATAATTTTTTGACGCAAAATCTGCGCAAACTTACAAAATACAATTGTATTTTGTAAGTTTGCACCACTTTTGCGTCAAAAAGCAGTGCAAATGCGGTGCTAAAAAAGTATAAATATGGGCCAATGTATACAAATAAGAATCTATATTATCAGTGTACCAAACTACATATTGAATTCAGTACATTACATCCTAAATACATCTCTTACTGCAGCCTATATACTTAAATTATCTGTCTATATCAATATACAAGTGGTTGTTAATGTCTCTAAATGAGTATAAGTCTCCCTTTATATTTGCATTATTTTCTATCTCCTTAATACTATACATTAGACAGTATACACATACCTTAACACAGAACGTGCACCTTTAACACAATAAAAAATAAAAACACGTTTTTCTCTTCTATAGACACAGCAACCTCCTCTTCAGCCTACATACAGTATATCTAACCCCTTCACGTTCTACACCAAAAAACATTCAACCTGATATACTTCACTCATATTAAAGTCTAACTCATAATGAAATACCTTCTATCATCTCTCAATAGATGTGTGACGCGCTGCATGAATTCTGTATTGCTTTTATACATACTCATTTCTGTATAGACAAACGCGTTACATTTTTAGAACTCAATTTAACATTTTTAACCATTAAACTACTCATTAGTGCATTCTTCATACTAGCTTCAGCATATATGAGGGATCACCTTAATATACTGATAGAAACTGGAAACATCCATGAAACCCCATATCCAAGTTCTGCTGAATACCCTTTTTATATAATGAATTACTTGTATAATGTCTTTACATAAATCGGAAACTTAGTATTTATATCTTTTATAGTATTTTGTGAACACACTGCTCACTTTCTCCAACCTAATATTGATTTATGCATATACTAACACTTTCTAAAATAAAGTACATTTCACTACACATACCTGCAGATTCTCTGTTTCTCTTTCAGTATCAGTTAGAATTTCTTCTCAATTGGCAAAGCTCACTAAACCAACCACAAGAATGGAAGTCCACTCTCTCGCAGGCAACCAGTAATGCAAACCTCTTCAACTCTCCTTCTAAAGTTTACTGAGTCAGTAAATCAATCACAATCTCCCTTTCATATTGATACAATGTTCTACAACTTCTCACTGCTTTGTATAGTTAACCCTTTGCAGTGCCCCTGAAAAGTTAGCCAATGCTGGATGAGTTTTGCCAGATCAGCGGATCTACCGCGGGGCTTAGCGCGGCCCCCTGTGTAAATTTCACAGATCCACTGGGAATTTCGAAAATTATTTTCTGATCTTATAAAAAAAAAACATCCATATAAACATTTTTTTAGAACACAAAACTAAATCATAACATTAAATAACCATTATGAATCATTACTGCCTCTAAATATATATAGTAAATCAAAGTAACACTCTAGTCTTTTTTTCTGTTACCCCTTTTCCTCATGCTCCTCTAGCTCTGTTACCACGGTTACACAGTATGCAACATTCTGCTGCAACGGGTCACAAGTTGATAACAATTTCTGATTAGAGCATGCTTAGTTTCAAGCCACATTTAGCATGTGTGGTTGATTATTTCAGAGTAAACATTTCACAGCTATGTTGACTGTTTTCCAATGTTTCTAAACCCAGTCCAACATATACTTACAATTCACATAACCTCACTACCTACCTTCCCCCAAACAATATCTACAACAGCCAATGGAATCACTTCTTTCAGACTGTACCTACTACCATCCATTTAAACTGAATTTCATTTCCTACCAGCCCCATTCAGCTATCTCCTGTGTGCTTCTCCAGATAACCTCCAAGATGTTCAGAGTGTGGATTGTAGGTCACAGCTTTGTGTTTTGGACAGAGAGAGTGCAAAAAGAAGTGGTATTGACAGGGACCTATGTTTGTCTAATGTGTATATTACTTGGATTGGCCAAAGAGGGTTAAAGTGGAATCTATTACTTCCTTTAGTTAAAACTATTGAGGATTGCCAACATCCAGACCTTATGATTGTACACTGTGGTGGCAATGACCATGTGTAGTCACAGGAGTTGCTTTGGAAATTCTAATGAAAGAAATCTTAGGAAAATTAATGAAACTCTTCCAACACACTGCCTTGGTTTTTTCAAACATTTGCCAAAGGCAGAAGTGGAATTAGTCAGCTCAGTTCTGCCTACAAATAGAGAAATCCATGAAACATGTCAATAAAACTGTTTCTGCATTCCAGAGGGACCATAACATGATTTCTATATACCACAACAACTTACAATTTGATGTATAGGGTATATACATAAATGACAGAGTTCACCTAAAAGAGAAAGACAGCAAAATGTTCATGCATACCTTGAGAGACTGTATCCTCTCTCATGTGTAGTAATTACCTACACATCGTAAACACAAAGGCTCTTTTCAGAGCTCATCTATTACCCAAATACACATATATTTCTATTTATGTACTTCTTTTTTTAACAAGCTTGCTCGGATTAGCGAATGACACAGCAGATCTAGTAAAAGGGAAAAAATCACTTTTTTGGATACAAGGGTGGATGTGACAGTGTCTCTCTGAGTGTGAGAGTGAGTGTGACACTGTCTTTGTAGGTGTGAGAGTGCTTGTAACAGTGTCTGTCTGAATGTCAGACTGAGTGTGAGAGTAGCTGTCTGAGAGTGAGTGTTAGAGTGGATCTTTGGGTTTCACACTGCATGTGAGAGTCTCTATATTAGTGTGAGACTGAACTTGAGAGTCTGTGTCTGGGTGTGAGAGGGAGTGTGACAGTGTCTGCCTCGATGTGAGAGTGTCTCTCTGAAGTGTGAGAATGTCCGTGTACATGTGACAGTGGATGTAACAGCATCTCTGTAGGTGTGAAAGTGGCTGTCACCACAGTGTCTGCCTGGATGTCAGACTGGGTGTGAGAGTACCTGTCTGGGTGTGAGTGTTAGATCTGGCATCCTTGGTGTGGTCTCCCTTGTCTTTTTTGCCTCTGCTTCCTACATTTTGACTGTGAGCTGGACTCTGTTTTTGGTACTCCAGGCACTTAACCACTGCTGACCAGTGCTAAAGTGCAAGTGCTCCCTGTGTAAATTGTATGTATGATTGTCTTTTCCATAATTGGCATATTTAATTTACTAGTAAGCCCCTAGTAAAGTGAACTAGAGGTGCACAGGGCCTGTAAATCAAATGCTACTAGTGAGCCTGCAGCACTGATTGTGCAACCCACATGAGTAGGCCAGTAAACATGGCTCAGACCTGCCACTGCATTGTCTGTATGTGCAGTTTTTAAAATGCCAATTTCACCTGGCAAGTGTGCCCACTTGCCAGGCCCAAGCCTTCCCTTTTTCTGCATGTAGGGCACCCCTAAGGTAATCCCTAGGTAACCCCATGGGCAGGGTGCAGTGTATGTTAAAGGTGGGACATGTACTGATGTGTTTTACATGCCCTAACAGTGAAATACTGCCAATTTTGGTTTTCACTGTTGCAAGGCCTATCTCTCTCATAGATTATCATGGGGCTGCCTTTAAATATTCTTAAAGTGCAGTTTCCTTTTGAGAGCTGATAGAAACCTCTAAACTCACAATGGAACAATTTATATTTTAATGAAGTTGGTTTTTAGATTGTTAGTTTGAAAATGCCAGTTTTAGAAAGTAGGCATTATCTTGCTTAAACCCTTCTGTGACTCTGCCTTTTTGTGGATTCCCTGTCTGGGTCATACTGACAGTTCGGCTGTTTTGAATCTCCTCTAGACTGTGACACAAAGGGAGCTGGGGTGTAGCCTGCATATCCTGATGGGCCAACTGGGCTAGAGTGGAGGGAGGAGTGGTTGCTTACACCTGAAAGGGCTGTGCCTGCCCTCACACAATGCATTCTCCAGCCCCCTGGTGTTTGTCTTCAGCCTGGCATGGGCAAGGCATGATCCTGTAAACAGAGACTTTTCTTTGAAGTTGGGCAACTTCAAAGGCAGAAAGGGGTATAAGTACTGGACACAAAACCCCAGACTTTAGATTGCTTCAAGATTTGCTTCTGGTACCAAGAGGAACCTCTGACAAGGAGAAGAGCTGAGGAGAAGTGCTTCCCCTGCCTGTGACTGTGCTTTGTTGGGCTATCCTGCAGTTGCTGCTTCTGCCTGTAAAAGGGGACAAAGACTGGACCTTGTGGTATATTCCTGTTTGAGAAGAATCTCCAAGGGCTTGGACTGAGCTTGCCCCCTGTTCTGAAGTCTCAGGGTCATCATCTGTCAGCACCGGGTCTCTCTGCTGAGACTCCTGCCATGCCTAGTGGCGCCTAAACCAGTCCCTGGGCCCTCGAAAGGAGAAGCTGGTGGAAAATCAAGAAGATCCAAGGAAACCAACTTTGGACAACTCCGGACTGAAGCTGCTGCCGAATCCCGCTGGCACGATGCTGATGTGGCCTACCTAAACTCTGAGACTACGTGGAAGTCCTGCATCACGTCGTGACCGCCAGACACCGACTCTGCCGGAAGTGCGTGGATCCAAAGCTACGCACCAATGACACCTCACCTCCACCGCTCCACAGCAAGGACCCGATACCTCTTCATGATGCCTCTGCTCCTTCACTCCGCAGCACCAGAAACCAACGTCGCCTTGGATCCAGCGACGCCACAATCCCCGACTCTGTGCACCAGCTTGTTTCCTCATTTTCACAAGGTACTGCACCTGGGGGTTCGTGTGACTCCGTGACCGGCGCCATTGGCGTTGAATTGTATTGTATTTGTATTTTTAGGCCCTATATTGAAGTTTAATCTTTAAAAAATTCATAACTTTGCCCGTCTAAGTTGGATTTTTGTCGTTTTGGTCTTGTTTTCCTCAGATGAATATTGGCTATTTTTCCAACCTGGTCTTGAGTCATTCTGAAATGTTTTCACTGTATTACTGTGTCTGTTAGTCCAAGTACTTTACACATTGTTTCTAGGTTAAGCCTTTCTACTCGTGCCAAGCTACCAAGGGGGTCAGCAGGGGTTAATCCGGCGTGTTTCTCCTTTGCCCTGACTAGACTGAGAGTCCTTGCTTGGACAGGGGGTAACCTGATTGTCAACCAAAGACCCAATTTTTAACACTGGTGATCAGCAGTGAGGATTGAACTTGTATTTGTACTTGACATACATTGATTAAGTGTGCACTACTAATTTCAGTGCAGACCATTACGTAACCACATACCACTTACTTTTGTGATTTTGCTTTTTTCTCTTCTTGGACTTCAACCACTTCCATTTTTTAACTGTATTTCTCATTGAAAACCCTTTGTTCTACTTTGGAAGTTTGCACTTTTGACTTGCCATTATGCCTCAATCTGTAGATGCACCAGCTGCAGCTGTTATTGAGTTGGAGAAGCTGGAAAATTATACAGTTGCCCAACTGAAAGAGTTCAATAAGAATCTTGCTTGTCCCATTAGGGGCTCCACCAGGAAGGAGGAGCTGCAAAAGCACTGAGGGCCTGGGTGACAGCCCAGGAGGTTAGGGGACACACAGAGAAAGAGATTGTCGGTGAGGAGGTGCAAGACAGCCATGAAGGCATAGTTGTGGTGCCTGTACTACCTGGGGTGAGAGTTTCCAGGGTGGGTAGCAGTGTGCCCTCTAAGGGTCTGACTCCTGAAGAGTTGCAGGATAGGAAATAAGAGAGGGTGCACCAATTTGAGTTGGAGAAGCTCAAAATGGAGATGAAGGCGAGGAGGCTGGACATTAAGGAGAAGAAGATACGCCTGGCTCATGAGCTTAGTTTGAGGGAACTAGATCAGAGGAGCCAGTCTAAAGGAGATGGTGACAACAGTACCACAGTGCAGCCTGAGAGGAGGGTGCACATTCCTAAAGACCTAGTTAAGGATTATAAGAGGGAGGATGATATCTACTTGTGGTTTAAGGAGTATGAGTCTGCTGTCCACATGAACATGGTCCCTGAAGCATATTGGGGGCAGGTCTGTGGAAGCACTTTGAGGTGGAAGGGAGGGGCACCTTGACATCCTTAGGGGATCCTCAGGGAATTACCTACACCATAATTAAGGACGCCCCAAGGTATGGTCTCACCCCTGAGCAGTATAAAGACAAATTTAGGTCCTACAAGAAAAAGGAATCCCAAACATGGTTAGAATGTCTTGACTATTTCTGCAGGTCACTGGGTGGCTGGGTGAAGGGCAGTAAGGTAACAACTTATGAGGGGCTTTACAACTTAATTGCTTGCGAGCACTTGTACAGTCTTTGTTTTCCAGAGCTGCGCCACCATCTGATTGACAGCAAGCTGACTGACCCCAGGAAGCGGAGCACTGGAAGAGCACCAGGGTCCAAAGGAGGTATGGGGGAGACCACGCCAAGGGTGGGCAGGTTCCCTCTCAGAAGAAGTGAGGTTTAAGGGTAAACAAGGCGAGTTCTCTAAAGGGCCCCAACCTAGTTCCCATGGTAAGCATTCCCAGGCCCAGTTGAAAAGAAGCCATGGTTTTTGTAAGGGAAACCAGCAGAGGGGGGGGGTCCCCGCAAGTGTTATGTATGTGACCAGGTGGGTCATGTTAAGGGAGATCACAAATGTCCCAAGTGAACACTGGCACCCACTGGTGCTCAGTCACAAGGTTTGGCCAGTGTAGGGCTGGGGTAGGAGTTGGTCCCATGTGGGTGGGGGCCAGCTGACATGACCCTTGTCTCACTAGGGGACAGTGAATGGTCCAGAGAACCCTTGTGCCTGAAAACACTAAAAAGTACAGGCAGTGGGTGACCATCAATGTAAAGAGGGTGGAGGCTCTGAGAGACACAGGAGCTGGTGTGACTACTGTGAGAAGTCACCTGATGTCTGAGGAGCAGGTAGTTCCCCATGCACTTCACCAAGTAGTTGCGGTAGACAACTCAGAGTGCCTGTGCAGAGTGGAGCAGTTTCCCTTTGAATGGGGGGGTCTCAGGTTCCTTGAGAGTGGGTGTGAGCCCAACCATTCCTGTAGATTGTCTGTGTGGCAATGACCTGGAGGATTCCCCTTGGAAGGTGGTGGAATGCAGGTCCCACTTGGAGATGTTGGGTCTGCCTGCGTGAGTGTGTGTCCACCCCATCAATGGCAGCCCGTCAGGGTAATCAGGAGTCCAGGGCCTGAAAGAGTGGCCCAGGTGCCTACCAGAAGGAGGAAGGGCTAAGGGCATGGTAAACCCACCCCAGAAATTCCCACGGCCCGGGAGGAAGCAGAACCTGAGGGGAATGCCCGGGAGCCTACAGAGGAACAGGTGGCTGAACTGGGGTAGGAACCCAAGCTGACTTAGTGGCAGCAGGAAGGGGGACCCACCAGGGAAGCATTCTATGAGGCACAGAAAGTATGGCCTACTCTAGAGGGTTTGTGGCAGCAGGCTGCAGACCAGGCATCTGGCAAAGAGTCTGGATCACTCTTGATCTATTGAGAGGGTGGCCTCCTAAATAGTGAGTCTAAGGTTGCTGAGTCTGGGTCGGCCAGTATGCTAGTGGTACCCAGAGCCTTCCTACTGGGTTTGCCTCATGATGTGCGTTTAGCTGGAGATTTGAGGGACTTTGAACAGCTTGTCACCCACTTTTACTGGCCCGAAATGCGCAGGCACTCAGATACACACTGTAGGTCTTGCCAAACTTGTCAGGCAAGTGGCAAGAGTGGGGGGAAATGTAAGGCTTCCCTCCAGCCTTTTCCTGTGGTCAGCATCCCCTTTGAAAGGCTTGGTATTGACATGGGGCCTCTGGATCCCAAAACAGCTATGGGCCACAGGTTAATCCTAGCCTTGGACCATCCCACCCGGTACCCAGAAGCTATCCCTCTGAGGTCAATCACAGCCCCTGTGGTGTGACATGCATTGATAGGGGTTTTTACCCACATGGGCTTCCCCAAGGAGGTGGTATCTGATAAAGGTACCAAATTCATATCTAAATATATGAAGTCTCTATGGACCACCATTCCTTACCACCCCCAATGAAACGATCAAGTTGAGAGATTCAACCGCACCTTGAAGTTCATGATTATGGGCATGTCAGAGCCCTTGAGGCATAAGTGGGACGTCCTCTTGCCATGCCTTCTATCCACCTACAGGGAAATGCCACAAAAGGGTTTTGGATTTAGCCCTTTTGAGTTATTGTATGGCCACCCTGTCAGGGGAACTTTGGGTTTGGTTAGGGAAGGCTTGGAGAAAGCCTCCAGTAAGCCCTCCCCCAGGATGTATTTAGCTACATGCTGGCTTTTAGTAACCAGACTTCGCGCTTCAGGAAGCTCGCTACAGAGAACCTGGAAGCAAGTCAGGAAGATAATGAAACAGTAGTAAGACCAGAATGCCACTCTGGTTGAGTTTCATCCTGGGCAAAAAGTGTGAGTGATGGCGCCAGTGGAGCCTCGCACTCTCCAGGACAAGTGGTCTGGGCCTTTTGAGGTGGTGGAGAGTAAAAGTGATGTCACTTACCTGGTGCTTGCAGACTCCTAGGAACCATATGAGGGTCGTACGTGTGAACTGCCTCAAGTCTCACTTTGAGAGGACAGAGGTGACAATGCTCCTAGCAAAAAATTATGGGGTGGAGGAAGAGAGTGAGCCTCTTCCTGACCTCCTGTTTGCTAAGGAGAATGATGGGTCTGTGGAGGGTGTGAACCTACACCCCCTCACTGACCCCAGAGCAACAGAGGGACTGTCTCCAGCTGCTGTGACTGTTTGCCTCATTGTTTTCCTTGATCCCAGGGGTCACTCATTTGTGTACACATGATGTGGACACTGGGGACAGTCCACCTGTGAAACATAAAGTTTACAGGGTGACTGACAAGGTCAGGGCCAACATTAAGGATGAGGTATCCAAAATGTTAGCTCTTAGGGATATTGAGTTCTCCAGTAGCCCTTGAGCCAGTCCTGTGGTCTCAGTCCCAAAAGCTGCTGCTCCAGGTGCCACTCCAGAACTCAGGTTCTGTGTGGATTACAGGGGACTGAATGCGGTCACTAAGACTGACGCGCAACCCAGCCCCCGAGCTGATGAGCTCATTGATCGTCTAGGGGCTGCCAAACAGCTAAGTACGTTTAATCTGACCTCTGGATATTGGCAGATTTCTCTGACTGAGGGGGGCAAGGGGAGGTCTGCATTTTCTACCCAAGATGGACACCACCAGTTTAGACGGATGCCCTTTGGGATGCAAAATGCCCCTGCTACCTTTCAGAGGCTGGTTAACCAGTTGTTGGCTGGATTGGATGATTTCAGTGCAACCTACCTGGATGACACTTGCAGCACCTCTGCAAAATCTTAGAGGCCCTGCAGAGGCAGGACTCACTATTAACACTAGCAAGTGCCAAATAGGGCAGGGCTCTGTGGTGTACTTAGGGCACCAGGTAGGGAGTGGCCAGGGGGCACCCTTATAACCCATGATTTACACTATTCTGGCTTGTGAGACAACCTGGCTCAGACTGACAGTTGGGCTGTTTGTGAATCTCCTCTAGACAGTGACACAAAGGGAGCTGGATGTAGCCTGCATATCCTGATGAACTATCTGGGCTAGAGTGGAGAGAGGAGTGGGCACTTACACCTGAAAGGGTTACACCTGCCCTCACACAATTAGTCTCCAACCCCCTGGCGTGAGTCTGGGGCCTGGGCTGGGTAACGCAGAGTCCTGTAAACTACAGATACTGTCCTTTAAAGTTGGGCAACTTCAAAGGCAGAAAGGGGTATAAGTACTGGACCCAAAACTCCAGACTTAAGATTTCTTCAAGATTTTCTTCTGGAACCAAGAGGAACCGCTGCCAAGGAAATGAACTGAAGAGCTGAGGAGAAGGGCCGCCCCTGCCTGTGACTGTGCTTTGTTGGGCTATCCTGCAGTTGCTGCTTCTGCCTGTGAAAGGGGACAAAGACTGAACTTTGTGGTATATTCCTGCTTGAGAAGAATCTCCAAGGGCTTGGACTGAGCTTGTCCCTGTTCTAAAGTCTCAGGGCCATCAAATACTTTCTCTGCCAGCACCTGGACTCTCAGCTGAGACTCCTGCCCTGCCAAGTGGTGCCTAATCCAGTCCCTGAGCCCTTGAAAGGAGAAGCTGGTGGAAAATCAAGAAGATCCAAGGAAACTGACTTCAGACGACTCCGGACTGTTGCAGCTGCCGATTCCCATGACGCCGCTGGAGTGTGACGACCCCGCAGGCCTGACACCGCTGCAGCCTCGCTGAAGTCAGCGACTCAGTGGAAGTCGCCGTATCACATCATGACCACTGGATACCAAACCCCACCAGAAGTGCGTGGGTCCAACGTTTCGCACCAATGCCACCTCACCTCCACCGCTCTGCAGCAAGGACTCAATGCCTCTTCGTGATGCCTCGGCTCCCTTGCTCCACAGAACCAGAACCAAAGCCACCTCAGATCCAGCGACGCCACGATCCTCGACTCCATGCACCAGCTTGTTTCCTCATTTTCACAAGGTACTGTACCTGGGGGTCCGTGTGACTCGTGACCAGAGCCATTGATGTTGGATTGTTGGGAACGATTCCATCATGATGCTGTGATATCACCAATTCAAAGCATTTGTGTTTCTCAGCTCTATATTGAAGTTTAATCTTTTAAAAATTCATAACATTGTGTGTCTATGTTGGATTTTTGACATCTTGGTCTTGTTTTGCTCAGATAAATATTGGCTATTTTCCTAACCTTGTGTTGAGTCATTTTGTAGTGTTTTCACTGTATTACTGTGTGTGTTGGTACAAGTTCTTTACACATTGTTTCTGGATTAAGACATTCTGCTTGTGCCAAGCTACCAAGGGGGTGACCGTGGGATAATCAGGGGTGTTTCCAAGGCATTATTTGTCCTATCACTACAACTATATCACCCCCCTGGGGTCAGGGAATCTGTACCCTGACCCGATCAACTCAATTGCCCCCCACATTTCAGCTTCGGGGATCATTCACTGAGAAAATAAAATGGTGCCCACAACATTTCTCTCAGGTTCTTCCTGTGGCTCTTGGATGCATGGATCGACCTGTGGTGGATCCGCAGAGGATCCACGCCCCTATTTATCCATATTTTTGGCCTTAAATTTCCCCAAAACTACTGAACAGATTTGCACCAAATCACAAAAAGTGTGATCTGTGGGAGAGACTCTAGCTTTGTGCCAAATTTGGTGTAGTTCAGTTCAGTGGTGCAGGCTGTAGACGTGTCTAAAGAGAAAAATTAATGGGGAAAACACGTTTTGCAACCCCCCTCTTTTTCTCTGCCCCCGCTTGACAGATCACCCTGAAACTTTGAAGACAGAAGCTGAACTTAGCAGCTGGATTTCGCAAAGATAGCACAGATAAACTTTTGAACCTTTCGTGAAGATTCATCAAGCGACACCAAAGTTATAGGCATATAGGCAAAACAAAAAATGCTTTTTCTATAGAAATGTGGTCCTAACTATAACTACCTACTGGCGACTGCCAGTAGGTTATATATATATATATATATATATATATATATATATATATATATATATATATATGTATATATATAAAACTGCAAAGCTTTTTTTAAATGCATTTAATCTGTGATTGGAGAAGTACTTCATTGACTTTATTGTGGTTTCATCGTACATTATGGGAAATGTATTTTTACCATGTTCATTGAAACACCGGATGTCTGCCTTCAAAAGCACGTGGTCACTTTACCTTGCAAATCCTGCTCACCTGTGAGAAAGGGTCCTGTGAGAGCTGAAACGTGTCAGGACATTAATGAAGCTGCCACTTTCTAATGTGCAATAAAGCGCCTGGTCATCCATTTACCGAGCGTCAGCGCAGTCTTTTGGGTGTTTGATGTTTGGATCCTCTGTTCCTTCAATCAGCTGATGCCGCCCTGGAGGGTCCCGGGCCCTGTAACACAGAGACTTTTGTGCTATATATATATATATATATATATATATATATATATATATATATATATATATATATATATAAAGGGTTTATACTTACCTGTAAGATGTTTACATTTTGTTGTAAAGGAATGCATATATATATATATATATATATATATATATATATATATATATATATATATATATATATATCATTGTGACCTCCTGCTCCGTAAGGGGCCACAGACCCTGCAGGGCGGCCTGGGATACTGGGGCGAAGCATCCCACAGAAAATATCTCCCAAAAACGAAAAACCCAGGCACCAGTCCATGTTAAAATCCAAGCATTTAATAGCAATTCTGAGCAGCAAGACAAAAAATCCTGACGCGTTTCGGCAACAGCATGCCTTGTTCACAGGTAAGTAAGAGCAGGTGTGAGTGAGCCAGTGCTTTTTAAATACACAGTCATGTGACTTCAATAGCCAAACTCCAACTCCCATAATGCAAAATTCCATAAAATAACTTCCTGAACTGGAGCGCTTAATTTCCATATTGCTGCAATAGCGTCACAGGCACTTCAGTTCACCATACAAATGTTCTTGTGTGCATTAGGTATCCATTACTTGATAGTCCACTTGCTTTTACAGTTGCTGCCCAGCATGATAACAGCTATACAAGGAATACATGAAAAGTAAGAGGAGAGGCACACTGTCTCCCTCCTATCCCTTGCTCACCTCCATCGCAATATATTTGTCGGATAAATGCCTTGTTTGCATGAAGGTGAGCGGGTCGGGCCCCTTCCATAAAACTATCATTGTCACCTCCTGCTCCGTAAGGGGCCACAGACCCTGCAGGGCGGCCTGGGATACTGGGGCGAAGCATCCCACAGAAAATATCTCCCAAAATAGATGATAGTTTTATAGAAGGGGCCCGACCCGCTCACCTTCATGCAAACAAGGCCATTTTGCAATTAGAAAACACAATGTACATGCTGTTAGGAAACTGCAAATAGGAAATCCCCTTTAGTGATTTTCCCCCTTTAGTGATTTCCTGAACCACAAAATGCGATTTCTACTGGGTAGAAATCGCATTTTGTCACACCTCATAGGCCTTTGTACATTAGGAAAGGCAGTTTTGCATTTCTTAACAGCCAGAAATAGCGTTTCGGACTGTTAAAAAATGAAAAATCCTTTTGTACATATGTGCCTTAGTCTTTTCTTGGCAACATATCTGGTTCCTCTAAATGGAAAAGATATCCTGAGCCCTTTACTAAATAAAAGTATAGTTGTCTTGAGGACAACTCTCCACAGGGATGTCGCGGTAACTGAACCTTCGTAACAAATATATACAGTACCATAGCACCAAGACTCAAAGCACTGTTACAACAAGGGCCCGAGCAACTTTCATAACACGATCGCATGTGTTTCCAGAGCTCACTTGAATGATCCTTATTTTATTGCCCTAGCAAGTATAATGCAGTGGGCGGACCAGCCCAGACCGTTGACTATTAGGTTACAAACATCTCTCTCCAATGGACCAATAGGCTATCTTACTATACTGCGACCGTAATGTTTCTGTATTTGACTCAGAAGTGAACCCATGCGTTTTTTTTGTCATACCACTGCAAGGGAGGAGAACCTTACTTTTGAAACAAGGGATAATAGATAGGTACCCCTTTTGTGTGCATTAAGATTTCTGCCTAACCCTTTGGGTAGCAGTTTATAGTGTTAACGATCTCAGCAAAAACACACGGTGGCTGTCAGTGTTATGACATCGATCTTGATATATGACTATATTCCCAGTCTTCAATTGCTCAATCAGTATTACAAAAATACAGCATCTGCCTCGAATGTTGTCCGTTAAACAAAAGAAACCGGTCATCTCTATGTCCTATTTTATTCAAGATGGAACATATTGGGACATTTTATTTGCAATTATCTTTCTCTTCGTAAATAACAAAGCACAAGTCATGCTGTGTCCCCTCAAGAGCAAAACGCATGGCTTTTTTTGTTTTGCCTTTCCTTTGTTTTCGGCTCAGCAGTCGTATTACCGTTTATTCTATTCGTCTAACATTTACAAGCTTTGTCAATTGTGCACTGTATAAACACTCAATGAAGTTACACCGAGCAGGGCAACTCGAGCTGCAAAAATCCAGCATTAAAGGAGGACATCTGAGGGGATTATGCTGAGTTCAGAATCCATGAATACCCCCAGGCCTTTAACCTAATGTTAGACTTAATTAGAAATTCTGTAATTATTGGCAGAGTCTGATCAATGTCATTACTTTCACAACTATTCGGCAGCCAAATGTAACTGCGCTCAAGGCAAACCACGAACCGCAGTTGTATTTTCTGCAGTCCTTAAAGCTCATTATTTTTGCAGAACAAAACAATGGGATTTTTTTTAAGGGAAAATGTAAACATGGCGATCAAATATCAAAGAATTAAATTTCAGAAGCATCCATTTTCTACTTAAACAGAGCGAGAAATTACAGAATTAGGGCAAACAGACACAGATATAATGCAATGAAGCAAATGAATGCTAAGACTCGACTTCAAAACAAAAGTGTGCTCTTCTACAGAACGATGGTGAAGAACATGATCCATGAGCCAACTAATGACGTAATAGCGAGAGAAGAGGCCAAACATGAAGCATACAGTGGTACACCAAATGCAAACAAAACAAGCATTTGCAATGCACTAGGGTCTCGCATTTCTCCGAGTTACAGCTATTAGCAGTTGTAAACTCCCAACCGGATTTTTCTTTCCACATTGAAATAAAAAAAACTGCGTGATTGCGCTGCTACAGTTCACTCGTAATGAAACCTATCGGCAAAAGTGCAATTATCTACGTAACCGGCAAAAGTGCAATTAACTATGTAACATTGTCGATGTTATGTAAAGCACTCGACTTCTGCCAAGCGAGATCGCATGTTTTCAGTACTTGGTCGCTGCGCTCGAGGAGGGCTAACCACCGGAAAAGGTATGACGTATGCGTGCCTTCCACTAATGAAAGCAAGCAGATTTTAACAGGCAACCCCATGAACCAATGAAATACAACTGACGTGACGTGAACGGGGCTCCGAGCACTTTTCTGACTCCTAAAGCGTCTCGCAAGTGAAACGCATGCGCAAGTGCATGCGAAGCAAGCTCAACCCTAAAAATAGTCAACATGGCCACCACGCACATCAAGTGCTTGTAATGCCCCTTTGTCTCTGCCTGAAAAAAAGGACTATGCTGAAAATGTAAGTAACACCTTCGACTCCTCAAAGATGCTAACGCTTGAAGACTTACATAAAAGTTTTGTTATTCAATATAAGATCTGCAGTGTGGGTACTGAAGTTACGGAGGATACTCTAAAAGCTAGGAAGGCGGTGAAGTAAGGCTACTAAAATGTATTCTGCTGGCAAAATTCTCCATCCTGATTGGTTCCCCATGGAAGAGGCTGTGGGATTACTGTCCTCTTCATCCCTATTGTGCTGGATATATTTAATGATTTGTGAGAACATAGCAAGCTTCAATCATGCACGTCTTTTCTTGCCTTAAAAAAAAGAAGGAAATGAAAAGAATAAGATATAAGCATGCCATGTTTCAAACACATCAGCTTTTACATAAACTGCTGTCTCCTTGCTAAACATCTGCGCAAGCAGCACATTTCTTATACTCTTTGCTCCAGTAAGAGAGATTATGAACATTGCCCTGAAAATGGGAGTTTAAGTAAAAGTCAAAACCTCATCCCTACAATTACTATCATAAAATATGAAGTGCAGGTGGGGGTATCTATTTTTATTGAATAACTTTACACAGTGAGAGATGGCAGTTTCATAACTTTGGAACAGAGGAATTATGGGCTTTCTAAAATATATTGAAACCTAGGAATATAGCTGAAGATTGAAGTTCACTGGTTTTCATTGTATTCAATGTATAATCTGAATGATGGTCAAGTCCTAAGGATGCCTATGCACTACTTGGGATAAATCTATGAAAATCGGATGTCTAGACTACAACATTGTCAGCATATGTGGAAATCCTGAAAGCAAGGCTTGGACCACAGATAGTAGTTACTCTTTGCTCCCAGACAACTGTATGAGCAAAGGCTGCATATAGAATTCAACATAAGAATTGAACAAAGTGAGTCTTCACATACAAATTGGAAAGGCTAAGTAAGATTTTTTAACAGATTTAAGATCCACATTTAAAGTGAGATTGTCATTTAAAGTGACATTGGCCAGTAGGCATTTAATCAAGGGGAGAGATTTATTTTTTAAGAAGTATCACTGTACGTTCCTGATAGCAAGTGGGGGGGGCATACCCTAAAGCCATCTCTTCCCACCCCATTATCCCCCTAGTCTCACTCACTCCCACCCAACACCCTGAATAATTTCCCACTATTAAGGCTATCTCTAACAGCCTTTTAATCTACTGAGGAACACATCGGAGCAGTAAAATATAAAAATACAAACTAAAAAATCAGATGCACAGAAGAAAAAGAACAAACAATCTTTATGGTAACATTATAATTGGAAATGTCACTTTTACATTTTAAATGTCAATCAATGACAAAGCCAAAAGGTCTCATCTTTGGGACCTATTGGCTTTGCCAAAGCCTTTTGGCAATTCTGTACAGCATCAGCAATGGTATGCAGCATGGCCAAAAGATAAAAAAACAGATTGAGGATGCTTGCACATTGTTTTGTATGCACAGGCATGTCTGATGACGTATACACCCGCATGTGTCACAACGCATGAGCATCCTTGCAAAATGAGATGGCCACCATATTTTCTACTGGGAAACTCTTTTTTTAAAGCTCTTTTTTAGGCCAAGGTCCTGGCAGCAATTTGCTGCCTAGCTCTCCTAAAATCATTAAAAAAAAAAACAGCAGGTGTGAGGGAATATGGAGAAGGGGGTGGGAGAGATAAAATAAACAGAAAGCCAGGTGGGGAAAGGAGTTAAAAAGCAACACAAGAAGTAGAGAGCAACACAGAGGCCAGGGGAGAAGTACATGAGGGAGATGGCAACTCAGGGTTCTAGGAGAGAAGCACACAAGAAAGAAGTAACATGGAACTCAGGGGCAAAGCACGTAAGATAAAGAGACTGAGCAACAACACGAAGTGCAGGGAGAGGGTGGGAAGCACAGGATTCATAGCGCTTGAAAACAACAGCTTGAAATTACATCCACTCTCATGAAGAGTTCACTCAAAAATAAAAATGTAGGGGCATATTTATAAACCCCGTGCGCCACCACTGCAGCACTTTGTGTGATGCACTGGTGGTGCATAGTGCAGGCCCATATCTACAAAGCCATGTAGATATGGTGTAAGGCAACGCAGGGCAAGTTGATGCACACATAGAAAGAGGAAAATGCTTCCCAGGATTTATTTGTTCAGGAAGGTGTCCCTTCCTACAGAAAAACAATCATGCCAAAAATGCGGGCACCCTTGCACCACGGTGCATATGTGCCTGCATTGGCGCTAGACAGCAATTTGTGCATCAGCGTTGGGAGGTGAATTAGAAATGCACTGTATCTTGTAAATATGGTGCATGTCCACATGGAATAATACAAGCCAGCCTAAAGAAGTAATGGTAAGAAGGGTATGCTCCATAGATGAGACAAACAAAAGAAGAAGGCAAGCCAAAACCCAGAAGCAAGCAAATGGGGGTGACAAAAAAGTCAATGAATAGTAAGCTAAGGAGGACTATATGCACACTGTAAGTTCTTGGTAAGTCCAGACTAGGGCCCATATGCACAAAAGTTCAGTTTTGCATTTCCTAAAAAGCAAATTCCTATTAGAAATGGTTTTGCATTTCCAAAATTGTGATTTCCTAATAGGAAATGTGACTCTATGGGAATCGCTATTAGGAACTCACAATTTTCTTACATTCCATTTTGCTTTTCCTAAATAGCAATTTCTTAGGATTCGCTATTTAGGAAATGCAAAATGGAACATTTGTGCATAAGGCCTCTGGTTACCATCGGATTAGATTTGATGGTAACAGCATCTGCTAAATGCCACTTTCGCATTTAGGAAATGCTATGTACATGTGGTTATGGAAATCACAAATAGGATATCCCTATTTGCGATTTCCTATTTTGGTACTTGCAAAATGTGAATTCTACTGGGAAATCGCAGTTTGGGATGCCAAAGAGCCCTTTTGTATTTTTGGAAAGGATGTTTTGAATTTCTTAAAGGGCTGAAATTGTGATTCTGCTGGATAAGAAATGCAAATTATTTTTGTACATATGGGCCTAAGTCTTTTGCATCCAAACAGCATGCGCTATCTGGTCGGCAAGATTTAAAAATAAGTCACATTCTGCTGTTCACTCCGCCTCTGGATCAATCAAGAAGGAGCGGACAGTTAGCTTTCTTAGCTGGCTGTAGGGGAAAGCAATTGTATTTTTTAACTAAAATCTCAGGCTGACTGTTCTGGGAATGACTCAGATAAATATCTCTCAGAAACCTCAGAAACTTTCAAAGCCCTGTCTCCCCCTCTTTTATACTACACTCATCAAGGTTGTTCATTCCTTCTTTGTCTGTTCGCAATATTCTTCAGCTTAGTATTCACCTTAGAATCTGTCCAATTAAAGGTTTTGTGATCATGGATGATTGCGATAGGGTCACCTCTGTATTATTGAAATCAGAGACTTGTGTGGTGGCTACCAAACTGCTCATCAGTTGGACTGAAGGATGCTGGCTTTTGGCTATTAGAGGCAAAGAGCTGTGAGATATATTTGTTCTGTTTTCTATTCGTACTGCAGGTATCCAACTTGATTATCAGAGCATTTACATTAGTATGGTTATGCTCTGCCCCAGACTGACCGCGTCAAGATCACATTACACGCTTCTTTGTTCCTGAGTGGTGAGTTAATTTGAATGGGAAGAAGGGTTGACTCAAAACTACTGTCCCCATCACGAAATTAAAGTCGGTTGCTATGTATACGCTAATAAACGGAGTCTTTTTCAATATGTCGTTGTAATTTGTATCCAAACAAGTCTCTTGCAAGAAGGCTAACTCGGAATGTGTATTTATTAATTTATATAGATGAGATCGTAAATTAACATCCTGAAACAGGTGTATTAAGACTTAAAAAACATACATTTCTATTGCAACATACATTCACATACGTGCACAGCACTTAATCTATCACTCTATGGCTTTTGAACCTCCAGGGGAAATAAACTATAAATGTTCATCTGTTTTCAATGAAGGCAGATTGCTCCACCTAGGTACCAAAAGCACAAAAGCAATAGTCGAAATCTTAATGCATGTTCTGCCGGGGTTACCACACATTTCTTCAATTTTTGCTCTATGAGGTATGTTTAATTCCTAAACGATATCTGCTTAAATATATAATTTATTATACAGAGAGCCACACGGGCCGTATTAACATCTGCTAGTAATATATTAACATTCATAGTTCGTATGTCTTCTACCTGACTTTCAGGCCTTCACACAGAGCGCCACCTGTGCTGACATTTGCTGCACTGCTAAAGCATTCCAATTATTCTGCACCTTTCTTTTAAGTCGTACTAAGTAAAACAGATCTGTATGCTGTCAGGATGAACTCTCTAAGGAACCTCCAAAAATATTTTGCAGAATTAATAATATTGTCTTTTGCAGCACGCCATGGTCCGATTCAAAAAGCCATTTACGTATATAAATTTAGCTTTACGGTCAGAAACGGCTCCAGTTATTCCTGACAGATCTTCACAAAAGGATAATTGGCTGATATAAAATGTTTTACTACTGCTTAATTCTCCATCACAAGTGAATCCAATAGCACAGTACTGAACCTCACACGAGGGTTGGGGAGTGAGAGGACAAGGTGTGTTTTGCCCTGCAAGTTTGTGAAAGCTCAAAAACTCCTATTTAACCCACTCTCGCCCACTTAACTCCTGTCCACAATGGGAAGGGAAATAGATCACTTCTAAAGTTAGTCCGGGTGCAGACAAAGGGGCCTTTCAACAGGGACAATGTTTTCCGATGAAGGGGAAAATAATAAAGTAAAATTTGTGCATTTCCACACGGAGCTGTCTTTCCAGAGTGCAGAACTGTATGCCATGTACAGCTCCAAATTGCAGAAATCGTTTTTCCAAAAATCACGTCTTAACCAACAGTATGATTGGAAAGCTGAGATGGGCAAGCGTTGCAGACGTACTACTGCCGAGTTTTGTGAATAATGGACACCATAAATTAGCACCCACGGGCCACGAGAGATAGCACTTCTATGAGTGCAGATTTAAGATTTCCATTATAAATTGAGCTCATTCAATAACATTATTTGTTACAAACGCCACCATCTTCATCCTATCTAATTTTCAGAAATGTCACTAAATACTTGGGGCACGATTCACAGTGCTTTTTTCTGCGAGTAGGTTCACAGAGTATGCCCAGCATGCTCCTGAATTTCCAGCAGTAAGACATAAATACATTTCGAAAACGTTTTTGTGAACAGCGCACTTAAGGTCAATTCCAAATCTTTTTCTATGAACATCTGTATTCTAAGGCTGTTTTGGACTTGAATTACTCCTGAATTTCTAATGCTGATTCACACCGAATTTCCTGCGAGTTTGATTAACCTACGAGTTTTCTTCAGTAAGCATTTTCCATGAATAAGCATGTTTAACTCTTGGGAATTCATGTGCATATTTTCATGGGTATTGACTTGTGACTCAGGTATGGAAATTCAGATGTCAATAAAACCTAACTTGAGAGATAGACACAGCTTCTCACAGGAAAAAATCTAGGAATCAGGACCTCAATATTTTCATTAAAACTTTTCAAGGCAAGGATTTACGTATTAATATTCATACTTTTCGCCATATGTGGGTAATTTTAGCAGAGAACATTCAAGTGCTGAAAATCCCATGGATATGAGCCTACATATTATCTACCTCGATGGATTTTAAGTAACTTCGCAGCTTAAAAAATGCTGCCACATAGTACAATTACTAGTACACCAACAAAGTAAACATTATATGTAATTATTTTGTATCCATCATTATAAAAAGTCAGGCATTCTGGGTTTGTGACTGCTTCATCGAGATCGAAATTTTAGAGGACATTATTGTGCTGTTAAGTTTTATATTTGTTGTTTTATTGTTTCCATGTTGCATTACTATGTGTATTGTGATAGTACTGCTGCTTCTGTCCTACCGTGCTTTGAATGGTGTTGTTCTATAGTGGTGTTGCTGTACTTCAAGTGTCACACATTATCCTCTCCACAGATCTGTTTACATAAAACATTGCCTTGCCTTTACTTTCACAAACTTTGCATTGCTTACTACCTGTGAGGATGCAGTGCAGGGTGCAGTTACTATTGTGTGTTTTTCCCATGTAGCAGACTACTCTGAGGCTCATGAGCTTGCATGTGTCCAGTAGCATAGGCGGATGGAAGATTACACAGGGATTGGGTGCCACCTAGACAGAAGCCTCATGTCTCATGAACTTGGATACGTTTTGTGAAACACATGAGGGATAATTACACAAAATGATGCATCACTGTGTTGGTTCAGATATGTGTCAAAATAACTTGCGCTTTGGTACAACAGAATCCTATGCCATGGATGCATTATATTTACAATACGGCACCTCATGGCGTAGGGTCCCACCAGGATGTGTCAGAATTTCTGGCGCATCCAGGGGAAGGATGCCGCAACGCATCCACCCAAAAAGTGATACATTGCTGAAGGTGGTGTCAGAAGTGACACAACTTCGGCAATGCTTCAAAATCTGAGGGGGGTGTCAGTGCAGATTGATGCAAGAAGCCTAATGCTCCTGTAAGAGGTATTGTAAGCAGAATGACTATGTGTCACACTACAGTGGGCATAGTCTACTTACTTACATGTATGTAGAGACCTGAGTATGTGTGACATAGTGAATGACAGTGTAATGTAAGTGAATACAACTATATGTTGGAATGTGAAGTGGCAATATATGTTCTACGTACTTTATGTGTGTATACTTACCCGTTGTCCTTTACATTACGCAGGCCTGGACTTGGGGACCCCTTCCTCCATGGAGAAGTGACAATCTTGGCCTGTCCCTTACTAAAAGTACACACTGTCACATTGCCTTGCTGCAGTGGATAATAAAATCATAGGTGTCATGGTCCCAGCTTGGTCAAGGCACCCTACAACATGTTTGTCACATGTGTAGACCCACTATTAGTAGAGGGGAAGTGACATACAGACATATTCCAGTGTGGAAAGTGACTTCAGCTGGTCAGATTCCTATTGAAAATCCACTGTGTTATTTCCTACACCTGGATTAAGGAGGCAAAGGAATTTTGAGGCACTCCAGGCTAAAAGTGACACATCTCAAAGATGAGTCACACATTGGAAAACTTGTAAATATAACTGTCAGTCCTAAGTGAGTTTTTATGAAGGAACGCCTACCCTGCATACATTATAAACTGCATGACGCAGCCGGTTCCAGTGCAGGAATTTTTAGATGAAGCCCATCAAAAACTCACACATTGGGCCAATGTGCCGTTTTGTAAATATGTGGCAATATGGAGCAGAGAATGCGTTGCTGATGCATAAAAAAAAACAATGATGCTATGGCAGGGCAAGCTCTTTGTAAATATCCCCGCAGATTTAAGATTACAATCACTATAGCTATCATGAGCACACACAACTCTCATAAGATTTCCTGAGGGTAATAGCCATACTGAAGCATAGAGTATACATTTCTTGTGGTCCATAGTATTCTTTCAAGGCAATCATGGCACATAGTTGCTGCAGCTGGTACTTTGTGCTGCAATTTTGTTATTTGTTCTTCCATGTAGTTGACAAAAGACATCCTGGAACCATATTAGTATCTTACAAGAAACAGATTTGTATGTTGTTTTCACAAGGAGTCATCCTTAGGGACTATGAACTCCATAGCACTTGTTTGTTTCATAAGAGTCATTCATTAAGATTATTAAATCTACTGCACTGTTAACTTCATAAGATCTCCCCTGCCTGAGTTATGAGCCATTGCAAACATCAATGGAACTATATTAGCACAGAAGAATAATCTGGTGCTCTGACATCAACGATAGTGAATATGTGCACGACCATGGCAAGAAGCTGCATATGCAATGCTAACAAATGCTGTTATGGTATAGTTATCCACTTGTCAGCTTGAGCGCAAACCAAGCATGAAAGCTATTTCCTGACATTAAATGAAACTCTGGTAATAAACAACTTGTTGTAATACTGATTCTTCCTATATGAAAACTGAATTGCATTTCCGCTCAGAAGTATGATCGAGTTTCACATTATAAGATAGTCGAAATACAGAGAGCGTCAGCAGGTATTTCACAAGCAATACTTCAAGTTAAAAACACAATTTGAAATTATAGTTATTACAAATTTCTCCTTTACTCTTTTATACATCAGTGCACCTATAGTGCAGATTAAGCCCAGCTGCTTAACTAGATGTTCCAGTGTCTCTATTTCTCTCTCGTTTCCCATTCCGCCTTGGCCCAGGCCAACTGTTTAACTCCACCGCAAAGATGGGTTGAAACTACCATCGCTCCTGCTAAATCCGAAATTCCAGGTTAATGCGTCTTTATACCATCAAGGACTAGTGATATGTGCCAGCCAAAAATGTTTTGTGATCTGGCGACCGGACTATAATATCTATTCCCTACTATTTGTCACACGCAAACAACACTTCTGGAGTCAGCTGTGTCACATAAACCAGGGGGATCAACCAAGATCGTGACGTTTTACTCTTGTGTGGGTATTTTTTGTATTCTGTCACTGAGAATGTTTCTGAAAATATTCAATTATTAGCAATAATGTAATAATTCATCCGATTACACCAAAATCATTCAGACCATAAATATTACCAAACATGCTGACCGATAGAGAAAAGAAGCAATAACCTATCACATTTAGCAATGAGAAGATTGGAACTTAGTAATTGTACAGCAGCAGCACTAAAGCGCACTGATTTCAGGGGTCCTCTGCACCCTACTAATAGCTGTTTTTTAGTACTCAACCAGACAATTTGGGCTTATTCTCTTTGCTTACAGCCTGATATAAAAATTGGTCCATCAGTATGGATCATTCTGTAAAGAGCTGCCTTCTTATAAATAGCAGAAAATAATAGGTACCAGTGGTTGGCAGCGTATTGGTGAAGTTGTCTTGGTGCAGTAGCAGCTCACTTTGCTCACAAGCGGCGGGGCGGGTGCGGCTCGCTCGGGTGAAGGGTAAGATTTAATAAAATAAAATAAAAACTTACCTGATCTGCCGTGCCGCACAGCTCCTCTTTCTCCCGTCACTGCAGCCAGGCACAGGCTACGAGCCTGCCCTGCAGCGTCAGGATTGGCTGGGAGCACCCAGCCAATCTCCTCCCAGGCAGAATGGGAGCCTGTGCATGCTCTGGATAGAGTCTATTGCACATGTGTGTTTGGACAGCCCGAGATAGCCAGCCAAACATGCATGTGCACTCCCCTCACTGCTCATCACCCCCATGGCCTCGCCCCTTTAACAAACGAAACAATACTAAACATTGTTTATTATTGTTTTGTTTGTTAGAGGCTTTGCAGCTTCTGCTGCTGGTGGGGGTGACTCTCCTCCACCCCAATGGAGAAGCCGCCGCTGTCTTTGTGGCTCAATTAAGATAGGAAAGTGTTACCGAAAACAAGTGCTAGCCAGAACGCATTAAAGAGATGCAGACTCAGTCGCCTTAGCGAGATGTTGCCTTGGGTGATGGCAAATCTTCAGTAGTTGAAGGAGCCAGTGCAGAGCGGGGATTAAAGTGCTTTAAGATTAGCAGAAGTTTATTATTTAAAGTTTGTAATCCTGTTGAAATCAGTACAATAGCTAAAGTGGGTACACTTGCCAGGTCGAATTAGAAGTTTACAACTGCACACACACACACTGCACTGGCAGGTCTGAGCAAAGTTTACAGGACTACTCATGTGGGTGGCATAACCAGTGCTGCAGGCCCACTAGTAGCATTTAATTTACAGGCCCTAATTTACAGGCCCTGGGCACCTCTAGTGCACTTTACTAGGGACGTACTAGTAAATCAAATATGCCAATCATGGATAAGCCAATTACACATACATTTTACATAGGAGCACTTCCACTTGAGCACTGGTTAGCAGTGATAAAGTGCCCAGAGTATCAAAAACAGCAAAAAAAGAGTCCAGCACACACCAACAACCGGGGAAGCAGAGGGAAACATTTAGGGGAGACTACGCCAAGGATGCCAAGTCTAACAATTGTACATTTGCCATCTGAGTCAAACAGCATTTTAACCTTTAGTCCTTTAGCTAAAACACAATCTTGAGGCCCCTCACCTCACTTACTTGTCACTTGTAATACAATTTTGTCACACTCTTCATCCTCATCCATTATCTCATTAACTCTTCCTTCACAATTTTTGTTCCTACAACATTTGCTCATGTGTCCTTTATGTAAACACAGTTTACATGTAATTTTCAATCCTGGGCATTTTTTACCATTGGACATCTGACTTATTGCCCCAAATTATTATTGAATAGACTAATTCAAATTCTCTCCTCAGGTTCCTTTACCACAGTACGTGTTTTATAAACAGCAGAGACAGTTCTGCTGGTTCCACTTTCATCTGCATTCTTTTTAATCACCTCCTCACATGCTAGACTATGCTCTAACCTCTTTGCCAAATGTATAATTTCCATCAATGATGGATCATCCCGTGACCACAGTTCTTCCCTGCCTTTATCATGAATGCATCCTAATATGAATTGGTCTCTTATGCATTCATCTAATGCATTTCCAAACGTACATGATGATGCTAATTTCCTTAGTACCAGAACATACTCCTCTATAGTCTTTCCTTTCATTTGTATATGTTTACTAAAATGAAATCTTTCTAAAATTGAAGACACTTTAGGCAAAAAATAATTTTCTAATTTTTGACACAGATTTCAAACTCATTAAGATTACCATTCTTTTAGTTCTGGTGGTCAAATATCTTTTGTCCCTCAGGACCTAAATAATGCAACAACAAAGAGGCTCTTTCTCATTGCACTAAGAGCTGTACCACACACTCTGGCATATCTATAGAAAACATTTTTCAACTTCTCCCATTTGATTGTAGGTTCCTCTGGAGATGACAAAAAATGGCTGGAAGATAAGTTCAGCATATTGACTGTTAACACAAATCACCCAAAAAATGAATCTCCAGTCCAAAATGTAATATTTTAACAAGTATTAACCAATACGTTTTTTTAACAAATAAAAGTGTCTCCGATAGTTACTTAAACAAATAGCAACCATTCACTGAAGAAGTATGTTCAGTTCACTGAAGTGTGCAGATTACAGTTTTTCTCACTGCCCAATAATGCAGATAAGGTTTATGTCCCACCTGGAAATGACTTGTAAGGTGTGTGAATCACTGTTCTCAATGTCGATAATGCAAAAAAGGTTTATGTCCCACAAACAAGTGAAATGACTCACAAGGTCTATGAATCACTGCTATTATTTCCACAATGGTGTTTGTGTATCACTGTGAAACAAACACACTTAATTGGCAGAACAATCTCAGCACATAAACAAGATGAAACGTAACTTGTTTGACATGATTCGCTCAAGTGCGAATCACCGTAAGTGGAAAGACCTTCAAAAAAGCTGCCAACAATATGCAACTTGCTGATATAGTACAGCAACTGGAACACTGTCGGCAGTCACAAACTGTGCACATCCAAAATGGCTCCTGTGACGTGCTGATGAACAACATAAAACTTGATGAGATTTGCTGGTGTGCGAATCACCATATGTCGGAAGCTGGCTCTGTATATACTATGTCAAAATGAGATATATGGTGCACAAAGTCCAGGGATTCCCCAGAGGCTTAACAGAGGCTCAAGTAGATAATACTAATGCTCTCTTTTGTGGTAGTGTGGTCGAGCAGTTTGGCTTATCAGAGGGTAGCGCAAAGCATTTGTTGTAAACACACAGGCAATAAATGAAGCACACACTCAATGGCTAACTCCAGGCCACTTTTACTTTATTTCTAGAACCACAAGAACCATGAGATTAAAGTTGCAGGTAAGTATCCTACATATATATCAATACCACTTTTTTTCAAATTGGCAAGTTATACTGTTTTTGAATAAATAGCAAATAATCTGTTTTAAAAATTGACACAATGCAATTTTCAGAAACAGTTCTGGGGGAAGAAAAGTTAGCACAGTTTCGAGGTAAGTACAGGACTTACACTTCCAGTGTAAGGGTGTTAGGATGTCCACAGGTTGGGGTTCAAGTTAACCCCAAACGCCCACCACCAGCAACACAGGGTCGGCCAGATGCAGAGGTCAAAGTTGAGGTTGATTTAACATGGGCTCCTAAGGAGACTGGGGCCACTTGGAATCAGGCCTGCTTGCAGATAAGTACTCACATCTTCGGAAAGCAGACCTGGGGGGGTTTAGAGGAGCATCGGGGGGGACACAAGTCAGCACCAAACACACACCCTCAGCGCCGCCGGGGCGGCCGGGTGCAGGGTGCAAACACAGTGTTGGACTCCCAATGCTTTCCTATTTGGGGACCCCGAGGGTCACAAAGATGCTGCAGATGAAGTCAGGGGGTTGGTTCCAGGAAACCAAAGGCTGGTCAAGGAGGAGAGCCACCTGCTGGAAGCTGCTGCACTGAAGGTCGGATTCTCCAAGGCCAGGGGGCTGAAGGTGCTGGGGTACCTTTTGGTGTCAGGAATCTTTGTCCGATTCTGTTGCAGTCAGGGGGGTCCTCCGGATTTAGGCTGCAGGCATCGTTGTGTTGGACAGGAGGGGTCAACCCAGGGTGAGCACTTGCTCAGAATCACCTGGGGAACAGCTCTAGTCAATTGGACCACCTGGACACGGGCCGTGGACGTCAGGTGCAGAGTGGACAGGACTCGCGGATCCAGGGAGGCTCTGGAGTCCTTGGATGGAGTTTCTTCTTGGACAGGGCCACTGTCCACAGGAGTTCTTGGTCATCTGGGATGCAGGTAGTCCTCTTGAGGCTTTTCAGAGGTTACTAATCCTGCAGGATGCCTCACCTTCTTTTAGCACAAGTTTAGAAGCTGGAGACAGGCCGGTAGGGCTGAAGCCAAGGCAATTTGCTCCTTCAGTCTTCTCTGCTGGGGGTCAGCTTAGCAGTCCTTCTTCTTTCTTCTTGTGATGTTGCCAGGAATCTGAGGAGCTAGGTTCAGGGGAACCCTTAAATCCTGGATTTAGGAGTGTTACAGGGGTCAGAGGGCAGTAGCCAATGGCTTCTGTCCCCGAGCGTGACTACACCCTTCCGGTGTCCATTCCCTTTGTGGAGGAGGGCACAGACCTAACCCTATTGGTCCCTGTCCTCCAAACCAAGATGGAGGCTTTTGCAAGGAGGTGGTCACCTCAGCTGTGGACACTTTAGGGGTGGTCGCAGCTGAGGTGGTCACACCTCCTTATTTTCCCTAATTATTCCATTGGACTTCCTGCCAAAAATGGGGCTTTGTCCAATGGGTGGGCATCTCCACTAGTTGGAGTGCCCTGGGGCACTGTAACAGGAGGCCTGAGCCTTTGAGGCTCACCACCAGGTGTTACAGTTTCTGCATGGGGTGTAAAGCACCCAGAGCAGGCTTTGTTTCTGGCCACAGACAGCACAAAGGCTCTCACCCCATGTGGTCAGAAACTCATCCAAAATTTACAGGCTGGCACAGACTGGTCAGTCCTGCACTAGCAATTTGACTAACATACAAGGGGCATCTCTAAGATGCCTTCTGGAGGCATTTTTCATTAAATCCAACACTGACATCAGTGTGGGTTTATTGTGCTGAGATGTTTGATATCAAACTTCCCAGTATTCAGTGAAGCCATTATGGAGTTGTAGAGTTTGTAATGACAAACTCCCAGTCCATATACTGAATATGGCCACACTGCACTTACAATGTCTAAGAATGGCAAATGAAGGTCCAGTTTTGACTTCCTGTGTAAAATGCCTGTTCCCTAATAAGATTAAGTTGGCGTGGGAGCTCTAGCCGGGGGATTGGAAACTAGTCCCCCATATATGAAGTAAAATAATTGGTAAATGGTGAGTTCGCACTTATTTTTATTTTTGTATATAGGCACCTAATTGCCTTAGAAGGTGCTTAAATGTACATTGTTCTGTAAGTAAACGATGTTGCTTAATTTTGTGAGGTAAATTTCTGAGGCATTAGTCGACTATTGTTATCAAACAAGATAGCTCTCACATTTTTGCCTAATACCTAACACTCTAATAGGAGTTTTATTTACATATTTTTCTTTACTCTTTATATTTGCTCTATGTGACACTATATTCCAAATATCTGGTCCCGTGGCAAGCTCTGTGTTTGCAGTAACATTAACCTTAATCACAGAACATATGGGTCTCATCTTTTCACTGAAGCCTTTCAAACATGGGGGCTGTTTTTCTTTACTTTGAAATCCTACAATACTTCATTCATTCTTAGTTCTGAGTTCTCAACTAGATAGTTCATAATAATTATGTTTCAGCACTTTTTACATTTTTCTAATCAGTCCATTAATTTATGAACCAGGCCTTTCAATATTGTTACAAGCACTAATTAATTCACTAAGCAATTTTTTCTATGCTTCATCCCATTTATTGGACATCCGTGTATTTCAATATAGGCAGAATAGTTGCCTGCACGTCCTTTTAAAATGGCGCTTCCTTTTTCGACAATCAACACAAATGATGGACTCCCGGTGCGGAGACCACAACACAAAAGAAGGTTTTACTTAGACTCAAGCGTTCCCAATCATGGCGGCGGCCGAGGACGCGAGTCTTTGTTTTGACAATGAACATAAATGCAGGACTACCGATGTGAGACCAGAACATAAAAGATGGTCTTGTTTTCACTCAAGCACGCCAAATTATGGCGGCGGCCAAGGACGCGATTGAGTTGATTCTTCCAGAATGCTATTAAGCAGTCATTAATCGGGTAAGCTTTAACTGTCCCCGCAATTATCACTATTTCTTGCGATCTTTTCCTGCCTCATGTTATAAGATCAAATTACTATGAGTGCTTAGTTAAAATACGTCTTAGTGCATCTAAAATCTCCGTTAAACTTCAGACTCGCTTTTCATAGGCTGAGTACTCCTTATGTTCTACGCATCATCTATATATTGCACTGTATGCTGAAATTAAAATAGTCTAGAAGCTCGACTAATGCCTCAGAAATGTTTCTCACAAAATTAAGCAACATCGTTTACTTACAGAACTATGTACATTTAAGCACCGTCTAAGGCAATTAGATGCCTATATAAAAAAATACAAATAAGTGGGAACTCACCATTTACCAATTAATGTCTAAGAATGGACTTCGACACTGTAGGGGCATATTGCTCATGCAGCTATGCTCTCACCTGTGGTATAGTGCACCCTGCCTTAGGAGTGTAAGGCCTGCTAGAGGAGTTACTTTCCTATGCCACAGGCAGTGGTTGGTGTGTATGGCACCCTTGGAGGTGTGCCATGTCAACTCTGTCTTTTTCTCCCCACCAGCACACACAAGCTGTAATGGCAGTGTGCATGTGCTTGGTGATGGGTCCCCCAGGGTGGCATGATACATGCTGCAGCCCTTGGGGATCTTCCCTGGCCACAGGGCTCTTGCTGCCATGGGTACCTGACTGTGTGCCAGGGGTGTGCCAATTGTGGGAACAATAATACTGTTTTTTGGGAAAGATCACTGGTGCTGGGGCATGGTTTGCAGGATCCCAGCACACTCTCAGTCAAGTTGGCATCAATAAGGGCACTTTCCTACACCGTAACTGAAAACACATTCAAAATGGCTGCCAATGATATGATGATATGCGTTGTGTTGACGTAGTGCCGCAACCAGAATGCTGTCAGCAGTCACACACTGTGTACTTCCAAAATGGGTCCTGCAATGTGCTGACAAACAATGTAAAATGTGAAGACTCACGTAATTGCAGAGATCTCGAGCAACAACTGCACCAACCTCGAGCAGCAGCTTCCACTGGCATCTCGAGCACTGCACCACAAGTATTTGCTAAAGCTGGTAACAACTCATGTCTCATGCATCCTCCTGATCCGTTGACTTGTGAACAGTTGAATAAAGGTAATCCATAAACACATCATTGAAAGGGTACTCACAGGGATCCGCAAACTCTTGCTTTTCTTCCTCCAATGTCCCTTGGCAGAATGTAGTATGTCCTTCAATGACTTCACATGGTTGAATTAAAAAACATTAAGTTTCACAAAGGTGGCAGAAGATATGCTATGTTAGAGCATAGAAGTAAAAACAAATATAGTTTCCATTGTTGCCAATAACCAAAGGAGAGTAAGTTCTTGGTAGAATAAGTTTACTTCTATTTGAAGGCTATACCCATACCTCCACCTTCAGCAATGTCCATGCTTGAACTGCCTTGCCAAAATTCTAATCATCATCCCACAACACAGATGGAACTCACCCATCACAGCATTCTCTAGTTACCAAGAGATAATAAAAATCACTGGTAACCAGATACCACACGCTTATATGTTAGCCATGAAAGATTTCCAGGGCTGATGATATTGAATGAAAGTGGAGTGATTTTAATTTTCAAAATGGCAGCTACTGAATGATTTAAGCTGATGACTGGAGGATTTCCCACCCACACTCCGGCCCCCCTTCAGTGCTAAGCCTGTTTAAACCTTCATAAAGTATTTCCACAAAAGGTATCAACACCAAACGTGCATCCTTTTTTCAAATACCCCAGGGATTCTAAAGGTATTCAAGGTTCCAGGGTTTGTAGATTCTTTAGGATGAAAGTGAGAAATAGCCAAATATAGCTAAATATAGTTTTTTTGCGGGGGAAATGAGAAAAAGGTGCTGTGAAGAAAGTGTACATTTTTTCTAAAAATGGCAAGAATAAAAAGTTTGCTGTACTAGGATCACCATCTTCCCAACTTTGAGGAACAAGCAGAATTGTATCAAAACACTTTTTACTACAGTTTTTGCATTTTTCCAAAAGGTAGTACATTTTTCCTAAACTTTGTGGTTTCAGCCTGGTTGCAGTTTGTGATGGAAAGAGGTGTGAAACCCATGGGTGATTCCAAAAAGATATAGATTTCTGAAAAGTAGAAAACATTCTAAATTCAGCTGGGGGTCATGTGTAGATCCCTCATGTTTTTCCGAAAGCAACTAACTGTCAAAGGAAAACAATAATGAAAATGAGTAGAAAAAAATAGCCATTTGTGACAATGTTTTCATCTGTAACTTCTTGCCACCATAGCCCATATGCAAAAGCAGTATAGCGTTACATCTGACAGGAGCCACTGGTTATGGTTTTCTACAAAACATGTGACACCCAGTGCCACCAACTCAGCTGCGCCTTACAATGTTTTTTAATTGTATACCATGGTTATTTGTACACCTCTGAATTTGTGGTTACCTATACTATCACGTGATTCAGAGGGTATTTTGCAAAATGTTTAATTTCTTGCATACTGGTTTAGATTTGGAAGATAAATCCATGTCTTCAGTGGAAGCTTGCACACCAATTTTTTGTTGCCAGAGCGGTTGGAAGGAAGTAAAATGCACCTGTGCTGGCTACGGGGCAATGTGAGAAAAGTTAGGTACATGTGGTGAGCTCTAGACAGCTGATTTCATGAACAGCATAGTTGACTAACGAGGCTATCCATCATATGAAATTGGAAGAAAGCAGGCCCAGTGGACAAGACACCCGGATTGTGATAGGGTTGAAGATAGCTTTCCCACTTTTTAGACCATCACCCACGGAAGTTCTCCCCAGGACAGGCAGTCCATTGAGCATAAAGACATATCCCCATTTATTCTGCTGATTTCAGAATCATTCAGAAGGATTTGTGGTACTGATGAAGTTGGTAAAAATCGACTAAATCCACTGAAACATGCATTAACAATTTTAAACCCAGTTTGATGACACCACAGCGGAAGGCTAAGGAAGAACAGACTCTGTTGGTGGGGTGCAAGGATATTTCTGTACTGGGGGTGTAGAGTGTATGAGGTGTGGTATGAATGGGAGGACAAGTGTGAATGTGGGAGAAAGTGGACAAATGGTGGTGTGATATTTTTTAGCCCCTTCGCTGCCAGGCCTTTTCTCCCTCCTATGCCAGGCCTTTTTTTGGCTATTTGGGGCAGTTCGCGCTTAGGCCCTCATACCTTTTTGTCCACATAAGCTAGCCAAGCCAAATCTGTGTCCTTTTTTTCCAGCATCCTAGGGATTCTAGAGGTATGCAGATTTTGTGGGTTCCCCTGAAGGAGGCCAAGAAATTAGCCAAAATACAGTAAAAAATTATTTTTTTAAAACAAATGGGAAAAAGTGTCTGCAGAAGAAGGCTTGTGTTTTTTTTCCTGAAAATGGCATTAACAAAGGGTTTGCGGTACTAAAATCACCAGCTTCCTAGCTTTCAGGAACAGGCAGAATTGAATCAGAAAACCCAATTTTTCAACACAAATATGGCATTTCACTGGGACATACCCCATTTTTAAAAAAATTTGTGCTTTCAGCCTCCTTCCAGTCAGTGACAGAAATGGGCATGAAACCAATGCTGGATCCCAGAAACCTAAACATTTCTGAAAAGTAGACAAAATTCTGAATTCAGCAAGGGGTCATTTGTGTAGATCCTACAAGGGTTTCCTACAGAAAATAACAACTGAAAAAGAAAAATATTGAAATTGAGGTGAAAAAAACATCAATTTTTCTCTACGTTTTACTCTGTAACTTTTTCCTGCAATGTCAGATTTTCGAAAGCAATATACAGTTACGTCTGCTGGACTCCTCTGGTTGCGGAGATATATAGGGCTTGTAGGTTCATCAAGAACCCTAGGTACCCAGAGTCAATAAATTAGCTGCACCCTGCAGTGCGTTTTCATTCTATACCGGATATACAGCAATTCATTTGCTGAAATATAAAGAGTGAAAAACAGCTATCAAGAAAACCTTTGTATTTCCAAAATGGGCACAAGATAAGGTGTTGAGGAGCAGTGGTAATTTGCACATCTCTGAATTCCGGGGTGACCATACTAGCATGTGAATTTCAGGCCATTTCTCAAATAGATGTCTTTTTTACACACTCTCTTATATTTGTAAGGAAAAAATGTAGAGAAAGACAAGGGGCAATAACACTTGTTTTGATAATCTATATTCCCCCAAGTCTCCCTATAAAAATGATACCTCACTTGTGTGGGTAGGCCTAGCGCCCGCGACAGGAAATGCCCCAAAACGCAACATGGACACATCACATTTTTTGAAAGAAAACAGAGGTGTTTTTTGCAAAGTGCCTACCTGTAGATTTTGGCCTCTAGCTCAGCCGGCACCTAGGGAAACCTACCAAACCTGTGCATTTTTTAAAACTAGAGACCTAGGGGAATCCAAGATGGGGTGACTTGTGGGGCTCTGACCAGGTTTTGTTACCCAGAATCCTTTGCAAACCTCAAAATTTGGCCAAAAAAACACATTTTCCTCACATTTCGGTGACAGAAAGTTCTGGAATCTGAGAGGAGGCACAAATTTCCTTCCACCCAGCGTTCCCCCAAGTCTCCTGATAAAAATGATACCTCACTGGTGTGGGTAGGCCTAGTGCCCACAACAGGAACTTCCCCAAAACGCAACATGGACACATCACAATTTTTGACAGAAAACAGAGGTGTTTTTTGCAAAGTGCCTACCTGTAGATTTTGGCTTCTAGCTCAGCCGGCACCTAGGGAAACCTACCAAACCTGTGCATTTATGAAAACTAGAGACCTAGAGGAATCCAAGATGGGGTGACTTGTGGGGCTCTGACCAGGTTCTGTTACACAGAATCCTTTGCAAACTTCAAAATTTGGCTAAAAAAACACATTTTCCACTCATTTCGGTGACAGAAAGTTGTGGAATCTGAGAGGAGCCACAAATTTCCTTCTACCCAGCATTCCCCCATGTCTTCCGATAAAAATGGTACCTCACTTGTGTGGGTAGGCCTAGCGCCCACGAAAGGAAATGGCCCAAAACACAACGTGGACACATCACATTTTTTCATAGAAAACAGTGCCTACCTGTGGATTTTGGCCTCTAGCTCAGCCGGCACCTGGGGAAACCTAGCAAACCAGCGCATTTTTGAAAACTAGAAACCCAGGGGAATCCAAGATGGGGTGACTTGTGGGGCTCTGACCGGGTTCTATTACCCTGAATCCTTTGCAAACTTCAACATTTGGCCAAAAAAACACTTTTTCCTCTCATTTCGGTGACAGAAAGTTCTGGAATCTGAGAGGAGCCACAAATTTCGTTCCACCCAGCGTTTCCCCAAGTCTCTCGATAAAAATGGTACCTCACTTGTGTGGGTAGGCCTAGCGCCCACGAAAGGAAATGGCCCAAAACACAAAGTGGACACATTACATTTTTTCACAGAAAACAGAGGTGTTTTTTGCAAAGTGCCTACCTGTGGATTTTGGCCTCTAGGCAGCCGGCCCCAGGGGGGGCAGGAATGGCCTAAAATAATTTTGTCCCCCCAAACCCCCCTCCCGGGAGCGACCCTTGCCTACGGGATCGCTCCCCGCGTGACATTGGCGCCAAAAAAAATCCCCGGTGCCTAGTGGTTTCTGCCCCCTTTGGGGCAGATTGACCTAAAATTGGCCAATCTGCCCCGAAATGGTCTAAATACAATTTGCCCCCCACGGGAGCGACCCTTGCCTAATGGCCCTTTCCCCATCTCTAAAAAAACAAACAAACAAAAAAAAAAACACAAAAAAAATATTTGCCCTGGCGCCTAGAGGTTTCTGCCCCCCTGGGGGCAGATCGGCCTAATAACAATAGGCCGATCTGCCCCCAGGGGGGGTCAGAAATGGCCTAAAATAAATTTTACCCCTCCCGGGAGCTACCCTTGCCTACGGGATTGCTCCCCTGCGTTGACACCCAAAAAAAAATCCCCGGTGCCCTAAAATCGGCCTATCTGCCCGCAAGGGGGGCAGAAATGGTCTAAATACAATTTGCCCCCCAGGGGAGCAACCCTTGCCTAATGGCCCTTTCCCCATCTCTAAAAAAACAAACAAACAAAAAAAAACACAAACAAAAAATTTGCCCTGGCGCCTAGAGGTTTCTGCCCCCCTGGGGGCAGATCGGCCTAATAACAATAGGCTGATCTGCCCCCGGGGGGGCAGAAATGGCCTAAAATAAATTCCTCCCCCACCCACCCTAGCCCCCCCGGGAGCGTCCCTTGCCTACGGAATCGCTCCCCCTGCGTGACATTGGCGCCACAAAAACAATCCCCGGTGCCTAGTGGTTTCTGCCCCCTTCGGGGGAGATTGACCCAAAATCGGCCAATCTGCCCCCAAGGGGGGCAGAAATGATCTAAATACAATTTGCCCCCCAGGGGAGCGACCCTTGCCTAATGGGTCGCTCCCCATCTCTAAAAAAAAAAAAAAAAAAAAAAATTGGGCCTGGCGCCTAGAGGTTTCTGCCCCCCCTGGGGGCAGATCGGCCTAATAACAATAGGCCGATCTGCCCCCAGGGGAGGCAGAAATGGCCTAAAATAAATTTGCCCCCCCAACCCCCCTCGGGAGCGACCCTTGCCTACGGGGTCGCTCCCCCTGCGTGACATTGGCGCCAAAAAAAAAGTCCCCGGTGCCTAGTGGTTTCTGCCCCCTTGGGGGCAGATTGGCGTAGCAAAAATCGGCCGAAGCAGAAATGGCCTAAATACAATTTTCCCCTCCAGGGGAGCGACCCTTGTCCAAAGGGTCGCTCCCCATCTGTAAAACAAAAAAATCCTCGGTGCCTAGTGGTTTCTGCCCCCTTTGGGGGCAGATCGGCCTAATCAAAATAGGCTGATCTACCCCCCAGGGGGGCAGAAATGGCCTAAAATAATCCCCCCCCCCCCCCCAGGGGAGCGACCCTTGCCTAAGGGGTCGCTCCCCTTGCGTGAAATTCACGAAAACAAAAAAAACTCCCTGGTGTCTAGTGGTTTCTGCCCCCCTTGGGGCCAGATTGGCCTCATCAAAATAGGCCAATCTGCCCCCAAGGGGGGCAGAAATGGCCTAAATATAATTTGACTAAGGGGTCGCTCTCCACCTAAAAAAAAAATGATCCCTGGTGCCTAGAGGTTTCTGGCCCCCTAGTCGGCCTAATAATAGGCCGATCTGCCCCCAGGGGGGGCAGAAAAGGCATTCCAAAAAAATGCCCCCCCTGGGAGCGACCCTTCCCAGAGGGGTCGCTCCCTTATGTCCATTTGAAAAAAAAAAAAAAAATCCTGGGGTCTAGTGGGGTTTCAAAAGCCGGATAGCAAGCAATCCAGCTTTTGAAACGCTGGGAGAGACTTCAAAGGGAATGAAGTACATTTCCTTGCCTTTGAAGCCTCTCCGGGCCTCCCCCACGTGATCGAAAGAGAAATGCTGAGCATTTCTCTTTCGATCACGCTGGAAGCTGAGTTTCCAGCGCGATGGGGGAGGCCCTGTGACAATTCAGCTCGCGTGCTGACGTCACAGGGGGGTTAGGGGGGGGGGGGGGGGGTCGGGGGTGGAAGGGGAAGGGCTTCCCCTTCCATCCCTGCCTTGAGGGGGTAGGTGGGGAGCACAGGGGGGGAGCGCTAGAGCTCCCCCCGTTCCCGTGCCTTGGACGAGGTGACCTCGTCCAAGGCACACGGGAACCGGTGCACCCAAGGCACCCAACTGGTTAAAAAATCATTGAAATTGTACTCTGTTTTTGTAATTTTCTCATAATATTTGTAAGAAGAAGTTACACATACGTTTATGTTTTGTGAAAGTATGAAAGTAAGACAATATATGAAATACAGAAATGTTTAAAAATTAGATACATTTTATGAAAATGGTAAAAGAAATGTAAAAAACAAAAAAGTAATTTTCCTATGAAATGATATTTCGGTCTTTTCCACCTAGGATTTATTTTCACTGAAAGGTTAATACAGGTCAAGAGGGATCGTTTGTAATTTTTGTTGATTATCCCCTGTTCCCGTACCTGTAAATGGGCTGAATCTTTGCGGGTTCCCCTTTCTTTGTGTAAGTTGATCCATTCCTGTCACAGTCAGTAGGCACAGCCACATGAGTATGATAGCATTTTAATGGGATAAGTGGAGGAAGGCTGGGTGGTAGGTATTTTGTGGATCCTGTGGATTCTGGAAGATTACATCAGAGAAATGCAAGAACATGCATGGTTTTAAGCAAAGTTTGAGGTTTGCATGGCACTGTGGGTAAGAAAATGTTGTGGGGTCCACACGAGGTACACCACCATTGAGTTCTTAGGTGTCTAGTTTTCAGAAATGTCTGGGTTCGGTAGGTTTTCCCCGGTGGCAGCCAACTCAAGCCCAAAAAGTGCAGCCAATGACCATGGTAAGTGGGACAATATGGTCCTATATGTAAAACAGCACCCAAAAGAATCAAAACTTCCACTTGCTTGTTATTGAGATGGGCATGGTTTAGGCTCCGGGGAGCACAAAGACTATTGAGCCTTTAGGAGTGAGAGTGGGGCATGATGTCAAGGTGGGATTAGACTCCACCCCATTATTTTATAAAAAATATTCCTACCAACCAATGGGTGTTCTGCCTTCGACTGCAAGGTAAATTGGGGCAAACACCTTCTGTACCCCTAGGGAGACTGGTTTTGCTCCTTTTTGGGCGGGTTATGGCCCAATGCCATGGTGGCACACCTGCATCCCTTTCCTCTGCCCAAAAGTGCATTCTCTGTTGTCTAGTGGGTTTTCTAGTGGCCCAGGGGCAACACTCCCAATCAGGAAAAGTCTTTTATCTGCCCTAGAGGGGTAGAAGGACTCTATTGTCTCTCCCAGATTGTTGATCAATGGCAGGGTAGGTTGCTTCTATCCTTTTGTATGTTCTGGTTAAACCTTGATAAAGTATTAGAGTTTAAGGGTGAGGTGAGCATTTGCGAAATCCACCTTTTGCTTCTATTTTTGAACAAAACCATTGGTGAATGGTATCCCATCTACTAGGTTAAAGAGGACACTTAACTGATCTGCTGTTGTGTTCATGTATATAGGCTCGCTTACCCAATGCTGTGGAAAGGCTGGGGGTCAATTAATCTCTCTAACCACTGTTCCTTATGTGTGCACACTGTCCAAGCTCTTACTGAGATTACAATGCTTCAAATTATTGTTAGAATGAGAGATGACTTTAAACCACAGTGCTGGGCTTAGTTTAAACTCCATTTTTAACCACACACGT
The DNA here is from genome assembly GCF_031143425.1 of Pleurodeles waltl. Taxonomy (NCBI): domain Eukaryota; kingdom Metazoa; phylum Chordata; class Amphibia; order Caudata; family Salamandridae; genus Pleurodeles; species Pleurodeles waltl. The sequence goes on along the minus strand of NC_090436.1, from coordinate 608,018,218 downwards.
CGGGGAGGACATCAGTCCATCTAAATTAACCTCTGTACTAGATCTCCTTCTATAAAAATTACGCCAATACATTCCCATAATTCTACATATGTGATATCGAATTCAATAATTGAGTAACGGTAGAGAACAGTACAAATACAATGTATCACTTTATTTCTTAACGAGTCAGAGTCTTCATAGGCGCCTCGACAGAGCTTCTGAACATTGAGCATTTATATGTCCAAAGTGTGCCCCTTCCAGTCCCAGCAATATGCATATTTTTGTAGTCTGCAGAAAGAACGAAAAGGACGTCTATTAGGGTTTGTCATTGGAAACACCTCCCTATAGGTGTGGATGGTTTTATTAGGATATATTTTTGAGAAAATCTGGAATCTAAGAGTTCTGTCTGCAATATTACTAATTTGATTGAAAGGGTGCCCGTTACTGACTACGCGGTGAATACGGTCTGTGGCCTGAATGGGAGCCCCCAATATAACCTTTGGCTGGGTACGTATTACATTTCCAACCGGTTTAACTTCAGGTCATTCATTTAGTTCAACTTCTTATAGGATCCTTTTGGTACACCTTAAGGGTGACTATTTAGTGCAACTCCAGTAAACACGCTTTCTTGCTCGTCAGTTGTACGTTTCCTAATTACTTCATGCGTCAAGTCCGTCAGCCAAGTGTGATTATCTTTCTTTTGTAATGACGACCCACACTCCCCGAACTTCGATCAGCTAAATATGCCATCTTCCCTTCTGCCCAGGCGGAGAGTTTATTTCTTCAGTAAAATATGGGATCCATGTTGGTATTAGTTTGAGAATTATTGTATATGTTGCTGGGGTAGGTAATCATGGAAGAGCATTCATAACACATAAATTGTACTAAATTAATATACATAATCTACCTTTTCGTACAGTACCAGTGTAATCCCTAGTAAACCCTCTGTGCAGAATCCTAACACTACCCTGTGGGGAAAGAGCTTTATAAAATCAGCAAACAAATAGCAAACGTACTGTGCTGGATTTTTCACAATTAATATTATCTTCTTCCACTGGTGGTACATAGATGCTGTGCTCTACATTGACAGAGGCTGTGCTTATAGAGTACACCCTCTGTCTATGTACCACCAGTGGCAGAGGCTCTGCCAAGAAATCTACTCTCCACTCCCCAAGTGTAGAGAATCATCTTTAGTGTGAACTAACCTCTCTGCTACTTGCAACAAGCATCCTCCTGGTCAGGCTCTTCCGTTAAATTCAATTTGAAAACCAAGTCCCAGTGAGGAAATTTGCCCTGTGGTACCTGAGTCCAATTCACAAGGCACTCAAGTTGTCCAAGCAGTCCAGTACCCTCTCTCTACTGATATTACTGCGCATAACAACCAGCTTCGAGTAAAAGAAAGAGAATTCCAGCTATCCACCTCGGGAACTAACTTGCCGCTCAATTTGCTGTCTAAATTTGCAGTTGCACGGCTCTTACCTCACATCAATAAATGATGCGAGGCCTACCTCCTTGGCCTCCACGAAGCTCCAACCACTAACAGTCACCAATGCGGCCCTCGGCAAGCAACTAGCCTCAAAGATCAGAAGTGCCCCCGAAAGCCTCTGTAAGCTGACTTTCACCCTAAATACTAATTGAGGGAGCAATCTTATATAATCAATAGAGGTTCAATGCTCCTCATGACTCAGGAAAATAGTAGAATATGAAAAAAATGGTGCTAAAGTGGAGTGGGAGAATTTGGAAATGGTTCTTGGGGTATCCATTGTCACCTATGGAATGGTAATTGCAATGTAAATGTAGGGTACTTGTCAGTAGAGAAGAACCTGCCAGATATAATTAAATTCTGGGTTTGATGGGGACTGCTTCATGAAGGGATTGCAAACAGGAACTACATAGTTCTCCTTTCAAAGGAGAATATTTATTCAAAATAAATTATCATAGAAAGAAGGGCAGGACAGCTAGAGGGTCGTGTGTTTAGACTCCTTGTTTTTGAGCCCCTTCAGTAATTATAGGAGAACTGGTGGTCCACCAAGGGTTCAGACACAGGTAACTCATCACCATCATCAGCAGATGGTGGTCCACCAAGGGTTCAGACACGGGTAACACATCACCATTATCAGCAGAAGGTGGTCCACCAAGGGTTTAGGCACGAGTAACTTATCACCATCATCAGCAGATGGTGGTCGACCAAAGGTTTAGGCACGGGTAGCTCATTACCAACATCAGTAGATGGCACAAGAAACACACCCATAGTGTAATTCTTGCTTTGGGAGTGCTCCTTCACAGACACAAGGACGAACCTTAGGTGATGTTATTGCCAGCTGTATTACCAGTAGTAGTAGTCCATGTTGTAAATTATTTAAACATGGGTGGTGTCATTGTGCTTTTTTGTCTCTTCTCAAAGAGGTGTATTTCCTCATGACGAAAAAGCACGATTACATAACCCTTGGCAGTGAGGCTGCTAGTGTCACTGTTAAAACTCTAGTAAGTATGAGTCCAGACGCTTTCACTGCCAGTGGTCGATAATTGTTAGTAACACAATGTTGGTGGTGGAAGAGGAAACTCTGCACATAATAAGAACATACTTTTGCTTGGATTATTCAGAGCATGGTCAAGGGGCTCTAAGGAGAGGGCTCCCGCAGACACCCCGAGTGTAGAGGAGTCCTTAGGGATCTGCACCTTTCATCAGGGATGACATGACATGCCCTTTAGTGACGGGGTGATCACACTGCTTTCCTTTTCTTGTAGATGTGTTGATGCTTGGTGTTCTGTAGACAGCTGGATGAGATTGGCTGAGTGTGCAACAAATAGTCCCCTCAATGCTTTTTAATGTCCTCCCGGCTGATGGGTTATTTCAAAATGTAATCAATTTGTGCCCATGAATTAACATCCAGTATTAACACTGACAGCCAGCCTCTGCAAGCAGTTAAGGGCCTATAAACCAGACTTCCTTCGGGTGATGGGGACCCAAACCGGAATCTCATTGGCTGAACTGAGTGTTTTACAGAAAACAAACAGCTCTAATACACGAATGGAGCAAAGAACAGTCATTTTCTTAACTACATTAATTACCAATCAGAAAAAAGTCGTTTAAATTAGGCCAGTGCTAAAATGCAGATTTGTTTGTGTCTTAGAAGTTGGGAGAATAAAGCATCTACATAAAAAACTGCTGCAATCCAGCGCAGGCTTTCATATGGTAAATGTGGCCTCTTGGGTGCTGCTCCACATAAGCCTTACTGTAGCAGAACAGCTGGTGTTCTTGTGCGTCACAAGATGTCCAGATACTTAACTGCCACCTTCTCAAGGGAGCTAGCAATGGCTTTCCGTGGATAGGAGGCAACGATACAGTATACCTCAAATGTCTTGGAGCCGGCAGACTGGATGTTGTTAAACCGCTCCTCTTTATCTCATAATCCAGTGCCATCTGTTTTTTTAGCCATGCCTTATTTAAAAGCAAATATCAAAAACCAAAGGGAAAAAAGAATGACAAAATAATGACACCCGATATTTTGATACTGAAAAACGACACGACGCAGTGCATTTCAAACATGACAAAAGGCGGATAGAACGTGGGCTTCTATCGTGTACCATACCAATTCAAATGAAGGTACATGATGAAGTTGGGCATGTGCAATCTTTTCAAGTTTCAAGGCAGGGTATAAAATGTATTTTTGCAAAATATTACAGATTCACTTCACTTACTATTCAAGAGATAGCTACAATTATCAATCATCTCCATCACCACGTTGCTGTTCATTGCTCGACCTCAGATGCACGTAGACATAGAGAAATTGCTATGACCCGTGCTGGAGGGTAATGTGTCAACGCAACGTCCAAAACTTTGCCGCTAAACGTACGTACTACACAAAAATATTTATAAATCTACACGGTTTGCAATTTGAAGTACATTTCCATTCATGCAGTCACACCTATTGCCCGAAGACATTTGTAAAAGAAAGAAAGGTGGTGCAAGTTGACAAGTATAAAGCAACAACTAGTATATGTCCTTAAAAAAGTAAATGAAAGAAGACTGCAACAGAGATTGTGGGACCGGGCCCTTTCTGTAGAGTGATAGTGCGATGAAAGGATAGTGTTTTTCACCGTGGAAATTTGGTCCAAAGTCTAAAGTCCGCTGTATTTTCTTGGTTAGGTCTTTATCCTGTAATGAGGCTTAAAGCATCAAATATATTAACATATCAATGACAGTGAAGCATGATTTTCAGCCACGGTCACAACAAAGAGGAGTATATTTTGAAACCATTAAGGTTTATTAGTACATTAGTAAAGTTACAGTTTCGAATCAAATCAGTTTAGTCAAAAATCATCAATCACCTGAATACAACATATGTGAATATAGTCCAGACAAGTCAAAAAGAAAATGCAAAGTCAGGTCATTTCAAAACTAAACAGGCAAATGAAAACAGATTTTGTTTCTGTTTGACGTGACCCTTTTTGCAGGGTCATCCCCAATCTTTTTGCCTCCTTCCTCCCATTTGTGTTGGCTTTAGGACTCTGTGCACGTTACTAATGCTAACCAGTGCTAAAGTGCATATGCTGTCTGTGTAAATTGCATTGTTGATTGGTTTATCCATGATTGGCATATTTGATTTACTAGTAAGTCCCAAGTAAAGTGCACTAGAGGTGCCTAGGGCCTGTAAATCAAATGCTACTAGTGGGCCTGCATCACTGGTTGTGCCACCCACATTAGTAGCCCTGTAAACATGGCTCAGACCTGTCACTGCAGTGTCTGTGTGTGCAGTCTTGCACTGCCAATTCAACCTGGCAAGTATACCCACTTGCCAGGCATAAACCTTCCGTTTTTATGGTCGAGCGCAAAGCGCTCCGCCCCTGGTGTAATCTCTCTGTGGGCTTTTACCCACTCCAATGTCAAGCCCATCCATTTGGTAGGTTCGTCTGCTTGCCTTTTAAAATTCGCTTGATTTTATTAGTGAAAAGCATGCATACATCACGCCTCTTCCAGTGCTTAGCCCTCCCCGAGGGCACTAGGCAAATACTGAAAACATACGAGGCTCCATGTTTGCCGTATGGTTTCTGTACTATTTTTTCTCTTTATTACGTAGGCAGAGCGATCTTCCTGGGCAGAAGTCGAGCTCTTAGCATGACATCGACCCTGTCACATGGATAATTGCACTTTTGCTATTTTATGGATATTTGCACTCTTGCCGGTTACATGGATAATTGCACTTTTGCCAATACGTTTCACGGCGAGTGGGCCTCTGTTTCCTTTTGTGTGTTTGCTTCACGCTCATGGCGGCTGTCGGCTCGCTTATGTGAAACTGTTTTACTTTTCAGTTTTTATGGCAGGAAAAGTCCTGTTAGGAGTTTACAACGCTAATAGCTTTAACTCGAGTAAACGTGATACACATTGCATTGCAAATGCTTGTGAAATACATTCTATCCGAGTCCCATTGTTTTATAAGGCACTAGTCTGCTGAGTAAAAATGAAACAAATAAAGATGTTTACCTTTAGATGCAGATGGTTCCCCTCAGGAAGGTGCTTTGGATGAGTATGGGCCCCTCAGGAAGGCGCTGTGCTGTACCCAGTTCAGAGGTCCTTTTTCCCTTTGAGGAGGAAGTGGTTTAAACATGTTCTTCAGGGAAGCGCGTTATAAACAGAAAATGTTTGAACGTTATTCATATGCAAATGCAGTGAACATAGCAGTCTGACGACCCAGCACGAAGGGTTGTATGTCACCACCGTTTCTCCAGCTGTGATGCGTCGATCTCCCAGCTGCAATGCAGGTGGAGCGTGGAGTTTAGCCACGAAGCGGCCGGTGCTTCGTTTATAAGCCGCTTTCAGATGGTGCGTCGCAAATTTCCCCGCACGGCATTCTGTGCATGGATTTTCAGCTCTTGGTCTGCCAACTTCACCTTTCAAGGGCCCAGGGAGTGGAGAGAGCACCACATGGCAAGGCAGGAGTCTCAGCAGAGAGTCCAGGTGCTGGCAGAGAAAGTCTTTGATGGCCCTCAAGAAATCAAAAATATTGGGTTCTGGGTCTACTACTTCTACCTCCGTCTGCCTTTGAAGTTGGTAAACTGCTAAGGACAGTCTCTCTTGTTTACAGGATCCTGCCTTGCCCAGGCCAGGCCCCAGACACACACCCAGGGGGCTGGAGACTGCATTGTGAGAGGGCAGGCACATCCTATTGAGGTGTAAGTGACCACTCCCCCCTCCACTCTAGCACAGATGGATCATCAGGATATGCAGGCTACACCCCAGCTCCCTTTGTCTCACCGTCTAGAGGGGATTCACAAACAGCCCAACTGTCAAACTGACCCAGACAGGGATTGCACAAACAGGCAGAGTCACAGAATGGTTTGGGGGTGCTCCTGAAAAGAATGCTCTAGGTATTTTCCAACCAGGTGAGGTGGGAAAGAATTGCAGTGTCTCAGGTAGGTTCCTAATGGAGTGGTATGGGTGAGGGATCTCATGTCCAGTCTCAGAGGAGAGGGAATGGGGGTGGGCTGAGTCCCAGAATGCCAGACATCCAGTCCCAGGTCCTGGAGGGTTCCATGAGTGAACGCCAGGAGGGGAGCCAAGCCTGTACGTAGGGCCATCTGCTGAGGAAGATCCCATAGTGTAAGGAGAACATGTGTGGGCGATGGCTGTAGCCAGCGTCCCACCAGTTCTGGTGTCTGGCAGTACCACTCCTAGTGAGGAGGTGCAGAAGTCCAGACAGAGGGTTGAGAGGGGGGTTGCGGGCCGATGTGGAGAACCTGGAGGCTTAGGGGTTAGCTCAGAGTTCAGAGCCCCCCAGGAATTACCTTGGTGATACCATTTCTGGGCTGGGGGAGACCCAGGCTCTGCCAGGTGGGCAGAGGTCAGGGGACCAGCGCTAGCCAGACTCTTGAGTTGCCCTTAGGGAAGGTGTTTCCTTGGTGGGGGGTAGGTGTACCCCCCTAGGAAGTTCTGGCTTGCCAGGCAGTGGGCCAGCCTGAGGGTGGTGACTCTGCATTGGATGGTCAGGTTCAGAGGTATGCTCTGACCTTATGGGGGTAGATGTGCTCCCCAGGAAGTCCTGGATTGCCAGGAAATGGGCCAGTCTGACGGTGCAGACCCTAGGATGGAGAGTCAGGTGCAAGGGGAAAACCCTGACATGAAGGGGGGGTGGTTTGCCCAATCATCCCCCGGTGTTACTTCTAGGGGTAGTCTCAATGGTGGGGGGTTGCAAAACCCTGGGAGTAGGGGCAGGGGAGGGAGAGACTCAACCCTGACCTCAGTTCAATGCAAGGGTACAGACCCTGGGTTGAAGGGCCAGGTTTTGGGTGTCCCCCATGACCCAGACAGAGGGGATGCTGTTAAAAGTGCCCCAACCATGTTGGATTCTGGGAGGGTCACTCCTAGTGGGGGGTGTAGGACCTCAGAAAGGAGAGTATGGGAAGAAAGCCTCCCCTCTGACCCTGGTCCAACCTGAGGGTACAGACCCCATGTTGGAAGATCAGTTGCAGGTTAATTGCCCCCCTCAGAATCCAGAATTGTCAGGGCTACTTCTTTAAGTACCTGGATACATTTCTGGATTCTAGGGCGGTCATTCCAAGTGTGTGGGGGGGGGGTGCAGGACCCCAGAAGGAAGGGTAGGGGGAAAGGAGCCTCACCCCTGACCCTGGTCCAACCTGAGGGTGCAGAAAGAAGCCTCACCCCTGATCCTGGTCCAACCTGAGGGTACAGACCCCAGGATGGACGACCATTTGCAGGTTTACACCTCTGCACTGGTGGGGGAATTGTACAGGGCTGCATCCACAAGCAGCCTGACAATTCTGGACTTTGGGAGTACCACTCCTACAGGGGGAATACGGAGACCCAGAGGGGAGGACCAGTGTCAGGCTGTCACCCCTGACCTGGTGGAAGGGAGAGTGGTCAAAGGATGCCAGGCACCTGGGGCTACTGCCCCCCACTCTCCACAGTCACAGTGGTTGGAGAGCCTTGACAGGCATGGAGCCTAGCTCTCATCCCTGACAGCTGTCATGGCCACTGGGGCTTGCTGTCGTGGTGAACAGAGTTGCCCCTGGGGGGAGGACAGGAGTCACACCGGGGGGGGTAGAGTGGGCCACACCACCGTATTGGCCATGGTGGTAATGTCTGCCCCCGGGATACATCTGTGAGCAAGGTAAGGTTAGGTGCTGCACAGATGGTATCTGCAGATTAGAAGTGTTCCCCATCGCTTAGTTTAGTGGGCCCTGAGAGTATGGACAGAGGGATCCAACTGGAGTCAGGAAGGTGTAGAACTGGAGCATGCCCCTGCTGTTGTGGGCCTGGGTCCCTGTTCTATCGCCCCAATCAGGGAAGTCCATCAAGGTGTTGATTGATTCCCCCTGGCTTTAGGCTGGTGGGAGGGTGTGTTGGACCTCATCCTCTTATTCTTGACAGACTCAATCAGCCTACTCAGGACCTATTGCTCAACTGTCATAACCTCACACTCCCATTCCCCTATGAACCACACCTGTAGATCCAAGATCAGGCAGCTAAGTATGAGAACATTACATCTATGGTCATGTCAGCTCCCCTAGATAGATCGCACCAATCAACCCGGGACCTATTGGGCAATTGTGATAGTGACGCTCCTCCCCCTTACCAACATCACCTGCCAAATCAAAATCTGGTAGCGAATCCTGCGAATATCACATCTGTGGACAGGGCAGTTCCCCAAAGCGATGGGGTGTGATATGTTCTCTTTTATCGAGGAACATGACCTATGTATTTTTTAGGAGACATGGTTGATTGATCCACTTTTTAAGACTGGTCACTTAAATGTTTATATTCCTACTCTTCCAAGTACCACGGGTAGACCTTCTGGTGGCTTAACTATCTGGGCCAGAACATCATTAAATTGTCATATATCACAGCTATCCGTCAATTCCCCTGACTTATTCGGTCTTCGGCTATCATTTGGGACAAAAGCAGTTGTGATCATTTTTAACATCTGCACTAGAGAGGTCAGGGGGGGCGGGCTTCTGAAACCCTTTGTGTCCTGGAAACCTTTCTGCGGAATTGTCCCCGGCATTATAAAATCATTGTGGCAGGTGATTTCAATGTCACGCTTGAACCTCTCAACTGGGATGATCTTGGGTTTACTCATGAGGAGGATGGGGCATGGTCTATTCTCGCCTTGGACATTCCGCCCATCTAAAGGTGGTAGCAAGTTGCTGTTTGGGCAAAGTCTTTGACTATTGAATTTGGGCTGAGGACACTCAATGGCAGGACTTAATCTGATACAAAGGGTTGCCACACTTATAACAAGGTCAACCACACTAGCAGAATTGACTACTCGACATAAGATTGTAGCCCCTAGTCATCGATATGACGGTTATTGAGAGATCTCAGAGCGATCATAACCTACTCTCAGTTCATATGTTTGCGCTGTGCAATCATATGTTTATGATTAATAGCCAAGCAACAGCACCCATGGGAATTGGTTTGGTTAATGACAAACGTTACCTGCAGTGGAATAGGGTTCTGGCTTAACCAGATACTATTAGTGCTGCTAATGATGTTTTGAAGACCTTATTGATGTGTATAGAGGTGGGTCCCGCAATCCCCAATGAGCAAATATGTTTAATTTACACCTCATGCTTTGAGGGCATTGTGGCCCATTTTACAGTGGATATAGTCTCTGGTAGCAAGAGAACTAAGGGTAGACATCACTGGTTTAACAAATAATGTTGGTCATTAAACAAACGTTTAATCCAAGCCATTAAATTAAAGGATGAAGATGCCATTCGTTCAGCTAGGAAGTTTTTTAAATTAGCTGTTTGCAAAGCCAAGCGTGAGAAAGATGACAAGTGGTGGACTGCACTTAATGATGCTTCACGTGAGAAGAATCGTAGCAAATTTTGGTCCCTGGCGGCACACAGCCCTGAAAATTGCACTTTGAACAAATATTGCTCCAAAGGACTGGATAGACCATTTTAGCAGGTTATACTCTCCCGATCGTGGCAGCATGGCTCCTGAACATAAGGTTTCTTGTTCAATTATTAACCCAACCCCTACTCCTCCATTGTCGCAATTGTTTGCCCATGCGGACATAGTATATTCATTCATTGCGCAGCAGGGCGCCTGGTTCTGATGGTGTTCCGGCAGACCTATTCTTAACTGAAATTGAAGTTTGGTCAAGATATTTTACTATCATATCAAATGCAATAGCAACTGGGGCACCAATCCCTGAGACTTGGAAGGGTGCTATTGTAGTCCTGGTTTTTAATAAGGGTGATAGAGCCCTCCGATGTAATTATAGGTCAATTAGCCTATTAGATTGTGTGCAGAAAGTGTTTTGTCACTGCCTTCTGGGCAAGATTCAAGATTGAATGGCTGAACTTGATAATCTTAGCCCATTACAGGCTTCGTTTCGTAAGAAAATATCCACTACCGAACAAGCCTTCAGGTTCTTGCTTTTATATTGGAAGACAGTTTTCATTGGCAAAGGGAATTTGTATGTCACCTTTGTGGACTTGAAATCCGCGTTTGATCTCATGCCTCGTAATAAGCTGTGGGAAGTTCTTTCTCTGATGGCAATCCCCGAGCATATTCTTGCATTAGTAATACAGCTTCACGAGGATAATTATGCACGTGTTAGGTAGGATGACAAGGGGCAGCTAACTGACAGAATCCAGGTGGCAAGGGGAGTACGTCAAGTGTGCGTCCTTGCCCCCACCTTGTTGTCTTTATATATCAATGATGTTGCTTCCTGTTTACTCAGAGTGGAGGCTGACAACCCATCATTATGCACACACAAAGTTCCGGTCCTGGTATTTGCAGATGATACACTTTTGATTGCTATGACCCCAAGTGGATTACAAAAACTCCTTACATGCTTTGAGGAATTCTGTTCTACACGGGGTCTTAAAATCAATGCTTCCAAAACTAAATTAATGATACTTAATCCTCACAGATCCTTCAAAGGAAAATTTATGCTCGGAAGTACTCCACTTGAAAAGGTGAACACATTCAGTTACCTTGGCTTAATGTTCACAGAGAAAATGTCTTGGAAGTCACATATTGCAAAGCAGGCATTAAAGCTAAAGCAAACTACAGAGGTGTTAATAAAGGATTTTAATCTCTAATACACTAAGCCAATTCACCCTGCACTCTAGATGTACGAAGCTAAGGCTGTGAGCTCAACCCTTAAAGGGGCTGAATTATGGGGCTATGCCAAAGCTCAAGAACTAACACTCTCTGAAAACAATTTCTTAAGAAATCTTGTGTCCCTCCCATCAAGCACTCCGCTGTTTACCCTTTTTAAGGACCTAGGCATGAAGCACATAGGCTACAAGGCTTGTCTACGTCCTCTCCTGTATTGGCAGCATCTTTGGACCAACTCAGACCTTGCCTCCTTCACCGCAGCCCTGCAGGTCATTTTAGAAACTGACCGCTCTCATAGTATCCCCTGGCTCAGACATATCAAAGAGTTACTCTATTCGCTTGGGCTTAATGAACTCTGGGACTCTCCAACGATTACCTCCTTTCCGTCAAAAATCAACCTAAAAAAACAGTATTGGAAGGTGGTAGACTCTGAGGAACTAGGGTAGCACTTCACTCTACACTATCATGTGAATTTGCTCACCTACAAGAGATCTGCAAACACAAGGTTTTCTGGGACATAATCACAGTGTCTAGAGATAGGAAATTGGACTTCCAGTTTTGCATAGATACTTTGCCACTAAGATCACTTACCAGTCACTGGTCACCTGAGGGGAAAATCACTTGCCCAGCTTGCAAAGTGTCTACTGAAAATCTCCCTCATGTTTGATTTGTTTGCCCTGCCTATGCTGCCTCTCATAGGAAACGGTTGGCCCCTGCCTGGCGATTGCTGGGAGTCCACAGGTCCAATGCATCCCTTCAAATTCTTAGATCAGACACTCGTTCGACTCTGGTAATCCCTGTTGCCAAGTTCCTTGGGGCAAGTTGGATTCTTAGAGATTTTTTTTTATCTGTATGATGATTTTAGTAACAATGTAACAAAATCGTTCTGGAAGAGCACTTACGTTTTATTCTTTTATATGTACTGTATATATTTTATATATGTATTGTGTTTTTTTGTTTGTCGCCGCTATGTGCTTTTATGGCCTCTGTGGTCGAAATAAAGTTCTTTGATGATGATGATGGTGTTCGACCCAGCCCTTTTTGTAGGGTCATCCCCAATCTTTTTGCCTTCTTCCTCCTATTTTTTCTGACCTATTTTTGTTGGCTTTAGGACTTTGGGCACTTTACCACTGCTAACCAGTGCTAGAAGGCATATGCTCTCTGTGCAAATTGTATTGTTGATTGGTTTATCCATGACTGGCATATTTGATTTACTAGTAAGTCCCTAGTAAAGTGCACTTGAGGTGCCTAGGGCATGTAAATCAAATGCTACTGCAGCGCTGCTTGTGGCACCCACATTAGTTGCCCTGTAAACATGGCTCAGACCTGTCACTGCAGTGCCCGTGTGCAGTCTTGCACTGCCAATTCGACATGGCAAGTGTATCCACTTGCCAGGCCTAAATCTTCCATTTGTATACATGTAACACACCCCTAAGGTAGGCCCACAGGCAGGGTGCAGTGCATGTTAAAGGTGAGACATGCACTTGTGTGGTTGGTTTTCACTGTTGCATGGCTCATCTCTCTCATAGGTTAACATGGGGGCTGCCTTTAAATATTATTAACGTGCAGATTCCCTTTGAGAGAATATGATAATATGGAGTTTGGGGTCTCTGAACTCACAATTAAAAAATACATCTTTTAGTGAAGTTGATTTTTAGATTGGTATTTTGAAAATGCCACTTTTCGAAAGTAGGCATTTTCTTGCTTAAACCATTCTGTGACTCTGTCTATTTGTGGATTCCCTGCCTGGGTCAGTTTGACAGTTGGGATGTTTGCACCGCTCCACTAGACAGTGAGACAAAGGGAGCTGGGGTGTAGCCTTCATATCCTGATGAACCTCCTTTGTTAGAGTAGGGGGAGGAGTGGTCAATTACACATGAATAGCCTGTGTCTGCCCTCTCACAATGCAGTCTCCAACCCCCTGGTGTGTGGCTGGGGCCAGGCCTGGGAAAGGCTGGATCCTGTAAACAAGAGAGACTTCCCTTTGAAGTTGACCAACTTCAAAGGCAGAAAGGGGTATGAGTAATGGACACAAAACCCCATACTTTAGATTTCTTCAAGATCACTTCTGGAAGCAAGAGGAACCTCTGCCAAGGAGAAGAGCTGAAGAGCTAAGGAGGAGTACTGCCCCTGCCTGTGCTTTGTTGGGCTATCCTGCAGTCGCTGCTTCTGCCTGTGAAAGGGGATAAAGACAGGACTTTGTGGTATATTCCTGTTTGTGAAGAATCTCCAGGGGCTTGCACTGAGCTTGTTCTCTGTTTTGAAGACTCAGGGCCATCAAAGACTTTCTCTGCCAGCACCTGGACTCTCTGCTGAGACCCTGCCCTGCCAAGTGGTGCCCTATCCACTCCCTGGGCCCCTGAAAGGTGAAGTTAGCAGACCAAGAGCTGAAAATCCACGCATAAAATACAGTGCAGGGAAATGTTTGATGCACCATCTGCAACGCTGCTGATACACGATGCACCACCGGCTTTGTGGCTAAACTCGATGCTCCACCTGCATCGCAGCTTAGCCGTAGAAACGATGTGCAACACCTGCTTGCAGATGCTGATAACAACACAAACCCCACGCAGCGTGGTTTTAAAACACCGTGCAACCGGATTTCCTACCCATCATCCCTGGGCATCAAAGTTAACCCGGCTCTGCACAAATTTGAGGTACCTGTCTGGAAATCGATGCATCGCCCTCTTGTGGAAAATGATGCATTGTTGACCCAACCGGAGGAGAAACAATGCACGGCCTCCCTTGCGAGGAAGGAATTGACACATCGCTGCCTTTATTCGATTTAGATACATATTGCCTATTTTTCTAAACTCATGTGGTGTCCATTTTGTAGTGTTTTCACTGTATTTCTGTGTGTGTTGGTACAAATACTTTACACATTGCTTCTGAGTTAAGCCTGTGTGCTCACAACAAACTATCAAAGAGGTGAGTCGGGGTGTTAAGCAGTTTTGTTTCTCCTTTGCCCTGACGAGGGTCCTAGCTTGGACAAGGGGTAACCTGACTGCCAACCAAAGACCCCATTTTTAACAATTCCCCTGGAGGGAAATCAATCAATATTTGTAAAGAGCAACTACTCACCCGTGAGGGTCTCAAGGCGTTGGAGGGGTGGTGAGTGGCTTCAGTCAAAGAGCCACGTCTTGAGGTTCTTCCTGAGGAGGGTGAGCAAAGGGCTTTGCCTGAGGTGCAGGGGGAGGTTGCAGCTCTTTGCTGCAGTGTAGGTGAGAGATCATCCTCCGGCGGTGGCCAGGGCCATCTGTGCAGAGCGAAGGGATCTGGTGGGGTGCAGTGGTTCAGGTCGGCTGGTCCTGCGTTGTGTATGGCCATGTACGTGTGGGTGAGAAGCTTGAAGGTGATTCGTTTCTCGATCAGTAGTCAGAAGAGGGTGTTTGGGAGATGTGTCCTCGACGAGGGAGGTCCAGAATGAGTCTGACGGTGGCATTCTGGATGAGTTGAAGTTTTTTGATGTTCCTAGTTGAGGTGCCGGCATAGAGGGCGTTGCCGTAGTCGAGTTTGCTTGTGATTAAGGCGTGGGTGACTGTCCTGTGACAGTCTGCTGGGATCCATCTGAAGTTCTTCCGAAGTTTGTGAGTGTGTGCCAGCAGGAAAATGCAACAGAGCTTACCAGGCGGTTCATGGATAGGGAGGAGTCGAGGATGGTTCCTAACTTGCGGGCGTGCTCGGATGGTGCAGGAGGGGCGCTCAGGGATTTGGGCTAACAGGAGTCGTCCCAAGCTGAGGTGGCGTTTCTGAAGATGATGAGCTCGGTCTTGTCGGAGTTGAGCTTGAATCAGCTTTCTGTCATCCAAGCGGCGACAGCTTCCATTCCTGCATGAAAGTTTCTTTTGGCCGTGTCCGGGGTCTTCGGTGAAGGAAATGATGAGTTGTGTGTCATCGGCATATGACACAATGTTCATACCGTGGCTTCTGACGATGGCAGCAAGAGGGGCCATGTATACGTTGAACAGTGTGGGACTCAGTGAGGATCCTTGGAGGACTCTGCGGTTGGCTCCTGTGGTTCTGGAAGTGTAGGGCAGTAGTCTGACCTTCTGCATCCTCCCGGAGAGGAAGTAGATCCATTCCAGGGCTCTTCCATGGATTCCTATGTTGTGGAGTCTGGTGCGCAGAGTGCTTTGGGAGACCATGTCGAAAGCTGCTGAGAGATCAAGGAGTATGCGTCCTTCAGTGTGGCCACAGTCTAGGGGTAATTGTATGTTGTCAGTGGCTGCCAAGAGGGCTGCCTCCGTGCTATGACTGCTGCGGAAGCCGGACTGGGAGCTGTTCAGGGAGTGGTTGGCCTCAATGAAATTCCATAGTTGTGCGTTGATTGCTTTCTCTAGTACTTTGGCAGGGTAGGGTAGCAGCGAGATGGGCCAGAAATTCTTTAGTTCTGATGGGTCGGCCGAAGGTTTCTTCAGCAGAGGGCATATTTTGGCTTGTTTACAGTCCTCAGGGAAGGTGCCCATGCTGCTGGAGCAGTTGATTGTGTTACGAAGCTCAGGGGATGGACGCGCTGGCTCTGATGTATATGTAGTGCGGGCAGGGATCCGAGGGGGCTCCGGAGTGGGTGCTGTCCATGATGTTGAAATTCCATAGTGGCAAGCGAAAGTTGCAGACAAGGTCATGGAATTCATATGCAGTAGGTGTCAGCAAATATAAACCAAATTAAGCTTCTGATCAGGATGAGTAGAAATGTGCTTGCACAAGAACCTACCTCTAAGAGCAGGGTTGAAAAAAGCATGGGTTCTCAAGAGCTGGGAATGGGATGCAAGTCTGACGATCTAATACCAGTATAAACAATTAAATCATGAAATTTAGAACAAAGATACAACTCCTACGGCTCCCACTAAAAATAATAAATCAAAATTACCATTCACTATGTGCCTGGTGTCCACCCACTTCTCATAGTAAGTACAATACAGATTTGTCCATCACCGTGTCCTTCAAAGTTATCACACAAGGAAGAATACTTCATCTCCATCTCTCTTCTCGTGCAGGTGCTGAGAAAAATCAACTAACTAATTAAAACATCAAAATGGTGCAATAATGACCATCAAATAAAATTCTTATAATAACACTATTGGTTAACCAGATCATGTCAACTCCTGATGCCTAGAACGAGACTTGACACAGTGAGCAGAAATACAACATTTTCATTAGCATGAATCTTCTAGAGATGAGGCCTAGAATAACTGATGCTAACTTAACATGAATATACCCTAACTATGACTAACTATTAATGTAAAAGTCACACATCATGCTCAGTGTAACCACTAATTATGCATGCGTTACATTAGGCTGTCATTCAAATGCAAAAAAAAAATAAGGACAGTGCATCATCAAGGATCGTCCCAGAGTTTCCAGACTTTTGCCTTCCTTTGTTGAACCTATTTTTGTTCGCTTTTAGGACTCTTATCCACACTTTACTTCTGCTAAACAGGGAAGAAGTGCTTGTGCTTTCCCTTCTAAACATGGTACAATTGGCCTACACCTGATTGGAATATTTAATTTAGTGTTAAGTCCCAAGCATATGGTACTACATGGCCTGTAAAGTAAAAGCTACTAGTTGGCTGCAGCACTCATTGTGTCGTCCTCTACATTATCCTTGAAAACCATCTCAGGCCTGCCACTGCAGACTTTGTCCGCTGTTTGTTAAAACTTCCATTTCAATTTGGCAAAATAAAGATTTTACTGGGCCTAAACCTTCACTTTTAACACTCCATTAAAGTATGCCTTAAAGGCACATTGGGCAGGGTGCAGGTATATAAAAAGTAGCACTTGTGTGCATAAGCTGTACATGTCATGACAGTGAAAAACACATTAAGTCATTTTTCACTGTAATATGGCTACTTCTCTCATATACTAACACTGGGTCACTTAATAACTGATGACCTCAGTATGGGAACAGGTAGAGAAATACTTCCTCCACTCATTTAAATTATCATTTAAAATCCTCTTCAAAAGCAAACTCAGATTATAAATTGCTATTCTGAAAATTGCACTTTTAGAAAGTTGACATATTAATCCCTGAAGGAAATCTGCCTTTATGGCAGTGTCCAGGGTCACACAGCTGTGAATCGTCAGCCCCCACCCACTGGCTGACGCTGAGTATGAGAATTACACCCTCAGAATATCTCATCAAACCACTCATAGACCTGTGGAAGATTCAGAAGAAGTACTGCCTTGCTGACTGAAGAAGAAAGACTGGGACTCTTTGCCTTGAACACAGGATCCCAAGAAGTGACTTCAAGGGTCAATTGGCTTACCTCTTGCTTGATCTACAGAATACAACATGCTTCTAGAGACCTTCCCTGTAACTGCCCAGCTGTCCAGCACCAGCTGAATCTGCCTGAGCCCTGCTGCTGGTCCTAATCCCCAAGAGGTGCCCCCCAAGTCCTGGACCCATGGCTGTCATCAGAGTGTATTCCTCCTGCTTCAAAACTGAGCTCCAGGTGAAAATCCAGAGGTTCTGGGCTCTTCACGCCTGAGGGGGCTCCTCACATCAGCACATATCACATCATCTTCTGTCAACATATAATTCTGACAGCAACCTGCTCCTTACACCAAATAATGACCACCTGCTACTCCCACCAATGAGAAACTGCAACAGAGACCTGCTCCTCATGCAGACAACGATCTCATCAGGGCTCTCCCCAGTGCAAAGCTGCAGCTAAGGTTCCACACATGGACTCGAACTTTGATAAGGTAAGTTCTTCACAAGGACAAACCTGGTCCCTGAATCTGGCTCACGCTCCATTGCATCCAAATTGTGACTTTGTCCCAGTCCATCTCGACCAGATAATCACTAGTAGCGCTTTTTGCCACTATCTTAAACTGCAACTTTAAACATTTATAGCTCCATTTGTACTGATTGGATGTTTGTTGTTTTGGTGTCATTTTGTTTATTGAAATTTACTCTATTATTCTAAATTGTTTCCAGATTTTTCTTTATTACTGATTGAGTATTTCATAAATACTTTTCATATTGCTTCTACGTTAAGTCTCATTGCTTTGTGCAAGAGGCTTAACCACAGGCTTACATAGTGACATTTGTTGTTCATCCTACAAGGATTGTGCATGACTTGAGTGGGATTCACACTTCACTAATAACCAATTTCTTCCAGATGAATATGTAATGTGAACTGCCAGCACCATATTACACAGCTAGTACACTGCCCCAGTTTACATTTGCAGACCTGGACAGAGTGCTCAATTACAGAAAAAATGGACTGTGCTCACAATGGGGTGAATTTTAACAGTTCTTGCTTATGCTGGGGACAGTGCATTAGTGAAAGAAAGAGTCACAGTTGAAAACCCCAGCTACATCTTTACTTGTAGTGAACACATAAGAATTTGAGGGAGCAGGTATTCCCAAGAATGTGGGTGCAGTGTGGGCTTTATACACCTAGAGGAGAGGAGCGGGGGCCCTCTACACCCCATGATTACCTCTCACAGAGTGCCCTTAGAGGTGCCCTGATTGTACATCACTACATATGTGGCACAAATGCAGAGCACTGTCTCATAGCTTCTTTTCTCATGCTCACACGCCTGCCGTCTGGTGCAGGTGCAATAGTAAAGGGTTCCCTTATGAGCTTGGGGCCAAATTATGTGATGTCATTTAGGATTAGGCCAGCAGCATTTAGCTCCGGCGTGCTTCTTGCTACAGAAATGATCGGACTTCTACTAGAATACAAAACTTCCTGAGGATTCAAAAATTAGGTGCAAACACCTGTTGTGATCTTGATTAGTTTTCAAACGTTACAATCAACATTTGCCTCAGGCAGGTCACATCTGAAACAATGTATATAGTTAGACACTTTATGATTCTTAGATGTCACATTGTGCAAAATCAGCATTCCAAATACTAGTTATGTCTTAAAAGATACATTTTGCTAAACAGAGAGAAAGAAGAACAAAGAACTCGCTTAAACAGCCAGCCTCCACCAATCAATTTCTCAGTGACATCGGTTTCTAAACTAACGGGGTGTGTGCCTTGATTCATACTTGTGTCTGCACGTCCAGTGTCGATCTACGCATAACCTGAATGAGAGCAGGGGGTGCATAGTGATGTCCCCAAGTTCACTAGAAGATCTATCACTCTTATCAACTTGAGCCAGTTAGGCCTACCTCCAATGGAATCTTATTGTCTGTTTTAGGTTTAGTGTCTATTGCAGGTGCTCCCAGTTCCTTTCTTCTGCCTTCCCCATGAGTAGAGTGGATATCTGCATCCACTTCAGCCTGTGCAAATCTACACAAGTCAAGTCTCCATCTATCCTGGTTTGGTGGCTGTGAGATTTCCAGTTCGATGAGATAAGCCTCTTCACAAGGACTAATGGCAGGTTAATAAATTTAGGGTCAGATTTAAGAGAAAATGACAGTGCGGTTCGTTGCGCCAAATTTGGTAGCATCGCGCACCGCCATTTTCACAATACAGGGATGCGCCGTATTAAGTAGAATACAGTGCAACCCTGTGTTGGGCCCCCCCGTGCCGGCGCTGAATTTGCTGCCGTGCACCAACGCAGCAACCCTTGCACCATTGGGCAAGGATGGCTGCGTTGAGGGAGAGATTGTTTTTGTGCACGAAGGAAAATTTTCCTGCACAAAAACAATCTTAAATTGTGATTTGCTCTTTCTATGTGTGCTGCAGGATGCAGCACACATAGAAAGAGCAAAAAATAGGAGAAATGAAGGCATTTCTCCTTGTTGCACCCTGCAAACGCAACTCATGGGGTGGCATTAGATTTTGGCGCTGCCTCAGGTTTACCAAAACTCATAAATCTGGGGCAGCTTCAAACTCCAATGGATGTTGCTGTGGCACGCACACAGCAACACCCATTGCACAGCCCCCCCACGCAAAGTGCTACGTGTGAAGGGGCCGTATTTTCAAGGTGGTGTTAAGCCACAAAAAATGGCTTAACGCCACCTTGTAAATATGGTGCAGTGCATAGCACTGCTGGAGCTTCACTAAAAGTGACACTCCGTGGCGCTAGGGGCCCTTAACTATGCTGCTTATTGTGAGACTTTACATCTAGGACACCTGTTAGGTATCAGGGCACTCTATAAATGGTTATTTCATTACATTACAGACGTAGCAAGCCTTGGTCGTAGCATAAACTCCAGCAAGCTTACCTTGGGTCTATTCCCTCCTTGTACACCTGTTAAGTCAGTAATTTGTTACATAATTTCAGCCAGCCATCATTTAATTACTGCATAGAACCATACCTTGGCCCAAAAGTGGCTACCTCTTCTTTACCTCCAGGACAAGAGTGAGCGATGTTTGGAAGCATGACCTGTGGTCGGGCTGGGGTCAACTATGTAGAGTGAACATATTCAATCTGCATGAGGCTTTAGAAAACCTGGGGAATGTACTGAAGGGCCCATGTCCATTCAATATCTATAAGGTCCTTATTTCACTTTGCTCTTAAGGTGTCCACATTTATTATGAGAATTCCTGATGGCCCTAGATGCAGCAGTAATAAAATGGGCCCTTTTATCCCATGTGAAAAGACTCTGGGTCATAGCATCTACTTCCCATTCTATGCCTTCTGCCCCCATGTGTGTGCTATTGCTTGAGTAAGTGCAGCATGCAAAAGTTACTGCTCCAGGAGTACCTCATATGCTGCATTTGGCTCCTCAAATTCCAAGAGTGTGCTCGAGTCATACAGCACTCCAAATAAAGTCACCTCAGCTCTGACCTGTCCCTACTTTTTGGAATCCATGCACCCACAATGGCAAACAGCAGCTTTGGATGTCCCTCCTGCTCTATGTTTCCTATAATGATTCCAGTTATGTTTTACTGCTTGGAGGGGAAGTGATGTAGGCACAGACAGACATGAGTATTCAAGAAGTACTGTCTGACATTAGTAGGATCTCTTTGGCAAATAAGTCAATTTTGTCCACGGTAAATACTTATTTTCCAGTCAATTCATCTCCTATCCACTCCCCTATCAGCTCTGTTAAGTGTGGATAGCTCTTGGTCTCTTGTATCTCAATGGGATGTTTACAAAAATTACAACATTCCAGGTAACAGCACCAGTTTGGAAAGCATCACACACCCCATTACAGACAATGGTACTCCAGATGTCCACCAATGACCCTGCTACTGTCACCACCTGACTCAAATTCCCAAGCATTATATCAACTGGATCTCTCTAAATTCTAACGACTAAGGGCCTCATTAAGGCAGTCTGGCAGTCGGACTGCCAGCCTGCCATGTTGGCAGTCTGAAAAAGACTGCCATATTGGTGGTCTTGCAGACCGCCCTATTACGAGTTACACAGGCAGGACTGCCGACCACCAAACAAAAAAGGCAGACTGCCTGCAGTGCAGAGGCCTGGAAATAGGAAGTCTGACCTCCAGCACCGACAGCACAGAGACCAACCACAGACCGTATTACAAGCACAAAGTTGCTGTGGCTGACATCCATGGAGGTCAGCCACTGGCAGTCAGAACCTCGGCGGTCTGCAGTCAGCAAAGTAATACATGACGGCACATTGGATGAAATTGAAAAAAAACACACCCCTGCACACACCACAAGCCTTGGCATTTTCACAGCAAGACCCAGCCAGACAGAGCGGACATACTAATCCACACACTATAAATTAGGCACTCTTTGTTTTCAATATCCCATACAACACCCTGCACACACTTCACTCCATCCACACCCTATTACACTGCCCCTATTTAGTAAGTAACTTTCAACCTTTTTTTTCTTCGACCATGTCTCTTTAAAAGATAACTTTTTCAAAAGATTAGTTGAGGGTCATGGTGGATGAAATCATAAGAGTAGAGTCACAATTGTTTGGAGCACAAGTCCAGCACTCTCCTCTCAGTAGGAAAATGTAAATGTGGGACAAGATATTTCACAGAGTGAATGCTGCAGGCACCACCCTGAGCACAATGGAGGACATTAGGAAGATGTGGAACAGCCTCAGGGGCAAAGTCCATTCCCTGGTCTCCAAGCCTGGTCTGCAGGCCAAGAAGACTGGTAGTGGCCCTCCTACTGCCCCAGTACAGCTCTATCCCTGGGAGGAGAAGGTATTCGTCATCCTGCATCATGAGGGCTTGACAGCAATACCTGGGGGAGTGGAGTCTGGTAATCTACCACATCAAAAATGTCACAAAAATGTTATGTCATGCATGCCCATAGTTCACCTTTTGCCACATCTACTGCCACTCACCAGCCCAGTGTTCACCTGTCCAAAGACAAAGTTTGCGAACTCCCAATTGAAGTGTACTCACCTGGGGGGAAAACATTTGTCAAGTGTGTGTAGTACAGGGAGTGATATGACTGCAACTCCGAGGAGGCACTATTACCGGTACTCAAACTACCAGCCCAGGGTTTCCTTCTGCAAATACTCTTGTTTGTCAAATCACAAATAAAGTGCACTCACATAGGAGGACACCATGGGCTAAGAGTTGGAAAATAGAGGAGGTGACATGGCTACAACTTCCAGGAGGCACTGTTACTGTTACTCAAACGAGCAGCCCACCACCCTCGGATGACCCCCAACACCCACGCACGCAACCTTGGCATCATACTGGACTCGTCTCTCTCCATGACCCAGCAAATCAACACCATATCATCCTCCTGCTTCAACACCCTCTGCATGCTACGCAAAACTTTCAAATGGATTCCTTTAGAAACAAGAAGAATAGTCACCCACGCACTCATAAGCAGCAGACTAGATTACGGCAACACCCTCTACGCAGGAACCACAGCCAAGCTTCAAAGAAAACTCCAGCGAGTCCAGAATGCAGCCGCACATCTCATCCTCAACTTCCCTCGCCATGAACACATATCCACCCACCTCAGATCCCTACACTGGCTGCCCATCAACAAAAGGATCATTTTCAAAATCCTTGTCCACGCTCACAACGCCCTCCACGACCAAGTCAACTTCCACATACCAACTTGACAGCTCCGAACTCGCCCTCGCAACAGTGCCCCGCCTCCAATCCACCACCTCAGGCGGCAGATCCTTCTCTCACCTCGCCGCCAAGACATGGAACTCCCTCCCCACCGACCTATGCAAGACCCAGGACCTCCTAACCTTCAGAAAGCACCTAAAAACATGGCTTTTTGAGCAGTAACTGACCACCCCTCCACCCCCTCTCAGCGCCTTGAGAGCCTACTGGGTGAGAAATGTATTTGATTGATTGATTGATTGATTGATTGAACCCAGTGTTTCCTACTCTAAATACCCTTGTTTGTCAACTCACAAATGAAGTGTACTCACCTGGGAGGAAACCATGGGCTAACTTTTGAGAAGTAGACTGTAAAGCCCAAAAAACCCTGTTTCTCCAAAACCAAACACCAGCCCACTGTACACTTACCCATATACCCCTGTTTATCATCTATTGAATGCCATTCAGTCACCTGGGAGAACAACATTTCTCAAATGTCGAGAAGTAGAGGAAGTGACTTGACTACAAAGCACAATAGGCACTGTTACTCTAAATCTAAACCCCAGCCCAGTGTCTCCTTCCTCAAATACCCTTGTTTGTTAACTCCCAAACTAAGTATACTCACCTGGGGAGGTAACATTTGTATAGGGTGCGTAGTACAGGGACTAACATGACTGGAACCCCCAGGAGACACTGTTATAATAACCACCAGCACAGTGTCCTCTTCTCCAAATACACCTGTTTGCCAACTCACAAATGAAGTGTACTCACCTGGGGGTAACATATGGATGGTGTGTGTAGTAAATGGACTGACAAGAATGCAACTCCCAGGAGGATCTGATACTGCTAACCCAACCACCAGCACACTGTCCTCCTCCCAAATACCCTTTTTTCTATTTCACAAATGAAGTTTACTCACCTGGGGAGATGACAGTGGTCAAGTGTGTGAAGTAGATATAATTACCTGACTGCAACCCACAGGCAGCACTGTTTCTCTGACTCAAAACACCAGAACAATGTACATTCGATCAAAGAGCCAAGATTGGCAAATCACAATGTAAGCTTATTCAGATCTGAGGAAACCATTTATAAAGTGTGTGTGTAGTAGAGGGAGTGGCCTGACTGCTAAGCCCAGGAGACCCTGTATCTCACACTCCAGACACAGGCCCAGGGTCTATATGCCCAAACAGCCATGTCTGTGAAATCCCAATTGAAGTTCACTCACCTGGGAGGATAGCGTATGGAAAATGGTGGGAAGTAGAGGGAGTATCTAGAATGCAAAGCCCAATTATCCCTGTTTCCCTAACTCCAACAAAAAAAACAGTTTCACTTCCCTAAATCCATCTAGTACAGAAATCTCAAATTAACTTTACACACCTGGGAGAATGACATTTGTCAAGCATGTGCAGTAGAGACAGTGACATGACTTAAACTCTCAGGAGGCACTGTTTCCAATCTCAAAACAGCACACCAATGGTCTCTTGATTACATAGCCTTGCCTACTAAGTTAGATTTGAGGTTTACTCATCTGTGAGTGACCAGGATACAGATTATGTCCAATTCTGAGATGTGTCTGGCTACCTAGCTCCATCTTGACCTGCTAACCCAAGATGAAACTATTGATGACAGTAAGGACAGCTCACCCAGTGCATCATCAGAATTGTATTGGCAACAGACACATTCACAATGAACTGATCATGTGATGACTTCGATCACACACGCTACAAAATCTTGGGTCTGCCTGCATCACATTCAACTAGGCCTCAAAATGGGCTGAAAACCGAGCTTGCCTAGCCACTATTTAGCCTCTATTGTTGGCAAGATGACATTATAAGCCCATCCCCCCAAGAGACAATGTTTTGCACCTCCCATTTGCTGCACAAATCTCATATCAATACAACCAATATCATGTGTACATGTCACAATAGGATTACCTGCAAAACAACTATGTGCATGGTCTTTGTGAAATGTCTCGGAAAACGTTTGGAAGTAGATGTTACAATACAACCAGTTACATTGTATCTTTGAAATCACCAAATCAAGCTGGCACTGGCCATACAGAGGCCACTAAAGAGACTGCCCCGTGGATGAAGTCCTCAGTGAAGAAGATACTTCTGGACATCTGGACATGGAATACGGTTCTGGCCAATCTGGGAAACCTGGTCAGACACCAACAGTGAGTCTCACTTTGGTCACCACATCACCTCCCAGCCTGGTTGCCTCTGCATCACGGTCAATCATGTGCCCCACAACCTGTGTCCCTAGCAGAGTGTCAACCATCATCTGGAGGAGAATTATCATTCCTAGATCTAATCATAAGTGTTGAAGAGGGATCTCTGAAAACTGAGGACTTCTACAAACCAACAGACCTTAATAGCCTCTTGAGATTTGACATTTTCACCCACGACCACCAAGGGAGAATTTACCAGTGGGGTAGTTCCTGCGATTACAATGCAACTGTTCTGATTTAGTGAAGTATAAGTCACATGCCAAGAGACTAACTGGAAAGCTCCTTGAAAAGAATTATTCCAGCAGGTTATTAAAAAAGCAAATAAAAGGGCTCTGAACAATAACAGGAAGCAGATGCTGATTTCCTTTGTGATGGAACAAAAATAAAGTTTAATTTGTGTAACCACCTTCAGCCCACTATCAAATAGATTACTAAAGATTATCAACAAACGTTGGAAGATCTTACAGTAAGGTGGCCTTGATTTAGAGATACCTATTGTTAGACCTGGAATCCTTGATGTGCTCTCCCCTAACTTTTTTCCTCTGCTTCCCAGTTTGGCTCTGTGTGCTGGACTCTGTTTTTGCTGTTTTTGTTACTCTGGGCACTTTACCACTGCTGAACAGTGCTAAAGGGCACGTGCTCCCTTTGTGAAATTGTATTTGTGACTGGCTTGTCCATGATTGGCATATTTGATTTACTAGCAAGTCCCTAGTAAAGTGCACTAGAGGTACCCAGGGCCTGTAAATCAAATGCTAATAGTGGGCATGCAGCACTTGTTGTGCCACCCACATGAGGAGCTCTGTAAACATGGCTCAGATCTGCCACGGCAGTGTCTGTGTGCAGTTGTAAGCTGCCAGTTCGACTTGGCAAGTGTACCCACTTGCCAGGCCTAAACCTTCCCTTTTTATACATATAAGGCACCCCTAAGATAGGCCCTTGGTTGCCCCATGGGCAGGGTGCAATGTATATTAAAGGTGGGACATGCACTGATGTGTTTTACGGGTCCTAGCAGTGAAATACTGCTAAATTTGTTTTTCACTGTTCAAGGCCTATCTCTCTCATAGGTTAACATGGGGGCTGCCTTTAAATATTATTAAAGTTCAGATTCCCTTTGAGAGCAGATGGAAATGTGGAGTTTGGGGTCTCTGAACTCACAATTGTAAAATACATATTTTAATTAAGTTGGTATTTAGATTGTAAGTTTGAAAATGCCACTTTTAGAAAGTAGGCATTTTCTTGCTTAAACCAGTCTGTGACTCTGCCTGTTTGTGACTTCCCTGTCTGGGTCAATTTGACAGTTGTGCTGTTTGTGCATCTCCTCTAGACAGTGACACAAAGGGATTTGGGGGGTAGCCTGCATTTCCTGATGAGTCATCTGTGCTAGAGAGGAGGGAGGAGTGGTCACTCACACCTGAATGGGCTGTGCCTGCCCTCACACAATGCAGTCTCCACCCCCCTGGAGTGTGTCTGGGGCCTGGCCTGGGCTTTGGATTTACAATGGTGTGGCATCTAGGCCAAAAATTTCGACCACTATGACTGAACCCTTCACTTTTCTGTTCCTTCATGACCCAATTCCTGTTTCTGCTCAAATTTTCAATAAATCTACCTATCACAAAGTCTGCTTGCCTTTGTTCCACCTTTTGCCACGTAAGACCATGTGAAGCAAATGAGGAAGACACCATATACTAATGCAAGGAGGGATATGTTGCACTTACAGTTTCATGCTAAGGATTACTATCAAAACACACAAACACATTGCTACAAATGACTGGTCACACCAAACATTTTATTGCACTGTAAAGCACATAGGCTGTTGAAATGTCTGGATTGTCATAGCCAAGAATGGCTGACTCATATTGAGTCAAGGTACACATACCAAGATACATCCCCCACAGGCCAAGGAAGGAAGAGCCTTGTCAGACATTGTCCTGTAGAATAGACAAACAGAAAAGTGGATCATGTCACCAGCTTGAGCCTTATCACATACCACACCAGAGTAATACACCATCACATATACCAAGGTACAGACAGCGTTCTCATCCTTCCTTCAACAGTGAATCCTGAGAACGCTGTTTGGCCGAAAAGGTCTGAGACTAAGAGCTAAAATTATGGCACAGTGTTCATTTTAGGCATTAAATGGAGTTGAAGAATTAGTGGAACACATGAAGTGATCCGTCCTGGGACAATCGAGAAGTAAGAAACACTCTCTGGAAGAGGATACGATTTGGTGATTATTAGTGAGCTCTGATGCTTGTAGGACTCATTGTGGATGCAGACATGAAATGAATGTGTTGGCAGAATATATAATCGTCCTGAGGAAGGTGGTGAAAGGTCTGTGAAGGACCGCCGAAATGCATCAACGCAAGCTGGATTGCTGGACCCATTGGAACTGGCCAAAAATAGAAATTGGGTGCACAAATCAAATGCCCATTGCATACCAAAATTGGGACAGCATGAGATAATAGGCTAGGGAGGTTGTCTTGTGTTTTGTCTCCCAATTTATTTGTTTTAGATTAGATACTGCATAGTGGTCACCTGTTTTATATTTGCAGTGCATTTGGGATTATTTATTAAATATTAATTGCATATATTCCTTTATTAAGATTGATCATTGGAGTGAATTTGTGTATGAGAAGAGAGTTGAGTGGTGGATAGCATTATTTTCTCCCTGAGGGTTACTTTTTTAATCACTGCAGTCATACCAAGCCAACATGTGTGCCATAAATGGCCCCTACTACATGTGGAATGCATGCAGAACTATAAAAGTCAGCCTTTACATGGGCTAAATCTTGACGTCGGGGAAACTGGATGTAGCTGTCCAGATGTTTCATCATTGCTGAGAGGACATCCTTCAGCACCAGACTGAACATAGGGAGGATATGCCAGCTGATTGTGCCATTGTCTGTTAGAAGGACCCTGCGGCTAGGAAGTGCAATACTGACATGACTTGTACAATGGATGGTATGCTGGTTGGAAACTAATAGCTGGAATCAAATCTGGCTCCAACTGATGACATAAGTTCACTATTGTTTGCCTATTCAAGTGGTAAAGAAGGATAACGTGGCATTCTTCCATGGTCTAAAGGTCTGGCAGTGGAAGGTAGACAGGAGGTTGCCGCATCCGCCCTCTCCCTAGGTAACTATGTATGACAAGACATGATTTCTAACATTAGTCATTGTGTCCACAGCAGCATACATGATGCATGTCAATGATATCATGTGACAAGGCATTTCTGAATAAATAGACATGGCAACCAGTACATATCAAAGCTGCAAATAACACAAGGGTCATATGTGACCCCTATGGTTTTCCACACGTGTCAACAACATGTACAAGGACCAAACTCAAACATGTGCAACACAATTGCCCCTCGAAATGTGACTGAAAATCCCTACTGCCAAAATGACCATCAGAGGGGGTGGAATGTGCCCCACTGTTAAATGCCATCTGTGCCCTGCAACAGTGAGGTTAAAAATACATTTTCAGAGGTGTGGCACAGTTTATAAAGCCCAATACAGCATTTCAGGCCACCAAAATAGTGGCTGCCTGGCCTACTCCACTGGACATTAGGAACTGCCCGCGACTGCCAGTGGAAGTCGTCATGGTGGTGGGCGGTTGCAGCTGCAGCGGACTACATGATGGGACCTAGTCTAGGTTGGTGTAGAGTCACTGTGGCTATGCAACTGTTGCACTGTGCCCACACCATGTACCCCAGAAGATCTTGTTATGTGGACAATATGAGGCTCTGCTGTAATATCCTGACCAAAATGCCTTATTCCTTTGTCTAGATTAGGAACGGGTACAGAGGTGAGTTACTGGTCTATTACAC
The DNA here is from genome assembly GCF_031143425.1 of Pleurodeles waltl. Classification (NCBI taxonomy): domain Eukaryota; kingdom Metazoa; phylum Chordata; class Amphibia; order Caudata; family Salamandridae; genus Pleurodeles; species Pleurodeles waltl. The sequence continues at coordinate 607,989,175 of NC_090436.1, read as the reverse complement.
ATGTGCACTTAGCATTGTTGTCAATGTGTGTCTCTGACTTATGACATGTCCCTTACTCCCACAGCTCTGTAAGCGCAGAATGTCCATTGGCATGATTTATGTGCCATCACTGTTTCCAACATTCCTTGTGCCTACATGTCAGTATGTGTCCCTTTCTCTTTTCAAAAACATTTATAGGCTGATGTTTCATGCATGGTCTACCTTTGTTGATGGGATATCTATATTCATTCCCATGTACGTGCAATGTAAACTGTGCGTGGGATAGGACATTTACATTGGAGGTACATTTCATATTGTGTCACATACAGCAGTGGGTCACCATTGTTTATTGGCTGACAAATTTCCTCATGCGTCTTGGCTTGTCATTTGGCATGTACAACTGCACTAGCAATGAGGGACAAGAAAGGTAGTTGTACAGTTTTGAGCCACAATGTGAAAATATTAGCCCTTGATGTGGAATCATGTGGAAAAGTGCACTACACATGTATAATGAGTAAGGTATGTGACCTGACTGTTGGTCAGCATCATGGAGTGACTTGGAGTTATGTTGGAAACACATGTTTGGGTACCACCACTCATCAACAGACAGACATCTGCTCATAATAGAGACAATGATGTATCTTCCAATTGGGCAACATGTTGAGGGCCTTCAACAAGTACTATCAAATCTCTGGGACTCTTCATCATCCAAGGGACTAATGGCATTTACTGATGCACTCAGACTATGTCATTGTAAGGGGTGCCAGACATTAGTGGTGATTACCCTGGGACTTGCTGCTTCAATATGTTGTGGATTTTTGGGGACATCTCTCCCTGATATATTGCACATATCTACAGTGTCCATTTCCATACCAAATGTGTGGCCTATCTGAGCCACATTAATACTACCTCCATGACTCTATTGGGACAAATATCACTTGGTGAAGTGTGCATAATGGAACCGCATCCAGTGTGACATTTCCATGTCACCTTCTCCAGGTGATTGTACTTTTGTCAACAACATGGCAAGATTTAGGAGCATCATTGTTTATTGTTGGGTCATTATGTATGTGACAAATAGATGTGGGATCTGTGGGAATGCATTTGGCATTGGCCTACAATTGTATGACAACAGGTAACTGAGGCCTGCTCTATGGAGCAAAGCTTTGAGGATGATGGGATCTCCTACTCCTACAGTTCAGATGGCATGCATGCATATGGTATGGCACATGTATGGGCCACTTAGATGGAGTTTGTTGCTGGGGCCTACTGGATATCATGGTAATGGTTGCTAATCAGAGCTGTTGTTCAAATGTGATCATGGACATGTGATGACCTTATTTCTCTTTGTATTTGCAGCACTAGCACTGGCAAGCAAAGGAGACAGGGCACAGCTGAGTGGGGAAGTATCTGGCCACGGGACCTCGGTTCAAGATACCATCAACACAGAGGAGCCTCGCAGCCTGGAGGGTGAGAGGAGTGCCATGGGGGAGACCGGAACATCCTCTTCATAATCAAATTCTTCCTCCAGTGGACACTCCCTAGTGATGGCAGTCCCATCAGGGCACCCCCCTGTACCATCGTTGTCCACCACCCCATTCTACCACTGCCTTCCCTGTTGCTCCCCACCCAGTTGGCTGTGCCTGTTCACTCAAGAGGGTGGACGTCTCCTTTGCCACAGGCACCTCTGCCTCAGCCCCTGTTACCCTTGCTGCCCTTAGTGAGGAGGCTATTGATCTCCTGAGAAGTATCTCTGTGGGTCACTCAGCCATTGTGAATGCCATACATTGATTGGCAACCCAACTACAACAAACAAATGCATTCCTAGAAGGCATTCATGATGCAATGGCTAGCCTACAGAGATCTTTTCAGGCTCTGGCTTCTTTGCTGATGGCAGCCAGTCACCCACCACCTTCCGTTCCCCCACCACCTCCCTCTTCCCAATCCAAATCCTGTCTTCCCTTACCTACCCAGAGCACACAGACCAATCCGCACACATCCACCTCAACACACAGGAGCAGCACACACAGACACATGCACCACAAAACACACCGGCATGCAAGCAAACAATAGACATAACAACAGTTACCACTTCCCCAAACACCTCCGTCACCCCCAGCATTACACACACAACATCAAGCACACCCACAGGCACCACCACAACAGTCAGTGACACACCCACCACACCCAGCATACCGCAGACACCACACCAACAGACACCCAGACATCCACCACCAGCACCATATCTGCAGTGACCACCCCAACAGACACACACACATCCACCACTTCATCCCGTTGCACTTCCATCTCCTAGACCCCCAAGACACAGGAGCGCACTCACTCACCCACCCGACAGACAATAGCCAAACAAAAGCATGCCTCCCAGAAGCATGCACCCGCAACATCCACACCGACACAGCAGACAACCACTCCCTTGACCTCCAAATCCCCATCCTCTTCTGCCGACTGTCCCTAAGAAAATGTTTTTGTTTGACCTTTACTTTTTCCCTGTTCCCTCCACCCCACCCCAAACTCAAGAGGCCCCCACTCACCTCCCAGCTTCTCCCTTCCACCTTCAAGGCTTCCCCCGGCCCCCTTCAAACACCCATACTTTTCCCCCCAAGAAGAAGCCCAATCCTCCCAAAAAGCAGACCACCCCTCCCAAACCCAAGACCAAACTTCCCTCCCCAATTTGACCCACCTAATGATGAACCCTGAGGTGCGTATCTGCCCACTTATGCCCCTTCCTGTGGATGTTCCCTGGCAGTGGGGAGTCAAGTGACAGCACCACGATGTGCCTGCACTCATGGACTGGTCAATGACCTTGGACTTTTCAAATGTATTATTTAATAAACCCAAACTGTTGTTTTTTGGTATACATTTGCCCTGCAATTCCTTTTCTATCTTTATGTTGTTCCTGAGTAACTTGTGTGGTGTGCCTACAGTTTTGTGTGTTTCAGCCTGCTTGCTGATCCATTTGCTGTTGTTTGCAGTACCTGAGTGGGCAGTTCAGGTGGCCCCCAAGACAAGGTTATATGTTGACTGTATGGATATGTGGGTGTAAATGACTTGGTGGTGTCATGGCATTGTGTACTGTTTGGTATGGAAAGTGTTGCATCTTATGTTGTCCATTGTGATCATGAATGGTGTTCGACTTGTCCCCTGATATCGATTATGTATTCATCTGATGTGCATCAGCTTGAGTTTTGTTTTTGCAGACATGGAGTGTGTTCAATTGTGCATACTTCCTTTATATTTGACTGTGCATGTGTCCATTTAGCTGTGTGTACCTTGCAGATACTTCATATAGAGGTATGTCCCATCCAGTTGGACTTGTATGTGCTTTGTTGACTTGCTCTTCCACATTGTGCAGATAGGTATGTCATTTGGTTCTAGTATTGTGTCCCTGAGATACCTGAAGGGTCATTTCTTGTTCAATAGTTGTTTTATGGGTAGTTGCAGGGTGATATGTGTCCCAGTGCAGCCTGCTTTCCTGGGTGTTCCTGCTGGCACCATCCCTATTATGCAGGTATTGTTTGCATAGTGAGCTTTGGATATTTGCCTTTCTAACTATTATGCATCCCATTGCCCTTACATTGTGTTGCAATGTGTGTGATGTGTGTCCATTGCAGGGCTGTTTAGTGGGAGTGTTGTTTGTGTTCAAAGCCACATCCATACATATGTTGAATGTGACAACAGTAGATGGCATGTGTGCAATGTGAGTTGTATTTATAGATGTGATGTTCGTGTGCTGTTGGTGTTGTGTGAAACAATATTCTGTACACTTCCCTGTCCCTGTGCCTGAGATAAGTGGATGTTGATTTTGTGTCATATTGTGGTGCAGTGTGAGTGAGATGCCCAAAGGGAGTATATTGTGACTGTGCATGTGTCCTTTTTTGTGTATACTTCTGAGCAGGGACATAATGACGTGTGTACTTTGTGTCCCTATCGTGACCCCCATATCATGTGGACGATGGCGCAATGATCTGTTGGCACGGTTAATAACACAGGTAGGTGTGGACTTCGTGCCCCTTCTGTGATCAGCAACAGCAGCAGGACGTGTGTGATGGGCTCCATGGCAGAACCGGACTTATAAGGCCGCCTGCAGATGAGTGTCTCCTTTTATAGTCTCCATTTCCACCTGCTGGGATGTGGTAGTTGGACTGTCACAGTCACATTGGGGGTATACAAGAAACACAGGCTCCACTGTGGCTCCACTGTGCTGTTTCTGCAGCCTCATGACTGTGGTGGTCTGTGCTGCCTGCACGTGCCAGAGAGACCGCTGTGGTCTTTGCTTCTCAGGCCAGCATGACTCGTAATCTGATTGTCCGATCTGGTGATCTGGCCGCCAATCCAACAGCGTCCGGACTGCCACCGCCGCCATGGTGGTCCACAGACCGCCAAACTTGTAATGAGACCCTAAGGACAGACGTATCAATCTTTCACACAATGCAGCAAGTCAACTTGATGCCCTGTGTGAAAGGGAGAGGGCAGAAATGCAGATTATTTACCAGTATATGGGGCATTCCTGCTCTCTGCCTGAACTGGTGCACAATCTCCAACTTAGTGCCAATGCAGACACCCGACTGCCATGGTGCCATGGCGTGGCAGGCAGGATTGTGTTTGCACAAGAAGGGACACCTTCAGAAGCAAAAACAACCCACTGAGGCTTTTTCCTCCTTCGAAGTGTGCTGCAAAATGCAGCATACTTAGAAAGAAGAAACAACAAGGAGAAATAGACTTTTCTTATTGTTGTGCCTCTGTTGGGAAGGCATCCCATTTTGACACATTCCCAGATTTACCAATCTTTGTAAATCTGGGGATGGGCGACAATCCGTTTGGTGGATGCGCAAGAACACCCACATTTCACCCATGGAACACTTACCGAGGGCAGAGAAATGCTTGCACTGCCATGTGTTACTCAGATTTACTAACCAACACAGGGCCATGCAAGGTGGCCTTGAATTGCTTGGTAAATCTGACTTGAGTATTTCATTATCATTGCGACACCATGCATGATGCAAAGCAGCACAATACTATAAGAAATCTGGCCACAATATGTAAATACCATTATTCCCACTGTAAAGTCATATGTGGGCACTGACATCATGTCTGGGGATCCACTTTCAGTTAATGAGAAAAGGTATGATTTAGCTCTGTTTTCTAAAAGACCTGAAGTCTCACTGAACTTATTCAACTCATGTAGCAACAGCGGTAGACCCTTCCCTTGCCCTCATATATCATAATATGTCATCTGCATATAGTGAGATGATTTGAGTGCCCTCAAAGGTCTGCATGTGGACCAGTTCCCTGCATTGCCTCATGTGGCTCATCATAGAATCCCTCACTAGCACAAAGAGTAACAGGAAGTGGGGAGAGCGCTGTCTTCTCCCTCAGTGGACTGTCAAAGTGCCTGACACCACTCTGCTGGGCTGTGGGAAGCATATACAAAAGCAGTATTCATTTTATAATATTAATCTCGAGGCTCATATGCTATAGAACTATAAATAAAAAGTTCCAATCTAGAGTCAAAGGCCCTCTCCACATCCAAAGAGGATGCTGCGGCCCCCTTCTACCTTGGAGGAACACTGCCGCCCACATGAAACAGAATACACACCAGGGGCGGCCCCTCTCTATGGGCGGAGTAGCATCGCCCCCTCCGCCAGCAGGAACTGCTGCAAATCATTTTCACAATTAAGGGATAATAAACAATGTTTATTATCCCTTCCTTGTGAAAGGGGTGAGGCCATGGGGATGATGAGCAGAGGGGAGTGCACTGTGCACTCCCCTCGCTGTGCATGTACGTTTGGCCAGCCATCTCCGGCCGGCCAAACATACATGCGCAGTAAGCTGACTACAGCCCGGCAACGCTGTTGCCGGGCTGGAGAGAGCCTGCACAGGCTCCCAGTCTGCCTGGGAGCACCCAGCCAGGGTGCTCCCAGCCAATCCTGATGCTGCTTTGAGAAGCATCAGGAATGGCAGCAGCGCAGGCTTGGAGCCTGTGCCTTCAGCGAAGTGAGGAGCAGCGCGTCACAGGAGCTGAGGTAAGATTACATTTTTATTTTTACTTTTTCATTATAATGTGACCCTGCACCCCCCAGACACCCCCTGCCACCCACCCCACATGTCGCCCCGCCCCCAGGAATACCCACGAGCCGCGACTGCTACACACATTCAAGGTTCTGCTCCTACCTGGAACTAACCCACTTTGGTCCTGGTGGGCAAGGAGTGGCAGGACAGGGAGTAACCTTTTAGCCAGCATTTTCCTTAGGATCATGCACTCCAGATTTAACAAGAAGACAGGACAATGTAACCTTGGAGAGGGATTGCTGTCTGCTTTCAATAGCACTGCTTCAATAGCCTTTATTGTAGTTGGAGGAAGATAACCTCTGTCAAATGCTGTCAGGTATAAGTGCAACAGGCTTCGCCCCTGAAACACGTTGTAGAAATGTAGAGGGAATTCATCAATGCCAGGAGTTTTAGTGGTTAGTGAAATGGCCAATTTAATTTCATCCAGTGAGATTCGTGTCAACTGCCTGCACCACTGTTAGCTTTGGTAAGATAGCTTCCTATGCGTACTTGTCTGGTATTATCGAGTACAGCACATCATGACTCCCATAGAGGACTTTTTGTTCAAGGCGAAGAACTCATCAATGTCTGAAAGGGAATGCACTAGCTGGCCAGGCTCCCACCAGACAACCATAATCTCTGAGTGTTGGCTTTTGGGGCGAACTAACCTCTTTAGTAAAATTGCCTGTTTTATCTCCTTCAGAGTGTCTCACTGCCAAGTACTGTTTGTAGTCAAAGTGGATAAGCCTCTCACGCATTTCCCCCTAGGGGCACTGCTTCTTAGTCAAGCTCTGGCAGACAGCCATCAGATGTATTACTTTATGTTCCAGCACCAGCATATCATTCTCCAAGCTTTAGAGGTGTTCATTCAAAACCTTCCTTATTCCTAGGGCATTTTATATACATATATTCCTCGTATATGTCTTTGAACATGCCCCATTAACAGATCCTTAACACACCCCATATTAGTGTTGAAATCTTAGTGGTTTCTTCTTTCAGTGTATGTCCCAACACTGCATCACCCAACATCAGAGTCTGCAGCTGCCAAGTCAGAATACCAAGTCCCCATTGCAGAATCTTTAAAAATGGGTTATGATCAGACATTGTTTTTGTAAGGTATATAGCTCTGGGAATCGTACAACTCAATGGTGGCCTGACAGAGAACATATTGATGCAGCTCTGCAGGGCATGGAGTAGAGAGTAGACCTAGCGGTCTTAGGTACCCTCCAGCAATGCGTAAGATCCTACAACAGCTCTAAGGGCCCCAGCTTTTCTTTTATTTTCCATGCCGGAGCACCCAGCATTATACAATTAAAGTCACTCCCTATCACAAAGTGATCCTGTGGGCAGAGGGCCATCACTGTGGTTATATGTTCAAGGTGAGCCATTTGCCCTGCATGGGGAAGTACAGTCCTGTCAAGGCTGTGTCACAAAAGTGACGCAGCCTGGATGAAAAATAATAGTAAATTTCAGCTTTAGTGTCTGTTTCTAGACAATGTATTCAAACTGTTTCTCCATAGCTATACTTACAGTGCTATTTCTCCAGCTTCAGACCCTAGAAAGGACCCTGCACCCCTCTACAATGACCATTGTAGAGGTGACAATGGATGCCCGTGACACGATTTCCTGGCCCCTTCTCCAGAGCCTGCCAGCTTGCACATACCAGCATCCTCAACCTCATAAAAAGATTTGCTTCAGTAAAGTCCAAGTTCAATTGACTAGACTGTATACATGATATGCAAAGAAGAGACACTATTTAAATAAAGTGCTACACTAAGCCACAGATTACCGAAACCTTCACACAATGCAGCATGGTACCCAAAGTTGTTGTGCTGCATTGTGTGAGAGGGAGAGAGCAGGAAACCGTCATATCTACAAAGATATGGCACTATCCTGCTCTCTCACTAGCACTGGTACACAATGAGGCCCATATTTATACTCTGTTTGCGCCATTTGTTTAATGCAAATCCAGCGCAAACTTACCTCCATATCTATAGTTTCACGCTAGACACGTCTAGCGCCAAAAATATGGAGTTAACATCATTTTAAGGATGTGTGAAACCCCCTTGCGTCAATGAGATGCAAGGTAATCATTCCCGTCCAAAAAATGACTCATGCACCCTAGCACCAAATTTATCCAACAGGGCAAAAATGACGCATGGGTAGGAGGCGGACCCAAAAAATGACGCTAATGCCTATTTGCGTCAAATTTTAACGCCTGGGTCAGGGCAGGTGTTAAAATGAGGCAAAAACACCACTACTTAAGGAAAACACACACAAGCAACATTACAGACCAACTGGACAACATGGAGGTGCTACTGATGCAGCTTGCAAGACAACACCAAGCACAGGACCAACGGCGGCAGCAACCACCACCCCACCGTAGCCCACAAAGGCAACACAGAAGGCAGGAGAGACTTTTCAGAAACAGGACAACCCTCCATGGCCTCAGGGAACAGGACATCATTCGGAGGTATCAACTCAACTGGCAAGCCATACAGCAGCTGCTGCGCCATATTGAGCCACAACTAACAGCTAGCCTGTAGGCACCACACAACATACCACCGGTGACCAAGCTGCTAGCTGTCCTGCATGTGTTGGCAAGTGGCTCCTTCCAGACAACAGGTGCCCTGGTCGCTGGGGTATCACAGCCCTCATTCTCGGCTTTTCTGCCCAAGGTGTTAGATGTCATAATCTCCCTCACAACCCACCACATTAGCTTCCCCAACACTCAGCAGAAGCAGCAGGAGATAAAACAGGGGTTTTATGAAACCCATGGCTTCCTGCATGTGCTCAGTGGAATTGACTGCACTCATGTCCAGATCCTCCCACCTGCAGCAACAGAATACCTATTCAGGAACAGAAAGCACACGCATTCTATCAATGTGCAGGCCATAGTTGACCACCAGGGATTGTTCATAAACATCTTGGCCAAGTATCCTGGGAGTGTCCAGGACTCATTCATATTCCGGCACAACAGGATCAACCAGCGCAGGATGGACAATATGGCAATGGCCCTCTTGTTGATAAGTCAATAAAACTAGCAATATACACACAGCACAACAACCCTGTAGGACACATAAGACATACACCACTACATTGGCACATGGGCAGGGTGACACTGAGGTGTGACACTGGTAGTTTTTTTGTACACCCTGACAAAATGGGATACACACCTCTGGACAAATGACAGCTGCAACATTAGCTGCCACTCTAGAGCACCAAGGGACCAATGTCAAAGCTCACAGTGACAATGCCATGGCCTGCATTGTAAGTACAACTTGGAAGATGAGCCATTTACAATTACATTAGGCCACATAGTCAATCAGCCACCCTCCCAATCAGTATGTAGCGTGGAGAGGGGTGTGGAATGTGTGTTGGAGCAGGTCTAACACCATGAGACACATAGCATGATGATGTTGTCTCACATGTAGATGACACGGAAATACTGAGGAAGTCCCAACATCATACACCACTCCTGGGGTGCCGTTTGCAGGTTGCAATAGGGCAGTGGACTGTGCTATAAACACATATTGATGTGCCACCAATGCACACTGCACACTGCTACACACACTGAAAGAGCCAATTGTACATCAAAATGGCATATGTACAGGGAGATGGCCCTTCCGGCACAGATACATCCACCTCCACAAGGCAGTTAGCCAGGTTCCCTGGAGGAAGTTTGGTAGTGTAGGTGCACGGTTGCACATGAGCTACTGGCAGAGGGAACAACAAAGGCTTGGGCACATGGGACAATTGTGCATTGTCAATACTGAACAGCTCAGTGCTGCCAACTTATGGAGATGTATTGTGCATTGTCATCTACCCAATTCAAAGGGCCTCAGTGTCACATTTCATCTGCAATGACACATTTCTAAATGGATGTAATGTCCAAGCCATGTAGTGCAACCATGTTACTACCACATCTGAACTCATTGTGTGTTTCTGGATGTATCATGTGCCCTCCAGGGAAAGCACACTGATACATTTGGGACACTACACAATGCATGGTGCATACATACTGACCAACAGTTAGGAAACCAAATCATAGATTTCAGGTCCATGAGCCAAGCCCAAGTTGTCATGTCAAACAACCCAGTGCTGAGAAGACCTCACAGAAGCCCAGGAACTCACACCATACCACACCATACCACAACACATTTGAGTCACAGACAATACAAGATATCAACTGCCATGCTACATGACATTCCTGTTGCAAGCACTAACAAAATACGCACTCCTATTATCTTTTGCAGTGGATCAGGGTTATGGGATCCAGCCATGGATCATGACCCTATTCCCCAACCCAAGCACAGCCCAACCCAAGCACAGCAGCAGAGTGTGCCTATAATGAGGCACATCAGAAGACACTCACCATTGTGGAAAGGACTTTTAGCATCCTGAAGTCCAGATTCAGGTGCCTGGACATCACAGGAGGCAGCCTCCTATATGCCCCACAAATTGTGTGTAACATTATACTGACCTGTGCTATCTTGCACAACATTTGTGTGAGGATGAATATTCCATTAGGGAGGATGAGGAGGATGGTGGCAGGGAAAATGAGGAGGAACAGCAGAATACAGCTTCAGGAATGCGCTGCAGACAGCAAATTGTACACAACTTTTTCACTTTATAGTCTCTCTGTACACCTTGTTAAGACATGTAAATAAACACCTTACTTGATCACACAAGCTGCTCTGGTGTCTTCATTCTCCATCACATGTACCTTAGGAATGTGAGTATTACCTCAGGGAGCATGTTACAAATAAAAATCTGACTACTTCTGATGCAACATCACATGTGATGTTGACCACAACATACAAGTCACATCCATGTTGTGAACATGGTCAACTGTAGCATATGACACACAACTATGACATCTCCAATCATAAGGTAAATAAGGCCCCCATACATGAGGCAATGGATGAGAAATATCAGAAGGACAGGAGTATCTGAACAGACCCCTGACGTTACTAAGTGTGACACTTGCAATGTCTGAAAGGATCTTGTGTGACAAGGGGGGCATCATTTGTGACAATGGATAGCACGTTTGTCCCAGGTATGACAAGCAATGTTCACAACACATGCCCCGCGTAGTCCATCCCTGGAAATCAATCCTGTCATTGCCATGGAGACCAATCCTGACACAAGGTACACATGCCCACACACTTGGACTGGACACTTCTGTGGAATGAAAATATGTGAACACATGCAGCTAGGGCAGCAAGTCCACTACAGCAACACAATTAACATAGCTAGTTGCAATGAGTCAAACTGACATGTGCAAAATATTTTATGGGTGGAATTTAGGCACAGTGTTTCAAATATGGTACGAACCAAATATGTACACATGTCAGACATTTGTGTAGTCCACACATGTCACCATGAACTCATAACCAATTAGTGACAAATGAGGGGTAACATATCCTATATAGCACTCATGAACCATCCTCAATGATGCCTGAGTTATGTTTGTCGTCTGAAATGTAATGTCCCCTAAGTCAAACAACTACACACATCACGAGTCAACACATTTCACAAACACATGACTGTTGTAGATCACTGACTGCCATCAAATGTAGATATGCATTTGGCACACATTCATACATTTGCATGATGTCCAAAGTATTGCATGCCGTTCCTTCAGAAACACACACATCGTTGTTACAGACCATTCACACCCAATCACAAAGTTGCATGCTCTATCATATGTGGCCATACACTATATTACACACTGCAGGCCATACCATCCTGTCTTCATGTTGATACAGGGTACATCCATCTTAAATATTAGAAAATCATGCATTCACAGATAGAGTCAAAAAATTTTACGCTAATGCGTTGAAAACACTGCAAACGCAAACTACCCATACATGGGCCCTTAGCGTGAATTCCAACCACGTACCACACTCATGCGGATATCCAGTGAAATTGAAGTATACAGGTAATGCGTTGAATATTTCCTGGTAGTCTACGCTGACTTGTTCTGCGATACCAGTGATGATTTCCTCCAGGGTGACTGCTGCAACCATCTCCTCCATCTTATCCAGGTCCTCTTGTGGTGCTGGACTCCCACCTCCGGTCTTCAATGCTGCCCTCCTGTTCCTTGCCATTTTCTCCTTTGTCCTCCGCTTGCAGTCATGCCAGCGTTTCTTGCACTCAGTGACAGTTATCCTCACCTCTGCAACACTGTTAATCTTGTCCACAGTCTGATGCCAAATTGCCTCTCTCCTTCCGATTGGCAATTTGGAGGTGATGAAGAGTTGATGTTGGTGCTCTGTTACCTCTCTCACCAGTATTCCATGCTCCTATGCGTTGAAGTGACACTTCCTCTTTTTCTCGTCTCTCCCCTGGGTCTTTTCAATGTCCTCCTGGCTGGTTCCTGGTTGTGTGGGGTCTCCATGAGTTCTCTCCTGGCTTTGTGGATCCATCTTGTCTCTCTTTTGCACTGTTTGCTGCGTTAGTGTCACTTTTTGACACTCTTGCGGGAAAAATGGTGCATTTCTGTTTTGCAACGTGTTTACATGTCGTAAACCAAATTAGAGTAATTTTTCCTGTGTTACCGTCATTTTGCCTTACAACAAGGCGCAATGGTTAGTGTCAGGAAAAATCACTCTAACCTATTCTTAGTGCCACCCAGTGTCATAGTATAAATATGACGCCTGGGTGGCATTAAAAAATGGCGCTAGCCCCTTAGTCTGATGAGTGCCACACACACACCTTTGCGCCATAGTGCAAAGATGTCTGCATGAGTCAAGCATAGATTTTTTACTGGTAATATGTCCTTCTAGTACAAAATATGATTCCTACACAAACTTTTCCCACTGCATACATGTGTTATACAGTGCAGCACACATGCAAAGTTGGAAAAGTTAGGAGGAATAAAAGCATTTCTGCTTTAAAATGCTTGCCTTAAAGTGTTGTTGCAAACCCCTGTCCACTATAGTTAGTACAAAGGATTTTTCAACAAAAACCAGGGGTGGAAGGAACACCCACCCATGGAACGATCCCTTAATGCAGAGTAATACAAAGCAGCTTCCGGTGCTGTGCCAAAATGGTACCCAGACTTGCAGGACTGATGTCCACCATGATATTGGTGTATAGGGATGAATAAAAGAAGGCCATGTTGGAAGCATTGCTGATGTTTTTCTTGAACTCTTAGAACTCAGGCTCTCTGGTAAACCACAAGTACAAGGGGTGCCCTTGCTTGGTCAGGTCTTGGAGGGGGCTGCTGACAGTGGATTAGTCCTTGAGGTATCTGGCATAGTACCCTGCTGTGCCCATGAATAATAAAACATTGTTGACATGCATGGGTGCTGCAATATTGATCACAGCTTTGATCTTTTCCAGATCAGGGATGCATGCCTTTATAAGAGTAGATCTGGCCAAAGAATTTTAGATTGCAAAATTCATACTTGGCCCTAATTAGAGTCAGATTTGTGTTTTTCAGAGCTCAATTTATTTTTACCAAGGTTTTGTCTTGGTCCTTCATAGTGGTTCCAAACACTAAAATGTCATCACTGCAGTTCATGGTACTGGTGATTAGTCTGATTAGTTGCCTGCCACCTTCTAGGAAGATCTCTGGCACTAACACAACTGTGATACTGATTCACTAGTATTAAATAGTCCTAGGTGTACAGTGAATGCTATGATGGACCTTGAGTCTTTATGTAACTGAACCTGCTTGTATACCTTGTTGACATCAAGCTTGGAGAATGTCCCCATTTAAGAGTACTAGTGGTGACCCATCTCATGAGGGTTCTTGAGAAGTGGAATGGCATTTTCCAATGATGTTGTGCTCTAGGTCTCACTGTTTTATTTATAGGAAGGAGTACCGCAATGTCTTTTATCTTTCCCAGTTCTGTGGATAGTTCTGGGAGTTGTGGAACAATGGAAGGCTTTTGTCCATCATCTTCAGGGTGGCAACTAGCTGGAGTGGTTTGACAGTGAGCATGCTGAGGAGACAATCTATTGAGATGAGACTGTCTATGACATGGATTTTAATGTCTACTGAAACAGTCTTATTGTTTGAGTATACTATAGAACATGGACATGGATTTTAAGGTCTACTGAAATGGTCTTGTTATTTGAGTATACTATTGAACTTGCAAAGGCATATCACTGCTTCTTTGGCCACCCAAGTGCATGCTCAAACATTGGCACACTTCAGCTTTGGTGTATGGTTCATCTTGTTATATTCATCAAAGGATATGTAGTTGTGGGACACTGTACTGTTCTGTGCAAATGAGGCATCATGTCTTCCCATCATGAGATTCAGTCATGGATACTTTTCTTACATGCTGTTTGTCAGCCATCTTGAATAGCTATTTATCACTCCCTCTGGAATATGAAGATGTTCAACTTTTTTGTAATTTAGTGGAAAGTGACCTCTGTTTTTTTATGCAGAGCGCTATGTGCCCTCGAGCAGTATGTGATGTTGTTTTTGTCACTGATGGCTAGAGCATGTTAGTGAACCTTATTTCTTTGACGTTTATGTGTGTCCCGTTTATTGAACCCTTTGCACATCTTCTTGTAATAGCTTTTTTACTACATTGATGGCATATCTGTCCCATAGCTGGGCAGGTGCCTTGTCCACACAAATAGCATCTCCGTCTTCTCTCCTAGTGATGTTGTTTCTTTTCTTGTTTGTGCAGCGTGATTTTGATCTTGTACATCTTTCAGGCTCCTGGTGTTGTTTAACCGCAGCTGGCAGAGTAGCCTAATTGCTTGCTCTCATTTATCTTTTCTGTCAATTAAATTATTCCTGGCCTCATCTTCTACTTGGATATTGAGTAGCTTTTCTTTATCAGAAATAACCTGAAGAATTCCATTTGGAATCCTTCAATGACTCACAGTCTGATGGCTGCTTCATTTGAGAATGTATCATACTAGCAGTGGCCTACCAGCCAGTGTAGGCTCATGGGTTCTCCTTAGTCCTGGGATGTGAGGCTGAAGGTGCAGCATTCATCATCTACATACAAATTCATGTTCAGTGAAAAACTTCCCACTTCAGTTGCAGCCTGAGCATCAGGCAGTTTCTTGATCATTCTGCGTATGTCCTTCCCTATTAGATTTTCATGATTTCGAATAATTGCTTTTCATCCTTCTTTGCTGATACTTCAACAGAGTCAATAACCTCATCAAGTCACTTGGTCCACCTGGGGGCATAACATAGTCGGGAATTATAGTGCACTATTCTGTGCTTCTCACATATGGTGCAGAGCCCTTGCAAGGTTTCCTGTCAGAGGAAATAGTGGCTTTTCTTTGGGCTGCTCTTCTTTTCGCTTTTTATTATTTGCTTGACACTGATTTACATGGATTTGATTCTTTGCTTGCTTTCTGAGTGGAAACATCTATGTAATTTGGTGTGTGCTGAATCAAGAAGAAGCCTGGAATCAAAATGTCTCAATAGGTTTATTAAGAACTTCGGATTTCTGGTGTCTCTAATGAGGTGATCCAGGTCTTTCAAATAGTTGCCTCAGTTCATCAAACAATCTTCTTTTATACTCAGTGGTCAAATTTGCACTGTTGATCCGCACCCTCCTCTGTGTGTGTCCACACAATCCTCTCCATATCTGCCAGCTCACCACTTCTCTTGTACTGTAGGGCCAGACATGGTGCTTGAGCTGGTAGCGCCCACAGTGCTCCCTTGTTTGGAACAAGCCATTTCTTGCAAAGTGAACAGCAGGTGGCTTAAAGTGCTTCTTTCGTGTGAACATGTGGCATCTTTTGCAATATTACTTTTGCCTTGCTCTGTGCACTGGTGCCACCAACCCTTAGTGTTAAGTTTGCTCCAAGTGTGAGTGCTGCAGGGCAACTCATGGCTGACCTCTGCTGGGGCCTATGCCCTATCTTTCCATTTTGTCTCCAGTTGTGTCACGGAACTGCCCCTGAGAGTAATCAAAGTTTTGATGGTTCAACCTGGGTGCTAGCCAATCAACCACAGGAAAGGTGTCTGTTTAAAAAACGGCATAAGTTTATTGCATTATATAATGTGGTGTCACGCACATAGCATAGGTCTGAGAGCGTGTCACACCAAGTACTTCTTTGAGATCATATTTATACTCTTTTTGCAGGTCACATATGGTGGTCAGGAATGTGCAAGAAGAAAGTTTAGACCATACATCAAACATATCTTAGATCAAGAGTAACAGAGAGATGGACTCTGGCCTTTTCCGTGACCCTTAAGAAACATTGGAGCCTGCTATTCCTCTTATCTGATGCAAACCACATTCCAAGCAGTCCTACACCTACTGCACCTTTCGGTCTCACAAGGCCCAAGGAAGGGAGAGAAAGGCAGAAGCAGGTGTGTGTTCATCTACACATAGTCAAAGGTTCAATAGGTCACAATACCAAAAGTTCAGTCAAGGGTTCAACAGTTTCAATGTAACAGGGTTCAACAGTTAATTACTTAGGAGTTTGATATTTCATTTCAATTTCCCTCTCAATTCCCCCCTTTGAGTCAAAGGAGCCTACGCTCCTGACAGCTCACACCTACACGTGTATTAACATTAGTCCGTTGATTTCTTGCCTTTCATTATCTGTGTCCTCCTGCATCCTCTGATACATGAGAGCCATCTCGTGCTCTGTTGGTGGCAATACCATGGCTGACGATGGAGTGAATAGGCCTTGTCAACATTGCTGCTGTATCAAAGAGCACCAACATTGCAATAGGCACAATCCCAAGATGATGGGTATGACAATGCCTATAATTGCTACCACCACCTTTTTTATCCACCCTGTTTGCAGCCAGGACCACAACCATGAAATTTATCACCTCAAGGTTTCCCTGGCCCCCCTTTGTGAATACTTCAACAGCCCCCTTTATTCTAGTGATGTCGGTCTCCACATTTCCAGAACTGTTGATATAGTAACAACAACATTCATTGATGAGTCCGCAAACCCACAGCTGTGCTGTTAATAAATCAAGCGCCAATCTGTTCTGCATCGTCATGGATGCACAGAATTAAGTTCCACCTGCAGTTCTTGAATATCATCCATGGTGGCATTGAAGGTAATGGCCAATTCTGCAGAAATTTTAAGAACAGCTTGTTCTAGGTCATATAACCCAAATCCAGGGACATACATACAAAAAACACACTCTGGCCCTCATTACAACCCTGGCGGTAAAGTCCGCTGACCGCCGTGCTGACCGCCGCCAACATACCGTGTTCACGGCGGAAATCCTCCACAGTACAGACATCCACACAAGTCCGCCACACCAAAGGTCAGTGATAAATTGGCGATACCAAAGCCCACACCGTCACTCCAACAGGAATACGCCCACACTATCCTGACCCATGAATCACATTCAAAATACACACACATTTACAAAACACAACCACATTGGACAATTCAAATGACACACACCGGACACACATACACACACCACACCCCCACACCCACAATACTATAAAACACACACCCACATTTCCCACAAACCCTTGTAACAAAATTTATGGAAGAAGCAGAGAGAGAAAAGCAAAGACAACACCAGCATCCAGAGGCACATAACACCATCACTCATACACCATCCACGCACAAAACACCACACATCTCAAAACATCACCCCACACACCCCATCACACATCACCTCACACATCACTCACACCACATTATGGCACCTCAAAGACACCCCAGGTTTTCTGAGGAGGAGCTCAGGGTCATGGAGGAGGAAATCATCCGGGTAGAGCCACAGCTATTTGGATCACAGGTGCAGCAGACATCCATTGCTAGGAAGATGGAGCTATGGCAGAGAATTGTCGACAGGGTCAACGCAGTGGGACAGCATCCAAGAACACGGGATGACATCAAGAAGAGGTAGAACGACCTACAGGGAAAGGTACGTTCTGTGGTATCCAGGCACCAGGTAGCAGTACAGAGGACTGGCGGTGGACCCCTACCTCCTCCCCCACAACTAACAACATGGGAGGAGCAAGTCTTGGCGATCATGCATCCTGAGGGCCTCTCAGGAGTGGCAGGAGGACTGGACTCTGGTAAGTCATATCTTTACTATTATATCCCCCCAACCTACCTGCATTACATCACAAACCCCAACCCCTACCCTCACACCCATCACTCCAGCACCTCACATATACCCCACTATCACAACCCACACATCCAAATACCAAGCCCTGCATGTGACAACAATGCATGGACACCCATCACAGACCTGCATGGACACCCATCACCAAAGCATGTCCGAGGGAAAGACTCACCCAGGGCACACAATCACCACTCACACAAGGGCCAAGGCGATATTGCAAGCACAGTAGTAGAGGGAAACACACAGATGGCACACAGAGATACAATAACAATGCATTTACACCCCAACAGTACCCCTACCCAACGTCACCGGATAGGAGGTGCCAGCCATATCCAGTCCCCCCACAGAAGAGGCCCACAGTGACGACAGCAGCTCTGCACGCCTGGATCAAGATGACCAGCCCGGCCCATTAGGGACCTCTGAACAGTCGGTTCCCCTGCCACAGTCCCAAACCACAATTGAAACTCCCCCCTCAGGAAGCACCACCACAGCACCCACCCAGCGGGCCCATTCCACTGTCCCCAGGACACATCAATCAGCAGTGTGTCCACCACTACAGGGACCCCAGGCAACCCCACTAACAAAGGACGATCAGGGACCTGGGGTCAGTGGCAGTGGGCACACGGTTCAGGGGACAGAGGCACAGGATAACAGGGAAGCTGGGAGAACTGCTGTGTGGCAGGGGGAGGACAGGCCCTGGGAACCCACTCTCCATGAGGCACTCTCAAACATCATGGGAGCATACCACCATTCACAGGAGACCATGGGCACGGTACTGGTCAAGTTTCAGGAGACTCAGCGGCTGCACGAGGAACAGTACCTGGGGATCAGGGAGGACTTGAAGTCCATTAACACCACCCTGGTCACCATTGCAAGGGTGCTGGCAGACATGGCCAACACAATGAGGGAGACAGTGGCATACCACCGGGCCCCTGACACCAGCCCGAATGATGAAAAGCCTTCCACGTCCGCCAGCGCTAGTGGACAGGAGGTCCCGCCACAGGACCAACAGGCCACCAACACTCCACACCCTGCAGAAGGAGAACCACCCCGCAAACGGTCCCTGCGATCCAGGCACAAGACAGAGAACATTGTCAAGACTTCCCCCCCCCAGGAAATAAGACTTTCCTGATTGTCACCGTTCTGTCACCCTATCCACTTTGAACTGCCATTGCTCCACTTCCTATGCCCCCTTGGACAATGCACCTTTGATACCAAGAGATTGGACTCTACCATGGACATTCCTCCACCATCACCCCAGCCCCTTCCACCTACCCCTATACACATTAGCCCATAAATAAACACCCTTGAATCACAAATCAATCTAGAGACAGTCTGTACTTTCACAAATGTATTATTACAACTTCTTCAACAAATATCAATGTTAATGTTCATTTGCACATACCAATGTATGACAGTTGTTGGGTAGCAGTAAACATAGCAGAATGCAGAACGAGGTACCTAGATCTGTGAAATGGAAAGGCAAAGTGAACTGTCAGGGTCCATACACAGAGGTTAAGAGGCTTACTTATACAATGTCCTACAGTAGTCAGATATGAGATGAGCATGTGCAACATGCAGCATGCCACGATTATCTGGCACACCTTATTCGGTGAGTAGCATAGGGAGCCACCTGTTAGATGGAGGCACCGGAATCTGGCCTTCAGGAGGCCGAAAGTCCGCTCAATAATACGCCTAGTTTGATCATGTGCCGCATAGTAGCGTTCCTCTGCCCTTGTCCTGGCATTTCTCACTGGGCTCAGTAACCATGAGAGGCTGGGGTAACCAGAGTCACTTGCAAATGTTGATGGATATCTGTTAAACAAACACTAACCCTTAGGGACTACCCAGTCACCTATTAATACTGTGTGGGGACCTTGGGCTCACCTATGAGCCACACCCAGTGCTTCTGGAGTTGGCCCATCACATAAGGGATGCTGCTATTCCTCAAAATGTAAGCGTCATGCACAGAGCCAGGATACCTGGCATTCACATGAGAGATGTACTGGTCTGCCAAACACACCATCTGCACATTCATAGAATGGTAGCTTTTTTGATTCCTGTACACCTGTTCATTCCTACGGGGGGTGGACAAATGCCACATGTGTACCATAAATGGCACCAATAATGTTGGGGATATGTCCTAGGGCATAGAAGTCAGCTTTCACTGTGGGCAAATCCTCCACCTGGGGGAAAACGATGTAGCTGCGGATGTGTTTCAGCAGGGCAGACAACACTCTGGTCAACACGTTAGAGAACATTGGCTGAGACATCCCTGATGCCATGGCCACTGTTGTTTGGAAGGAACCACTTTCCAGGAAATGGAGCACTGACAGGACCTGCACTAGATGGGGGATACCTGTGGGATGGCGGATAGCTGACATCAGGTCAGGCTCCAATTGGGCACACAGTTCTTGGATAGTGGCACGATCAAGTCTGTAGGTGATAATGATGTGTCTGGCTTCTATTGTCGACAGGTCCACCAGAGGTTTGTACACTGGAGGATGACGCATTCTCATCATCTGCCCCAGCGGATGTGCCCTATGGAGGAGAATGGTGAGCAGAGGGTCATGTACCACATAGGTTGCACAAGTGTTTTTGCAGTAATGTGAGTAAATCCATGTGTGGCGTTGTCTGTCCGTATTTCTGCCCAAATGTGCTGTGGCGCAGTTAGGTGCCATGCCATGTGCCACCCTGCAATGGTGGCTGCCTGACCTGTAAGGAGGGACAAGGGGAAATGAGGTAACTGCGCTGGCAATGTGCAGCGTTGCGGTAGGCAGTCGACGACCACTGCGCAATTCAGCATTGGTTATCATTGGACCCTATGGGTTCCATGAGCCAATGACGATGTACGCCGGCGGTGACAATACGCACCACTGCGGACGTGACCGCCGTTTTCTATATGTTCACTCACTTGATACCTGACCGTCAACAGGAGAGGACCTACAGTGCAAGTGTTGCTGTGACCTGTGTCGGGAAGCGACAATGGCTCGAGTGTCTGGCGAAAGGGCCCCTGCCTTTACTTCGGAGGAGTTGGAGACTAGTGTATGGGGTCCTCCCCCAGTACACGCTACTCTACGGTCCTCCAGACAAACAGGTGAGTACACTGTGAGCATGATGCATGGGACATGAATATATGGAGTGGTGTGGATGAAAGATACATGTGGGGTTGGGGGCTGAGGCCTGCATGAGAGGATGGTGAGTGTATGTGTGTCAGGGCATTGGTGGGAAGTGGTGGGCAATGAGTATGATGAACCAGACGGGGGAGTAATTTCCTTTCATCCTATACCTTTCCTATAGGTCAGCACCTACCAGAAGAAGGGTATTTTGCGTGCCATCACCAAGGAGTGCGGACCCTGGGGGTCTATCATAGACGGAGCACCCACTGCTGCAAGAGATGGGAGGACCTGCGCCGCTGGAGCAAGAAGATGGCGGAGGCCCAGCTGGAAGGGGTGCCCATCGCACCACGACCCCCCTGATGTTCCGGATCCTGGCGGTGGCATATCCGGAGTTGGATGGGCGCTTGAGGGCATCAGAGCAGCCACAAGGGGGTGAGTACAGTCTCATTCAGCAGACTCTGCATGCTTTACCAGGTGTCTGGGTGGGGGATGTGGGCTGTGAGTTCCACTAGGCCAGGGCGAACTTGGTAGGGTAGGTCCCTTGTTAGGCAGGGCCTGTGGTACTCCATCCCAAATAGTGGTAGTGGCCATCTACAACTAGTCAGCCTCCTGTGGGTTCCAGGTGTGCAGCAAATGGGGTTAGGCATAGTTCCCCCATGGGCAGGTGTTTTTCCTACTAACTGCTAGTGCATGGCCTAGTGCATAGGGCTGCTCCCTGTGTGTTGTGTCCCCCAAAGGTAGTGGTGTTGCTGGCAATGACCATGTGTCTCCTCTGTCTTTCCCCCCATCTTGTTTTGTCACCCTGTCCTTGTGTGCATTAGCATCATCTGGCGGAGCAGAGGCACCGGAGACGGAGGGAGCTGCATCCCACATGGCCCAGGATGGTGAATCTACGGAGTCTGAAGGCACCAGTGGGACGGAGGGTGAGGGGAGCTCCTTGACGGGGACAGGAGTGGACACCAGCGACAGCGACTCCTGCTCTGATGGGAGCACCCTTGAGGTGGCGGGTACCTCAGGTGCAGCTGCCAACCCCCCCTACCCGCACCGTCCTCCCAGCAGCCCCTCAGCGTGTTTCCCGTGCCCCCTCACCCAGGCGGGTGGGCAGCTCCTTCGTCCCAGGCACCTCAGGTCCTGTCCCAGTCAGTCCTGCTGCCCTCAGTGAGGAGGCTATTGACCTCCTGAGATCTCTCACTGTTCGGCAGTCAACCATTCTGAATGGCATCCAGGGTGTTGAGAGGCATTTGCAGCAAACAAATGCATACCTGGAGGGCATTCATTCTGGCGTGGCGGCCCAACAGAGAGCATTTCAGGCTCTGGCCTCAGCACTGATGGCAGCCATTGTCCCTGTGTCAAGCCCCCCCTCCAACTTCCTCTACCCAGACTCAATACCCTCTACCTCAGCCTATCCCAAGCACACCATCAGGCCAGCATGCACACACATCAACACACAAAAGTGGCTCAGGCAAACATAAGCACCACACATCCGACAGGCACTCACACAAGCACCATACCCATGCGGACACACCAACATCCACTTCCTCCACTGTGTTCCCCTCCTCCACGTCCTCCACCTCCCTCCCTGTCTCTTCTCCACTCACACCTGCATGCACTACATCCTCAGCCACTGCCTCCATCACCATCACGCCCATCACAACACACCACTCACGAGCAATCACCACCCCCACAACCATGCACACGCCCCCTGTGTCCTCTCCCTGTGTGTTTGTGAGCCCTTCTAACAGAGTACACAAACGCAGGCACACACCCACCCAACAGCCATCCACCTCACAACAGCCTCCAGCCCATGCACCTTCACCCAAACTCAGCAGACGTACACCTCCTATAACCACTACCTCCTCCTCCACTCCCACACTCCCTCCATCTTCCCATCACAGTGTGTCAAAGAAACTTTTCCTGGCTAACAATGACCTCTTCCCTACACCTCCCCCCTCCGTCCTTACCCTAGGGCCAGGATGTCTAGATCCCAGACCAGCACCTTAGCCACCAAATCGGCATCCACTGTGGTCCCTGCAAGTCTGGGAGGATCGAAGGGGGCACTCATCAGGGCTGTCAGTGTGCCACCTACTGAGGCTAAGGACCACCCGATTCCGCCACCTGCAAAGGTAAAGAAGGGGCCAGCATGCAGAAGGGAAAAGCCGCACCACCCACCCAGCAAGGCCTCATCCAGAACCAAAGAGGACAGTGCCAAGCTCCCAGCAGCGACTGACAAGGTGGGGAAGGGACACAAAAGCAAAGGAAAGTCACATCAGGGCACGGAGCCTCCTGGTGAGGGACTGGTGACCCTCATTTCTCATGACAGGCCAGCAACCTGTAACACGGTGAGCACCGCCGCAACAACTGCCATCTGCACCGCCACCTGCACCGCCATCTGCACCGCCATCCGCATGGCAGCTGCCACAACTACAGTCACCAGCATCATCCCCAGTGGGCAGCCGTCCAAGGCTGCTGGATACGGCCTGGTGTCTCCCTCCACTACTACAGACACCTGCACCACGGGCAGCACTGGCAGCATCTCTGCCGCAGACACCGCCGCAGCCACCGCCACCTGCACTGCAACGTGCCCAGCCAGTGGCACTACATCGGACATCAGCAGCATCCCTAGTGAGCAGCCGTCCGAGGCTGCAGGAGACGTCTTGGACTCTGCACACACTACATGAGGCACCACCACTGGCACTACCAGCAGTTTGCAGCCTAAGTCGCCGCAGGGTGGAGTGTGGCTCTGCCTCCATGGAGTATCATGCTACCTGTTCCCTGAAAATCTCGTGGCTCAGACACCCAGGTGAGGGAATGGGAACTGCCACACCCCAGGTGCAGCATCACTGGGCACCGTGCCCCCTCCAGAACCAGTGGAGAGATGCATCCACTCCCCCAATTGTTGGCAGGAAGAAGCACACTGGGCACCATGCCCCCTCCAGAACCAGTGGAGAAAAGCATCCACTCACCCAATCCTTGGCAGGATGAAGCACTCTGGGCACAAAGCCCCCTCCAGAACCAGTGGAGAACAGCATCCACTAACACAGTCCTTGGCAGGATAAAGCACTCTGGGCACCAAGCCCCCTCCAGAACCAGTGGAGAAAAGCATCCACTCACCCTATCCTTGACAGGATGAAGCACTCTGGGCTCAAAGCCCCTTCCAGAACCAGTGGAGAAAAGCATCCACTAACACAATCATTGGCAGGATGAAGCACTCTGGCACAAAGCCTCCTCCAGAACCAGTGGAGAAAAGCATCCACTAACACAGTCTTTGGCAGGATGAAGCTCTCTGGACAAAAAGCTCCCTCCAGAACCAGTGGAGAAAAGCATCCACTCACCCTATCCATGGCAGGATGAAGCACTCTGGGCACAAAGCCCCCTCCAGAACCAGTGAAGAACAGCATCCACTAACACAGTCCTTGGCAGGATGAAGCACTCTGGGCACACAGCCCTGTCCAGAACCAGTGGAACATGTCACTGACTTGAGAGACTGTGGCTTTGCACACCCCAGGAGCAAGCAGTGGGCAGTGAACCTACTTGAGAGACTTGAGAGACTGTGGCTTTGCACTCCCCAGGACCAGGCAGTGGGCAAACCACCCACTTGAGAGACTTGAGAGACTGTGCCTTTGCACTCCCCAGGACCAAGCAGTGGGCAGTGGACCCACTTGAGAGATTTGAGAGACTGTGGCTTTGAACTCCCCAGGACCAGGCAGTGGGCAGTGGACCCACTTGAGAGACTTGAGACACTCCCCAGGACCAGGCAGTGGGCAGTGGACCCACATGAAAGACTTGAGAGACTGTGGCTTTGTACTCCCCAGGCAGTGGGCAGTGGACCCACTTGAGAGACTGTGGCTTTGCACTCCCCAGGACCAGGCAGTGGGCATGGAGCCCCCTCGAGGAGCAGTGACGTAGTCCCATCATCCGGATGAGGTGCCCCCTCCTCCCCCTGAGGTGTCTGTATTTTTTTCGACCTGATGCCCCTGCAGTGTTCTCTCCGTTTTGAGGCAGGTGTCATGTGTGGGCTTCGGCCATGCTTTTTGGGACCACTGGTCCATGGAAATCTCATAGGACAGTGTGCGCACTTGTGTACTTGCTGTAAATATTTGTGTACACTAATTATTTACTGTTCTCTTGGACTTTCTGATTGTTCGAATATTACACTAGTTAAACTCATTTTGTTTGGTCCTTGCGTTCTTCCAGGGGATGACAGGGTGTACCTGTGAGGTGATTGGATATGTGTCTGTGTGTTGTTGTGGGTGGGGGTGTTGCGTGCGTGTATCGCTCTCTTTTCCCTCCTCCCCTGTGTGCTAGGTGCAGTACTCACTGTAGTCGTCGCCACCGCCCTTCGTACTACTGGTAGATAAGAACATACACCAACGTTGGTAACACCTGTAGTTCGGGCTCCATGGTGTCCTGGTTCTTCGTTGGGTGTCGAGAGGTGAGTGGTTTTCCCTTCCAAAGACTGTTTCTGCCATGCTTTTGATGGCGTTGGTACCGCCATGGAAAAGCTAGCGTATTGGTGCCTTGTAATAGTGTGGGCGGTACATTGTCTTCCGCCTGTCTGTTGGCGGTTACCACCGCAGTGTTTGTTCCTACCGCCGTGGCGGTCAGAGTGTTAAAGTGGCTGTCTGTGTTGGTGGTTTTCGCCATGGTCGTAATTCCATTTTTTTGACCGCTGGCCTGTTAACGGTATTACCGCCGCTTTATCACCGACCGCTAGGGTTGTAATGAGGACCTCTGTCTTGTCTCCCATATAGGGGTACTTCTTTTGTAGCAGTCTGCAAAACTTCCCAAATTCAGAGGTTCATGAGCTGCTACACGTGGAAGTACTGTGATTTTGGGAGTAAGGTAACCTAGAGAGCATGTTCCCTCGCAGTCCTTGGGGATCACCTTATAGGCCCTATTACCACATACAAAATACATGCCTCCTTGCACCTGAGTGTCCATCTCATAATATTCCCTAGCAGGGAGGCCTGCCTCTTCTGGCACATCATGATGGAAGC
Source organism: Pleurodeles waltl (assembly GCF_031143425.1). Classification (NCBI taxonomy): domain Eukaryota; kingdom Metazoa; phylum Chordata; class Amphibia; order Caudata; family Salamandridae; genus Pleurodeles; species Pleurodeles waltl. The sequence continues at coordinate 607,962,965 of NC_090436.1, read as the reverse complement.
TGCTACACTACCTGTAGTCTTTCAAGGCTGTTTTCATGCCAGTGACATTTACACAAGGGGTAGCGTATGAGCATCAGGCCGTCCAGAACGGGAACTCCAGGAGTCTAGAGACTACTTGTGGAGGGGTAGTGCTTGAACCTGGACCCTCAATCAAGGGATCATATATGGGCCCCTTTGTGGCCACCAGCACAGTGTCTCCATCTATAGTCAGGTTCCAATAATGGACTGTGTAGTTGAGGCTCCCTGACCTGGTCACAAGGGTCCAGTTTCTACTCTGTAACTCTCTTCCCATCACCTCCCAGTTCCCTGTGACTATGTCAAACTCTAGCAGGTTTAGACACTCATCCTCCTTCAAGTTTCCCAGATGCCTTAGCCTCTGGGTTGCGTCCTAGCGACTGATGTCTGAAGCACAATGGGAACTTGTCTTGGGTAGAGTTTTTCCCAGGAGAGGGGGACAAGTCATACTGGTCCTGGACATTAGATTTCAAGGTGCAACGGGGCTGCTTCCCCTCTAGCCCTGCAGCACACGTCCAGGTGACATCTGGAACATGGCACACATCTCCTTCTTGAAAGTCTCCCATCCTCAAGGGTGTGCATATAGCCATACAGGGTCCCCTGGATGCCTGAACAGTTGTTGACGGATCCAACAGTTCCTAAGATTCAAAATGTTGGCAAGCTGCTCATGAACCTTGATCAAGGGGTGCAATGCTGGTTTCTGCAACAAGGGGGTAACAAAGGTACCCATTAAGCTTATCAAAGCAACATATTCCTACCACCTAATTTTTTATTATAATTTGTTATTTCAAAAATATGAATGTTCAAAAAAATGTTATGTCTTGGCATAGCAAGTTCTATCGAATGTTCCGTCTTTACTACCCCGGGAACTATTGGAGCATTTTCGCAATTAATTTGCTGTCATCTACTTCTCATCCTGGTCTGCCTACTTCTCGTCCTAGTCGTCTATTTCTCGTTCTGGTCCATAGTCGTCTGTTTCTGGGGCGGTTTCCCTACCCTCCGGTGTCCCCTTCAGTCTAGTTTTCGGAAGGTGCAAACCGACTCCCCTCTTTGAGATTTTGTTGTGTAGACTTTACTCAACAGCATCTGGTGGCACTGGACTCCTCTTAACATGTGTCAGATGAATCCAGGTTGGGTGTGCATGCACTTTGACCGCAGAGTGGGAGGTTAGTAGAACCAGGCAGGGTGCACTCTACCTTGGCTCGAGGCAGTCTTTCCGTATGACCTCCTTCATACAGATCCAGTCCCCCAGCTGCAGATTGTGGGCAGTGACTGCAAGAGGACGAGGTTAAGCACTTTTAGCAAGATCATGATATTTGGCCAGAGCCCTTTGCATCCTTCTGCAATACTGCACCAGGTCCTCTTCCCCACCCAGGAGAGAAACATATGGAAGTCTAAAGTGCTCCCAGTGTGGAAATGGCCTTCCAAAAATGATTTTGAAAGGGGTTAATCTATGCTTCTTACTGGGGCTGAGTCTAATGTTCATAAGGACCTCAGGGAGAGCTTCTGGCCATTTGAGCCCTGTTTCTTGATACATTTTGGCCAATTATCTTCTTAACTGCCCGAGGACTGGGGATGATAAGGGGTGTGCAGCCTCTGAGAAATCCCTAGACACTTAAGAATATATTTAAACATTTGAGCTATGAAATGAGGTCCATTATTGGAGTCTATAGATTCTGGTACCCCGAAACGGGGAATTACATCAAACATGAGCTTTTTTGCCTTAGTTATTGCATCCATTTTCCTGCATGGGAAGGCCTCCAGCCACCCCGACATTTTATCCACCATTACTAGCACATGTTTGTAGCCTTGTGAGGGTGGTAGGTTCATAAAGTCAATTTGAAGATGCTGCATTGGCCATTCTGCCCACTGCTTTGAAACCTCCCCTTGCTGGCTCAGTGCCCCTCCTGAGTTATTCCTCTTACATGTGATACAGTTGCGGATCACTTCCTTCGCTACCTTCGTGTATCCCAGGGGCGTACCAGCCTTTCAGTATATCATTTGCAGTTCCCCCCGGCACATGTGTGACATTGAATGAAAAGCATGTGCAAGCTGTCATTGAAATACGTGAGTAATGGCTGTCCTACTGCCATGGGAAACATACAATTTCAAAGCGGGTCTAGGGTGCAGCCTTGGGAAGTCAAAAATGCTGTAAGTTCAGTAGTGGCCTTCTGTTGCATTGCAAGCAGGTCAGAGACAGAATGAGATAGGGGGGTTTGCAAAGCACCTAAGTAAGGGAAAGTGGTAGGAGTCCTTTGCAATGCAGCATGGCGTGCAGCATCTGCTCTGCATTACCAGGAGCTACATCTGACTGTTCTCTAGTGTGGGTATGACAGTGTGGAGGTGAATAGCATCAAGCACAGCTTTAATAAGTACAGCATGAGAAATAGTGGAATCAGAGGACGTGAGAAACCCTCTTATCCTCCAGAGCTGACCAGTAGCATGACAGACATTGAAAGCATATCGTGAGTCAGTGTAAATAGTGACCCAAGTTGCAGCAGACAACTCACATGCTCTAGTGAGAGCAACCAGTTCTGGAACTGTGGGCTTGTGGGAGGGCAGCAGCCTCGAGTGTACCGGATTGTGAACACATCGCGTAGCCAATGCATAGTGCACCAAAATCATCCCGCAAAGCAGAACCATCAGTGTAGAGGATAGAGTCTTCATCGGGCAGCGTTTGTCACTGAGGTCTGGACATGGAGTGGTAGTGGTAGTGATGGCCATGACTTAGGTAGAATCATGAGGCTTTCCATCCTCCGCAGTAGGTAGAAGAGTGGCAGGATTGAGGGTGGTGCACCTCACAATTGTGAGGTTCCTGTCTCCAAGAAGGGCCTGTTCATGGTGGGTTTGGCGCTGGACTGAGAGATGCTGGGTACTAGAGTGGAGAAGCAACTCTGCAACTGCATGTGCACTGCAAGAGTCAGTGGATGTACCAGGACAATATCATTCACTCGCCTTCACAAGAGTGGCTGCTGAAGCGACCACATGAAGGCACAGTGGGCTGCTGTGGGCCACAGTGACCAAAAGGGCAGAAGAGTAGCCCACTGTTCTTTGTTTGTCCAAAAACGGCTGTGTAAGGACACCAGAGGCCACTCTCTGGTGCTCATGGGAGTACAGCGTGAATGTTTTTTTGTAATCAGGGTGACCCAGAGCATGAACAAAGCCCAGGGCTTGCTTAACAGCAGTAAAGTCCTCCTCCCCTAAAAGGGTCCATTGTAGTGGGTCTGGGGGCGCTGTCAGCGATCAGTGCAAACAGTGGTTAGCAATTTGGGATCTACAACTGGCAATATCCAGCCACAACTAGAAACTGGTGCACTTGCCACTTGCTGACAGACGTGGGAATGGAGAGCACTGCTTGCACGTGTTTAGTATTTGCCAGGCCCTCATCCAATTAGTCACTAACAATTAGTACATTTCACAGTAAATAGTCAATATTACATCACTTGATACCGTGTTTATTATACTTGTTTTTCAATCCATATATGTGTACAATTGGCATCCACTATGATCCTATGAGTTCACACAGAGTCCAACAAATTCCATTAGTTGTTTGTACAAATCCAGAACCTGTTGACTCCACATTAAATTTCCACCATAGTAACAATTTGATATTCCTCAATCCAGCCAACACATGTTTCGTCGGGGATTTCTCCCAATAGACTTCATTAGGGCTGTGATAATATATAACAAATAATTGTTTAGTATAGAGTAAACCATAAGTTCTGTTGATGGTATAACTAACCATGCAGTATTAAGTGGGTATTAATCTAATAAAATCGAACATATGTATTGTTCCATCCATGCGTGTTTTAAAGTAATATTGTATATAACTATGTGCAATGAAGTGATTATGTGCCCAACATTTCAATTTATTAAATGTGAGTTGTGCTGATAATCATGCTAATGTGCCCTCTCTTAGCAAAGCAGTGCACATCCTTTATACACACATACCCATGTGACAAGTGCCAATTAATTAAAAAGACTAACCTGCATACATCAAATGATTGCTTTTTTACAAGTAAAGCTCCTCCGATTGTCATAAGTTACTAGTTCATAAATAATTGGCCCATAGTGTGCACCATTGTTTGTAATCCATCTGTCTAAAGTGTCAAAGAATTTAGATTTAATAGTCACGTGGATTATTTCCATAGTCTCAGTGACCTCACTAATTAATGATAAGTCAAACTAGACATTTACAGACTTATTCACTTGCCAATAATCAGACTAATCATAACCCTATAACTGTGTATTCAGGAATCACTACAGATATCAAGACCGGGGTATGTGGTCATATTACACCTATGCACGATTAAATATGGTTAGCACAAACTGTATTGCCATTCTCATTAATGCTCATCCCTTAGTCATTAATTCCTTACTTAACCGATATTGGCACTGTTACGGTAATTAGAGCCGCTTTGCGTATCTACTCACAAGAAAGCAGTCTTTGAACTGCTCAATGTAATAATATGCCCGTTCTCGTCAAAACCGCCAAGGTTATTCTGTGCTTATATCAAGCCACTCCCGCTTACCTTCATATGGCCGCTAACGTGTTTACTCCATTTAGTCCTGTCGATGCGAGTACGCTCATCAACTGGGCACAACAGGCACCCAAAATTAAATAACCGTGTCACCGCGTAACGTGCGGGTTTCGGTGTACCTATGGCTAAGTCCTACTTTAGTCTCTCTGTCTGTTTCTCCCGCATAGAAAAAGAAAGAGGACTCAATCGTCATGTCTACTCTTTCTGTATTGGGTATATTTCACTTGTTTATATATAAATACTGTAATTAGTTTAATCACATAAATTCCTATATCTACAGTAATATTACTTGAGTAAGGTAATTAACAGTCAAGTAATTCTGTAACACAGAACTGGGCATAAAAATGTACATACCATGGAATTTCTACTCTAATTTCTATGTGAGAAACCTATTCATATCCCAAGAAAATTTATTTAACAATCTCCTGTGTAAATACTGCCAGTGAGACAATGTAAGAACACCCGAAAGTTATTCAACCGATCTATCAATTTTGATGTCTTTGTTATATATCTGTTGTTTCATTGGCTCATTTTCAATGGTAGTTATGTGTATGTATACATCATAGGCTTCAAGATTAATTCATGTATAATCCAAAATAACGTGTGCTTGCTTATTACTCCACAAAGTTTTCTAGAGATACTGATTTATGTTCCTAGAAAGTATTCCAACTCATGATATATATTCAAACCCACCTCCACCGCCTGTAATTTCATAATCCATAAGGACTTCCTACGTCTCAACTGGAGTTCCCTATTATCACCCCTGGGGTCCATAGGAATATGTTCTAAACCAAAAAAAATGATTTTTGCTTGAGTACTCTGATTAGTGCGAGACAATACATGTTTGTTAGACCTGACATGCTTTAGGGTGGTCACCCCTAACTTTTTGCCTGCCTCCCTCCACTTTTTGGACTCTGTTTTTGCTGGCTCTTAGACTCTGCGCACTTTACCACTGCTAACCAGTGCTAAAGTGGATATGCTCTCTCCCTTTAAACATGGTAACCTTGGATCATACCCAATTGGACTATTTAATCTACTTATAAATCCATAGTAATGTGCACTGTATGTGCCTAGGGCCTGTAGATTAAATTCTGCTAGTGGGCATGCAGCACTGGTTGTGCCACCCACTCAATTATGCCCTTTACCTTGTCCCAGGCCTGCCATTGCAATGCCTGTGTGTGCAGTTTCACTGCCACTTCGACTTGACATTTAAAAGTACTTGCCTAGCCTCAAGCTCCCCTTTTTCTACACATAAGTCACCTCTAATGTGTGCCCTAGGTAACCCCTAGAGCAGGGTGCTGTGTGGGTAAAAGGCAGGACATGTACCTGTGTAGTTACAGGTCCTGGTAGTGTAAAACTCCTAAATTCATTTTTACTCTACTGTGAGGCCTGCTCCCTTCATAGGCTAACATTGGGGCTGCCCTCATACATTGTTGAAGTGGCAGCTGCTGATCTGAAGGGAGTAGGAAGGTCGTATTTAGTATGGCCAGAATGGTTATACACAATCCTGCTGACTGGTGAAGTTGGATTTAATATTACTATTTTAGAAATGCCACTTTTAGAAAGTGAGCATTTCTCTGCACTTAAATCTTTCTGTGTTTTACAATCCACGTCTGGCTAGGTTTAGTTGACAGCTCCTTGTGCATTCACTCAGACAAACCCCAAACACAGGGTACTCAGCCTCACTTGCATACATCTGCATTTTGAATGGGTCTTCCTGGGCTGGGAGGGTGGAGCGCCTTTTCTGACACAAAGGACTGCCACACACCCTACTGGGACCCTGGCAGACAGGATTGATCTAAAAGGGGACCTGGTGCACTTCTAAGCCACTCTTTGAAGTCTCTCCCACTTCAAAGGCACATTTGGGTATAAAACAGGGCCTCTGCCCTACCACCTCAGACACTTGCTGGAGAAGAATCCTGAACCAGAACCTGCATCCTGCCAAGAAGAACTGCCTGGCTGCTCAAAAGACTCACCTGTCTGCTTTCTACAAAGGACTGCTGCCTTGCTGTTGGCCTGCTGCATTGCTGAACTCTTGTCTGGCTGCTCTCCAAAGGCTTGGATAGAGCTTGCCTCCTGTTCCCTGAAGTGTCAGGATCAAAAAGACTTCTCTTTTTCATTTGGACTCTTCGTGCGTCGAAAATTTCTACGCACAGCTTGCTCCGCGGCGAGAAAATCGCCACACACCGACGCTGATCGACGCGACGCCTTCGGGGCGACCGGAACTTCGATGCACGGCCTCGCAAGGACAACGCCGCCCGACTTCCAGAGGGGAAATCAACGCGACACCTGCTGTGAGAACAAAACTTCGACGCACAGCCTCCCTGAACGACGCGCAGCCGGAAAACAAGCCAAAGAATCCACGCACAGACCCCGGGCATCTGGTAATCCCGCGAACCACAGAAAGAGACTGTCCGCGCGCTGGAAAACGACGCACGACTTCCCGTGTAAAAAATAACGACGCAAGTCCATGTGTGCAGGGGAGAAATCGACGAACACACCATTTTTCCACGTATCTCTTCTTCTGCGGCCCTTTGCGGAGATTTTCCACTTTAAACCAGGTACTTTGTGCTTGAAAGAGACTTTGTTTGCTTTTTAAAGACTTAAGACACTTTGGGGGTCATTACAACCCTGGCGGACGGTGTTAAAGCTCACAAAAGAGTGTCGGTACTCTTGAAAGAGTAGGAGCAGTGCTCTATCTGCGCGCATTGACACAGAGCTTGCGGACTCGTGGCGTGAGTCAGAAGTTAAAAGAAAACATGATGAAATCATTACACAGTCGCCGGTGTGTATACGAGGGGCGCCAGTAGATAGCACCTGAAAACTGAGTATTCTAGCTCGTGTACGTCCCATAATTGTAAGGGAAGTGGTGCCAGTGCTCTCCAACAGTCCTGATGAGGCCTTGAGTAGTTAGGCCGAAACGCGTCGACATATCCCCAATGGGTCCAAGGAGTCTGAGCAAATAATCAATTTATTGTTAAATAACTTATATACCACTACTTGCTACCTTGTATAAAGAAAATTAAGGCAGTATACAGCTGGGTGCAGATCCTTGGCTACCATATAATTGTTGATCACTTTGTTTACTGTATTTTGTGTTGTGACTATTCTATAAATCGTTGGAGTAGGGCACATATATATATACATTTTTTTTTTATATCATATGTATTATGTGTTTCACATGTCTGTTATTTTTGTAAATATGTATAGATAAGTGTATATAGTTCCACTGTAGTGTCATTTGTTTATATATAGAAAGTCTTCCTCTGACCCTGAGATGTGTGTGTACATTTACAAATATAATAAATAATGGAAAATAGTTGTATTCCTCCGAACCAAGAGTTATTATTGGTTTTGTGTAATAATTATTTAATTTGTCCCTCTCCTGCTATACCTTTTTTGTGAGCATTGTTTCATTAGTATCCTAAGCAGGTGAGGGTGATAGGATACTCCCCTTGTTTTTCGGCTGGACGGTGTTAAAGCGGCGGTAAGACCGCCAACAGGCTGGCGGTCTTTTTTTCCATATTATGACCATGGCGTTTACTGCCATGGTCATCCGCCGCTTCACCGTTCCGCCCGCTGGGCTGGAGACCTGGGTCTCCAGCCCGGCGGCCGTCACAATACCGCCGCCGGTATTTTGACCCGGCTTACCGCCGTGGATTTCCAGCGGTAGGAACCGCCATGAAATCCATGGCGGTAAGCCCTATCAGTGCCAGGGAATTCCTTCCCAGGCACTGATAGGGGTCTCCCCCACACCCACCCCCACCTGACTCCCTCCCCTACACCCCCCACCACCCCTGCCACCCCCCAAAGGTGGCAGGGCCCCCCTCTCCACCCCGACCCCCAACATCACATAACTCACACACACACGACACGCACGCAGGCACCACCAACACACAAACACGCACACACACCAACATTCATGTCTACATCCACACACTCAGACACGCACACCAATATACAGACATACACGCACACATCCATACAGACATACATACAGACATACACGCACTCATTCCCAACACACGCAACACACCCGCAAGCATACACGCAATCACACCCCCATCTACATACACAGGCGCACACCTCCATGCACCCACACAACACACAACACACAACACACCCCCACCCCCTCCCCTAACGGACGATCGACTTACCTTGTCCGTCGATCCTCCGGGAGGGGACGGGAGCCATGGGGGCTGCTCCGACGACACCACACCGCCAACAGAACACCGCTGTGCCGAATCACAGGACGTGATTCGCTGGGCAGTGTTCTGTTGGTGTGGCGGTGGAGGTGGAGCAACCTCCACTTCCCCGCCGCCCGCCAGTATGGCTGTTGGCGGCTCTCCGTTGTAAAAAGGACGGAGAGCAGCCAACAGTCATAATACGCTGAACGGCAAACCGCCACTACTGGCGGTCTTCCTCACGGCGGTCCCTCGGCGGTCTTGGTAAAACACCGCTGAGGTTGTAATGACCCACTTTATATCACTTTTCAGTGATATTCCTACAAATTCTTATTGCATCTTTTATTGTGTTGATCTACAAATATCCAGATAAATATTCTATATTTTTCTAAACACTGTGTGGTGTATTTTTGTAGTGCTATATGGTGTTATTGTATGATTTATTGCACAAATATTTTACACATTGCCTTCTAAGTTAAGCCTGACTGCTCGTGCCAAGCTACCAGAGGGTGGGCACAGGATAATTTGGACTGTGTGTGACTTACCCTGACTAGAGTAAGGGTTCTTGCTTGGACAGAGGGCAACCTGACTGCCAACCAAAAACCCCATTTCTAACAATGTTGTACTATCGGATATCTCTCATCCATTTGTTTCAACGCCCTCAAATGTTCACCAATCCTTATTCTCAATGGGCTTTTTGTGCTGCCCACATACATATGTTCACATTTGCATTTGATAATGTAAATAACATATTTTGTGTCACAAGTCATGTGTGATCTAAATCGGTGAATATTTCCACCCTGTCTACATATTCCGTAATACCATGACAAGCCCAGTTACAAACACCACAATGTCCACTATTGTAAAAACCTAGGTTCTTAGCTGTGAGCCAGTTGTCTTTGTTTTTGGGTTTGGGTAGGTCCGACACAAACGATTCTTCAAAGATTTTCCTCTTCTATATGTAAATAACGGACCTGACGATGTAAAGTTGTTCAGCATGTTGTCTTGTTTCAAAATACTCCAATGTCGTTTCATCATCTTTTTCATAATAAAGGCACTCTCATTGAAGTCCGTAATCAATCGTACCTCATTGGTATCTTCCTCCCTAGATTTCAAACGTGGTAGTAAAGTCACTGTTCTGTTGATTCTTTCAATCCTTTTTTGTGCAGTCTTGATTGTGCTCCTGCTATAACCCCTTTGTTCAAAGTGAGAAATCATATTGTGCACATTCCTCAAAATCTTCAGCCCTACTACAATTGCATCTTGCCCTCACTAATTCCTCAAACGGTATTGCTTGTATTTGATGTTTGGGGTGTGCACTGGAAGCATGAAGTATTGCATTGCATGCAGTTGGTTTCCTATATAATTTGCTGTGGATCTGTTCTTCACGAATAAAGAGTTGTTCGTCTCTAAATTCTATATTCTGTTTACTATATTTGTAAATAAATTTAAGATTTGCATCATTGTCATTCAAATATTCACAAAATTCAATAAATTGTGCTGTGTTTCCTGTCCAAATCATGAAACAATCGTCAATGAATCTTCCCCAGTAAAGAATACAATTTTGCCACTCTCTGGCCCCCGGTCCCCAGACCCACCTCTCCTCAAACCATCCCATAAGGAGATTGGCATAAGAAGAGGAGAATCTGGCACCCATCACCAGTCCTTGTTTCTGTCTGTACCACTGATCATTAAAAAGAAGCACATTGTGGTTTATAATTAGATCAACCATCATCAAAATAATTTCTGTATGTTTGAGAAGACTAACTGATCTACGGTTTAGCATGTATCTCAAAGCATTTAGACCTGTCTCATGTTGAATACTGGAATACAATGACACCACATCTAAGGTTACTAGCATCATGTCCATCTCCCATTGTATATCTCCCAATATTCCTAGAATATGTCTGTTATCTCTAATATACGATGGTAAATTGACTACCAATGGTTGTAGAAAGACGTCAACAAACTCTGAAATTTTCTCCGTAGGTCCCCCAATTCTTGAGATAATTGGTCTCACGGGAGAAACTGGAGATTCTTGTGTATCTTCGGTAGAGTATAAAAACATGGATATCTGGGTCTATCTACTGCTTGCACGTGGTCGGGGTCATGGAGGTGGATGCATACGAGATGGCTTGACCTAGATATGTGCCCTTAGGAAGTCAAAACGGAAGTTTGGACAGTGATGCCTTATGGCCCCACTCAGCATGCTCAGTAAAAAGGGCAAGGGAGTCAGGACAGCAGACTTCAGCAGAGATACTGTACAACAAATTATTGTCCATGTACTGTGTCAGGACAAAGCCCCCTGGGAGCTCAGGATCCTACAAATCTTCTTTCAATATCTGGGAAAAGATTGTTGGACTCTCACAATACCCCATAGGGAGCCTAGTCCAAGAAAGCTGATGGCCCTCAAAGTTCAAAGCAAATAAGAACTGAGAATCGGGGTGTACTGGGTTGGAGAAGAATGCACAACAGAGGTCTACCATTGGAAAGTGGGTAGTGTTTGCAGGGATAGTGTTAAGAATAGTAGACAGATTGGGAACCACCAGAGTGCAGGGTATGACAAATTTGTTCACTGCTCTAAGGTCCTGAACAAAACGGCACTGAGGGGTACCATCTGGTAAGGGTTTTGGCTTCTTTATGAGAAGTAAAGGAGTGTTACATGGTGAAGTACAAGGAACTAAAAAGCCCTTTTGCAGGAGAGACTCAATGATAGGGTGTATGCCCTTAATGGCTTCTATGGGGGTTCTGTAGTTTGCAAGGGAATGGGTGATCAGTACGGTAGGTAATCTGGACAAGATGGGCAGACTTCAGTAATCCAACTTAATTTGGATGGGTAGACCATAAATAAACAGGTACACCCTTTAAAAAGGAAGATATGCTGAGTCTGCTATATTCAAATGAGGTGGCTGTCAGTATGGAACAGAGGCTGAGCACCTTATCACTGCAGAGGGAAAGGTATATTCTTTTAGGGTCACAATGAATTGTGGCTCTCAATTTACAGAGGAGATCACGGCCCAACAGGTTATCTGCGGCTTGCAGGCTGAGTAGAAACATGTGTGTATCTTTGATGGGGCCAAAGGAGACAGAAAGAGGTTCAGATAGTGGGAGACGTATGGGGGCAACAGCAAAGCCCCGAGCAATGGTGTCAATATCTGAAGGTGGTATTTGCCCATCTCCCAAAAAGCTCAGCGATGCCCCGGTGTTGACCAGCATTTCATAGGGACTTCCATCAATAGTGACGCTAACCTTGAGGTCCTTGGGGTCCAATACATAACAGGGCATCATGGTGCTAGGTACTTGAGGGGACAGGGAAGACTATGAGGAGCTAAAGGGGTACATGGCATTGGAATTTCTGGAGTAATCCCGCTAGGGCTGAGGTGCATCCGATCTATGGTCCCTATTTCTTTTCTTGGGGCAGGATCGCATCCAGTGTCGCTTCCCGTGGCAATACCTACACTCATTGTCTGTACGGGGTCCTCACTTTTCCAGACCACTCAGTCTTCCTCTACCCGCTGGTTCCCACTGCCGGCACTCCATCCCTGGCCCCTGTACTGTGGCTTGAAGATTTTTAAGCAGAAGTGCAAGGACCTTACCCTACTTATCCTCCTCCTTCAACTTATCTCTCTGCTTTCTCTACCACAGATGAGCTGCTGGCCATCAGCTGTGGGAGCCCCATAACCTTCCACTCCACTCTATGTTCCTCAAGGTACCCTCTAATGTAAGGAAGTGAATTTCTGACATAGACACCAACCACTAAGGGGGCAGAGTCCACAGAGTCTAGATTGATCCTCCTGTGTGCTGTAAGGGTATCAAGTACTCTAGAAGTAAAAGTCAGCTGGGTGTTTATTTACCACCTGCATGCATGATTCAACTCTAGTCCAATTTACTTGTGGCTTCCCCACCTCTTCCATTGCCCGTATGAGGGCCCTCCTAGAATTATTTAAGATGCCCAACTGGTCATTGTCTGTCACTTGTATATCCCATAGAAGGTCCAGTGTGGGCCACATCTGTGGAGTACTATCAGCGATGTGAGTATTAACTGTTTATGCAACCACTGCTTGCATCTCAGCCGGAGTAATAAAAGTGTCTAACATAATTTCAACATCTGCCCCATTCGGGTTGTGTGTATTGCAAATTGTCTGAAATCGCCTAATAAAATCACGGGAGTCCACCCGAAACTTAGGCAAAGTCTCCTGCCAGTAGATGAGGTCAGAGGTGGTCCATCAAACATGGACTAGAGTGGTGCCTCCCCTCAGCAGCTGGTGGAAATGCCCTAAGTGGTGCGAGTTTCACTGGCTTCTCCCCACTTTCCAATTAATGTTTCCCTTTCACTGGCAATGTCCTATTCCTCAAAACCATTCCCTCATCTCTGCTATTCAGAGTATCTTCGTCTTCCCTTTCCTCCTTTCCCTCATAATGTGCCTGATCTTCCTCAGGAGGCCCTCCCTGAGGTGCTAAGGGTGTTGCCAGTGGAACAATTAATTGGCCCCCTATTGCCTGTGCCTGAATTCGGGGAGGATTGGGCCAAATTCCTGTGTAGGAGTCCAGTATGTCCTCATTGTATGGGGGTGGTCTTGTTACCCTCTCTTTAACATGGGCCTGCAGGGCAACCCGTGAAGGTGAGCTGACATCCCCCTAACCCTCCCTTATTTACATTCCTGAATTTTGTTTCTAGCTTTTTGTTAGAGTCCTGTAAGCTTCATGTCTGCATGAAGCCTCATTATACCACAAATAAAAATATCCCATTTGCTTTGGATGGGCCACTTCTGAAACCCACGCAAATATCTCAATTTGTTAAGGTCAAAAGTCCCTTCATCAGGAAAATGTAACCCTGGCTTAACCACAGTATAACCATTCCAAACACTACACAATGGTACCAGCTTTTTCTGTGACAATCCCCCTTTTAAGAAAAATTCTTACACATATATGCCACTGGAGTGTTGCCAGTGGGACAAGAAAACTTTCCCCCCATTATCTCACCCTCTGCTCTGTCCCTCTTTCACACCACCCACTCTTCACTTTCCAGTGCAAGGAGGGCAGTCACACAGATGGTAGGCACGATAGGTGTCAAATCACAAAGGGGGTCGCCATCTTTGCTGCCAAAAGGGAGAAGGGGAAAAAAGTGCGCAGAGAGATAGTGTCACAGAGCAGGGAGAAAGAAAGGTGTTTGCATGTAAATAAAGTTGGACATATTGAGACCCTTGCTTTCAACTACAGCGCCTTGGCACTGCAATTGGTGCGGCTGTCAACTGTGTACCTAGAGCCAAGGAACCATGCATTCAGGAGAGAACACATGCACACAGAGAGTCACAGGCAGCATACACTCAAGAGGAAAAAGCACTCACATATGCAATTGCACGCAGCACTAGTTTCCCACCCATCCCAGGTCCAGACAATCTCGAGAGGGGACAGGCAACAGGGAGTGACCCTGTGCCTTAGACCTGAAAAGGGCTCAAGCAGATCCCTTGTAACAAGGAAGGACCCTACTGTTTTGCCACTCTTAATGAATCCCTGATCCCCGTACACCTTATCTGGATGCCTCTGGGCTGCTGGTTACCGCTTTCCCTGGTGGTCGGCGGGCAGGAAGAGACTAACTGCAGACTTGCCAGCTTTTGTCTGTTCCTGTCATGGTGGCTCTCGCATACAGTGCACCAGACAACCCCACTTCTGACACCAGAAAACTGTCACAGAACTGACCCTGAGTATGATCAGAGCTTTGCTAGTTCAACCTGGGTTCTAGCCAATCAACCACAGGCAAGGTGTCTGTTTAAAAAACATCATAAGTTTACTGCATTGTACAATGTGGTATCACACACATAGCATAGGTCTGAGAGCAATAGACACTGCAATTAGTGTGGCTGTCAACTGTGTACCCAGAGTCAAGGAATCCTGCATTCAGGAGAGAAGACATGCACACAGAGAGTCACACGCAGCATACACTCAAGAGGAAAAAGCACTCACATATGCAATTGCACGCAGCACTAGTTTCCCGCCCATCCCAGGTCCAGACAATCTCGAGAGGGGACAGGCAACAGGGAGTGACCCTGTGCCTTAGACCTGAAGAGGGCTCAAGCAGATCCCTTGTAACAGGGAAGGACCATACTGTTTTGCCACTCTTAATGAATCCCTGATCCCAGTCCACCTTATCTGGATGCATCTGGGCTGCTGGTTACCGCTTTCCCTGGTGGTCGGCGGGCAGGAAGAGACTAAATGCAGACTTGCCACCTTTTGTCTGTTCTGGTCATGGTGGCTCTCGCATACAGTGCACCAGACAACCCCACTTCTGACACCAGAAAACTGTCACAGAACTGACCCTGAGTATGATCAGAGCTTTGCCGGTTCAACCTGGGTTCTAGCCAATCAACCACAGGCAAGGTGTCTGTTTAAAAAACATCATAAGTTTACTGCATTGTACAATGTGGTATCACACACATAGCATAGGTCTAAGAGCAATAGACACTGCAATTGGTGTGGCTGTCAACTGTATACCTAGAGTCAAGGAACCCTGCATTCAGGAGAGAACACATGTACACAGAGAGTCACACGCAGCATACACTCAAGAGGAAAAAGCACTCACATATGCAATTGCACGCAGCACTAGTTTCCCGCCCATCCCAGGTCCAGACAATCTCGAGAGGGGACAGGCAACAGGGAGTGACCCTGTGCCTTAGACCGGAAGAGGGCTCAAGCAGATCCCTTGTAACAGGGAAGGACCCTACTGTTTTGCCACTCTTAATGAATCCCTGATCCCCGTACACCTTACCTTGATCGTCTGGGCTGTTGGTTACCGCTGTCCCTGTTGGTCGGTGGGCAGGAAGAGACCAAATGCAAACTTGCCAGCTTTTGTCTGTTCCTGTCATGGTGGCCCTCGCATACAGTGCACCAGAAAACCCCACTTCTGACACCAGAAAATTGTCACGGAACTGACCCTGAGTATGATCAGAGCTTTGCCGGTTCAACCTGGGTGCTAGCCAATCAACCACAGCCAAGGTGTCTGTTTAAAAAAACATCATAAGTTTACTGCATTGTACAATGTGGTATCACACACAAAGCATAGGTCTGAGAGCGTGTCACACTGAGAGCTTCTCTGAACTCATATTTATACTGTTTTTACAGGTTACATATGGTGGGCAGGAATGTGCAAGAAGACAGTTTAGACCATAAATCAAACATATCTTAGAAACAAGAGTAACAGAGAGATGTGTTCTGGCCTTTTCCGTGACCCTTAAGAAACCCTGGAGCCTGCTATTCCTCTTATCTGATGAAAAACACATTCTAAGCAGTCCTATACCTGCCGAACCCTTCGGTCTCACAGGGCCTGAGGCAGGCAGAGAAAGGCAGAAGCAGGTGTGTGTTCATCCCCACGTAGTCAAAGATTCAGTAGGTCACAGTACCAAAAGTTCAGTCAAGAGATCAACAGTTTCACTGTAACAGGGTTCAGCAGTTCATTAAACAGGAGTTTGATATTTCAAATTATTTTCCCTCTCAGTTGTAGGGTTTTCAAGGGGACGAATCACACGCAGAAAGGTACAATGGTGTCTGCCATTTATTGAACACTTTTAGGTGCAAGTACAAATCTGATAGATGCATACATGGATCAAGTGGACCAAGCAGCTTGTCGCCTGCCATCCACCCTGTTGCCCCCTCATTTCTGACTGGAGCTTCCTTGGGTTTTTCCATGCTCATCGTAGGAAGCTAGCCTGGTGCGTGGTGGGTACCTAAGGTACTTACACCTTATAACAGGTCCAGGTATCCCCTATTAGTGAAATGTAGGCAGTGTCTAGAAGCCAGGCTCTCTAGAGGTAGCTGTGGATGAGCAGCCAAGGCTTATCTAGGAGACATGCAAAGCTCATGCAATACCACGGTAGTCACACAGCACTTATACACATGAAAGAATACACTCAGTGTTACAAAAATAAAGGTACTTTATTATGGTAACACAACACCAAAATTAATATAGAGGCAATACTCCCTTAGGAGGTAAGTAATGCACAAGTTATATAAACTAGTTGTCAGAAATGGGCATAAGAATAGTTAGAAAACAGTGCAAATAGTGAAAAACACAATAGAGAATAGTGGAGCTAGGGGGAGCACAAGCCATATCCTGAAAAAATGGAATGGAAGAGTGTCACCCCCACCCAGGTAAGTGGAGTGAGTAGAGGGTTGCTGAGGGTACCAGGAAAGCACAAATCTAAGTACCACAACACCCCCCATCAACCAGGAAAAGAGTAGTAAATTACAGGAATTTCCCCAGAACACCCACTTAAAAGAAAAGAAGAGACTTGTGAAACCCAGAGATGACTGCAAGAAACCAACAGTGGATTCCTGAAGAGAAAGACCTGTGGAAAGAGGGGACCACGTCCAGAAGACACAGCAGATTCCAGTGGGGGCAGGAGCCCCTACCCACCAAGTTGAGTTTTGAAGTTGTTGGTTGACGGTGCAGAAGAAAAGTAGCACTGCAGCCCTGGGTCGAGTTCCTGAAGGATGCTGGTGATGTCCCACGCCGGAAAGAAGATTGTAGTTGGGGTTGCGTGTACGGATTCCACCAACAAGCCTTGGCACAAGCAAAACTCATGGTTGGCGGAAAGTGGTGCTGCCAGGGACCAGTAAGGCCCAGGAGGACTCAACCCAGGAGGGGAAGTTAGATGGGAACCTCAGCATTGCAGAGAGCCCACAGAAGCACAGACAGTGCACACAGGAGTCCCACAGGATAGGGACACAGAAGGTGCAAATGGAGCCCAGGCAGCACTATGAAAAGGAGTTCCATCCTCAGAAGGGTCACCAAGGGAGCTGTGTGTCAAAGGAAGGAGTGCTGGGGGCCGGAGCTACACAAAGACTGAAGACCCCTTGGAAGAAGTGCCAACAAGCCTTGGCAGCTGCAAAAGACGCGGTGCACAGGGGTACTGTACTGCATGGGAAGGCAAGGGCTTACCTCCACCAAAGTTGGACAGCTGGTAGAAAGGACCATTTGGAACACTCCTGACCACCACCCATATTGCAGAATCCATGCAGCACACAGGAGAGGGGATCCATGCAGCCTGTCCTTGTTGATGTTGGTGCCTGGAGATGCAGGGGAATGACTCCTTCACTCCAAGGGAGATTTCTTCTTTCCTCTGCAGATTGAAGACAGGCTGTCCTCAGAGGATGCACAACCGGGGAAATGTTGCAAAAGCTGAAAGGAGCAGGAGAAACAATGTTGCAGGTGAAGTCTTCGTCTTTGTTGCAGATTGTCGGGTCCTGGAGAGTTCAGATGCAGTTTCTTTGATCAGAAGTCAAAGTAAGGGATGCAGAGGAATCCTTCTGGAATCTTGCAAGCTGAATCTGAGAAACCACCTAAAAGAGAGACCTTAAATAGCCCTGAAAGGGGGATTGGTCACCTAGCTGGGTGACCACCGACCAGGAGGGGGCTCTGTCATCACCTGCCTATCCTAGCCACTCAGATGCTCCCAGAGTTCCCTGCCAACCTTGGATTCAAGATCGCAGAACCCAGGGACCCTCTGGAGGAGCTCTGGGCACCACCCCTGGGGTTGTGATGGACAGGGGAGTGGTCACTCCTCTTTACATTGTGCAGTTTTTCACCGGAGCAGGGACTGGAGGTCCCTGGCCCAGTGTAGACTGGTTTATGCATGGAGGGCACCAAATGTGCCCTTCAAAGCATACAGTGGCTTGGGGAGGCTATCACTCCAAAGTCATGTAACACCTATTTCCAAAGGGAGAGGGTGTAACACCCCTATCCCAAATAAAATCCTTTGTTCTGCCTTCCTGGGCTTGAGCTGCTCAAGCAAAAGGAGGGCAGAAACCTGTCTGTGAGGTGGTAGCAGCAGGGGCTGCCCAGAAAACCTCAGAAGGCTATGGAAGCAATGCTGGGGGTCCTCTAAGGAGCCCCCAGAGTGCATGGACTCATACAACCAATAATTGCAAAAGTATTGGGTATGATTCCAACATGTTTGATACCAAACATGCCTAGGTTCGGAGTTACCATAATGTAGCTGGACATAGGTAGTGACCTATATCCAGCACATGCGTAAAATGGCATCCCTGCATTCATAAAGTCCAGGAAAGTGGGTCTGGAGTTCGTGAGGGCACCTCTGCTAGTGCAGGGGTGCCCTCACAAACAGGTACATGCACCTTGCCCTCTGGGCTGAGAGCGCCTACCAAAGGGGTGACTTATAGTGACCTGGTGTAGTGAACTATAGTGAAAACGGGTGCATGCACCCAGCTCACGCAGTCTGCAATGGCAGTCCTGCAGAACCCTTTGAATGGGCTCCCTGTCGGTGGCAGAATACTGTGGCAGCCCATAGGGATCCCCTGGAACCCCAATGCCCTGGGTACCTAGGTACCATATACTAGAGGCTTACATGAGGGGAACCAGTATACCAGTTGTGAGATGAAACACAGAGTTTTGGGAGAGAGAACATAATCACTCAGGTCCTGGTTAGCAGTATCTCAGTGCACACAGTGAAACACACTGACATCAGGCAGAAAAAGGGGGTAACCATGTCAAGAAAGAGGGTACTTTCCTACACTCCTGCTCTGCTCTCCCATGAATGGGTGTCAGGTGACAAGTTAGTGAGCTAAGCAGCCTCATGGTCAGATGGACAGTGAGGACCTTTGATGACAACATGACACTCTCATTTCTATATTATATTTTGGAAATCACTATGCATTACATTTTTTTATCATTTTAGCATGGGATACGTGCAACGTATTTTTGAAAAACGAAAGTCATGATAATCCAACAGCTGTTGATCCTTAATGAACAGTTCAATTAGGATCAGTATTTTTCCTCGACAGGCAAATATATCACTGTATTTTGTTTACAGTTTTGTCGTTTAATCTGATGCATTTCCAGAGCTATTTAGAATATTTTCTGGGTTATTTCCCCACACTTACTATAAGGGATTCCTTACTCCCTCATGCACACGTTGTATTTACATTGCAGGTGCTTGATGATTCTAAAGCAGAAACTAATTCGGTATTTTAAATACTCTAATACTGCTAGCTTCTTTTAAAGTTCTCTTGTCTTGAAAACATTAACATCCCTGTCGTTCTTGTATTCTATAAATCATATTTCACCAATCTAGTAATAATGTTTCTCCATTATGACTCTTCCTATAACCTTTGGAATATGAAGAATAAAGCAGAAACAATACTAGCATAAAAACATTTTGAAGGGTAATGACTCCTTAGAATCTAGTGTCATTACCATCCTAATAACATAAAAATTATCTAACAAAAAGACATTTCAGAGCTTGTTGTAAAATACCCTGACTTGGCATATGAGAAATCATGCCACTGGAAACAAATTCCTACTAAGTAAACTTGTCAGCTGCATTTACATTTTACACATTTCATGTGTCATCATTTAAGCTTCGAGTAGAGTTTGCAATGTGCCTAGCGTTGTCAATGTTGATCACTGCAGTTTGTGACCTGGAAAAAGTAAAAGTGTCAAGTAACCAACTACAGAAGGCTCAGAGAGACTGAGTTGCAAGTCAGCATATTTCAAGGTTTTTAACATTTCAGTTCAGGCTTTGCTCATCTACAAGTGGATATTTTTCACTAGCCTCACCGTTGTTTGCTTCTATGCATGGAAGGAGCTTATGAAAAGGATTGGCGCAAACAAAACAGCAAGGTGCAAATGTATGAAAAGTGGCACATCATGTCATGATGCACTACTTTTCTTACGCCCGATTGCACCCCTCTAATGCCACCATGTGTACGCCGTATTTATGATATGGTGCACCATGGCACACATTAGGGAACTAACGTAAAAAATGTTGACACTAGTTTGGCGCTTTGTAGGATTAGCGCCAAAAATATTGACGCTAATCCTGCAAAGTAAAAGGAGGCCCATTGAAAACAATGGGAGCCTCATTTTAACACCTGCCTTGGCCATGGCACTAGAAATGGCGCAGTGGAATCTCATAGATTGCACTGCATCATTTTTCTGGGCCTCCTAACGCCGGAACGCCCTCCCTTGCATACATTATGCCTGGCGCAGGCATAATGTGGCACACTGATTTACAAAGTGGCGCAGTGCGTGCATTATGCAACTTCGTAACTATGGCGCAGCTTTTTTGCCAACCTAACGCTACATTAGTGTAAAAAAATGACACTACATTAGTGTAAAAAAATGACGCTAATGTGGTGAAAAGTGGCGCTAGGGCTTTCTTAAATCTGGCCCCAAGTCTTTCCTTCATGTCACCAACTTCAACGCCAGTCAATAACCAATTACTATTATTATTCAATGGTATGAGTCTACTGCTTTTATAGTAACCAGGTATACTATAAAATCCAACCCTTCAGAAATAAAATGCACGTATTTATTGTACTGCCTTTAATAGTTCTGGCTTGTGATCAGTAACCACTTCAAAGCACTTAGGAAAAAAAAAACACAAAGAAGCCCAGATTTGCCAGGCATTTACATTGGTGCAAGGACAACACAAAATAGTGCATGCCATTTATTATCAAGCACAAAGGACGTTTTATGCTGGAAATGTGCACATTTCAATGTGCAAAAACCGCTTTGCACTACTTTGCATCAAACGGCTGTTACTGGAGTGCATAAACACAAATAGCCTTAGGTTTCTCGCAAAGCCTGAATTAGTCAAATGGCCTGACCTAGCTTTGCTTTCACCTACTTGAAGCAGGCACGAGGAAGGGGAGATGCGTTTATTTCCAAAAAAGAACAACACATCCCATGTGTGCTACATTTACAGCAAGCGTCCAACGTAGGGCAGGCTTCAAACATTGTCCACGCATACAAAGATATGCCTCTGCGACAAATCCTATGGTAGGCAGTGCACTCTGCTCCATGGCGCGAGCCTGCGAAGCAACAGTGTTTGCGCTCCAGCGCGGGGAATTACACAGCAGCAGGCCAATCTTCACAGATGAGCTGCGCTGTGTTTTCACACGTGCACAGAACAGTGCAGCAAATTTGGGCACTGCACTCAGCTGCTTTATAAACGAGTACATCTGAGCCAAAGACTGTTGCATCATTAGGCACCTGTATTTTTCTCTTTATAGAACATGATATTGGAGCACGTAGTTTTCATGGATTTCTGTAGTCTGTAGGACAGATGTACTAAAAGAATAAAAGATAGTAAAGCATTATTCTAACATTTGTCAAACACACACAGGCACAATGTTTAGTCCAAGTACTCATAACCAGCCATCGTGGTAGAATGTTTGAGGTTTGAACTACAATTATTACCCACACCCTCTTCTTTTTCTTTTCTGTTTTTATGATGTTTTGATTTGGTAAAGTATGAAAAAAGCTTATGGAGGAAGAAAATGTCACATATTGTCCATTCTGTCAAATACAATAAACCTTTTTTAAAGCCGCCCACCGCAGCTATGGTTAAGTTAGAGCCGTCACATTCAAATTCACTATTAGCTCATTTCCACGTGCTGTGCCTTCGCTCCTGTGTCACACATAACTCGTTGGATACAACACACACGTGTTGCTCTTAACCAATCACACACCTTTACATGCGCCACTCATCACAGACCTTGGATGTGTCAGCACAACTACGGTATTAGACACAAAGCCCTCTTCATTCTGCACGTGAGTGTGCACCCCAGCCCCCACAGATGAATCCCATGCAGATAGCCTTCACTGCTCTTCCCTTGCTGTGCCACTCCATTATTGACAAGCCACCCCGCGCGTTCACTTTGGACTCGCTCAGGCCACACGCACACACAGCAGGCTCTTTCAAGTATGTAGGTTTTAAACAGGTTCCAAGATACTTCATGCTTGCTCCTTTTTCACTGGAGCAGTAGACAGATTATGGGGTGACAGAAAGGCCTTCTTGGTGCCACTGTAATGAATAATCCTTACAGCATTTATATGTCAAATGTTCTTTGAAGAGAACTGTTAGACTTTTCATCCTTGGCGTGGTCTCCCTTAACTTTTTGCCTCTGTTCCCCAGGTTGTTGATGTGTGCTGGAATCTGATTTTACTGTTTTTGTTATTCTGGGCACTTTACCACTGCTAACCAGTGCTAAAGTGCAAGTGCTCCTTTACAAAATGTGTATGTGATTGGTTTATCCATGATTGGCATATTTGATTTATTAGTAAGTCCCTAGTAAGGTGCACTAGAGGTGCCCAGAGCCTGTAAATCAAATGCTACTAGTGGGCCTGCAGCACTGGTAGTGCCGCCCACATAAGTAGCTCTGTAATCATGTCTCAGACCTGCCACTGCAGTGTCTGTGTTTGCAGTTTTAACTGTAAAATCGACTTGGCAAGTGTACCCACTTGCCAGGCCTAAACCTTCCCTTTTCTTACATGTAAGACACCCCTAAGGTAGGCCCTAGGTAGCCCCAAGGGCAGGGTGCAGTGTTTGGTTAAGGTAGGACATGTAGTAATGTGTTTTTACATGTCCTGACAGTGAAAATTGCTAAATTAGTTTTTCACTGTTGCAAGGCCTGTCCCTCTCATAGTTTAACATAGGGGCTACCTTTAAATCTGATTAAAGTGTAGATTCCCTTTGGGAGCGGATGGACATGTGGAGTTTGGGGTCTCTCAGCTCACAATTTAAGAATACATCTTTTAGTAAAGTTGATTTTAAGATTGTGTGTTTGAAAATGCCACTTTTAGAAAGTGAGCATTTTCTTGCTTATACCATTTCTGTGACTCTGCCTGTTTGTGGATTCCCTGTCTGGGTCAGTGTGACAGTTGGGCTGGTTTCACCTCACACTAGACAGTGGCACAAAGGGAGCTGGGGTGTAGCCTGCATATCCTGATGAGCCATCTGCGCTGGGAGGCAGGGGAGGAGTGGTCATTCACACCTGAAAGGGCTGTACCTGCCCTCACACAATGCAGTCTCCAACCCCCTGGTGAGTGTCTGGGGCCTGGCCTGGGCAAGGCAGGATTTGACATTCCAAAGAGACTTTACTTTGAAGTAGGCGTACTTCAAAGGAGAAATTGGGTATAAGAAGGGCACACAAAACCAGACTTTAGAAACACTTCTGGAACCAAGAGGAACCTCTGCCTGGAGAAGAGCTGAATAGCTGAGGAAGAAGAGCTGCCCTGCCTGTGACTGTGCTTTGTGGAGCTATCCTGCAGTTGCTGCTTCTGCCAGCTTGAGAGGGCTAAGACTGGACTTTGTGTGCCTTCCATCTTGAGAAGAAATCTCCAAGGGCGTGATCTAGAGCTTGCCTCCTGTTGTTTGAAGTCTCAGGGACAGCAAAGACTTCTCTCTGCCAGCACCTGGAGTCTCTGGAGAGACTCCTACTCTGCCCTGTAGTGCCCATCCAGTTCCTGGGACCCTGAAAGGAGAAGTTGGCAGCCTAACGACAAGAAAATCCACAGACAGAGCGCCGTGCGGGGAAAAGATTGACGCAAATCCGATCTGCGACTAAGAAAAACGACGCACCGCCGGCTCTGCAGCTGAGAAACGACGCTTGCAGGAA
This sequence comes from Pleurodeles waltl, assembly GCF_031143425.1. NCBI lineage: Eukaryota > Metazoa > Chordata > Amphibia > Caudata > Salamandridae > Pleurodeles > Pleurodeles waltl. Next base: position 607,938,808 of record NC_090436.1, on the reverse strand, counting down.
ACGCGACCGAAGAATCGACACACAGAACAGGAGAAACGACATGCTGCGTCGCTGACGGAGGCTGCGAGATCATAACCTGCACTGTGGGATTTTCGGATCATTGTGCGGCTGGATTTTCGACTCACGCACCGCTGTGCAGAGTTATTTTTTACGCACACCCACCCATGCAGGGTTATTTTTGACGTGCACCAGGTACATTTTCACTCTAGCAGCGCTAATGTGTGTTTAAAACTACTTAAAGACTCTTTTTGCATTTTTATTGATGACTTGACTTGTGCATGGTGGATTTTTGTAATTTTGGTCTTGTTTTGTTTAGATAAATATTTCCTATTTTTCTAAACCTGTGTTGTGTCTTTTTGTAGTGTTTTCATTAAGTTACTGTGTGTGTTGGTACAAATACTTTACACCTAGCACTCTGAAGTTAAGCCTACTGCTCTGCCAAGCTACCAAGGGGGTAAGCAGGGGTTAGCTGAGGGTGATTCTCTTTTACCCTGACTAGAGTGAGGGTCCTTGCTTGAACAGGGGGTAACCTGACTGTCAACCAAAGACCCCATTTCTAACAAGAACAAACTGCATCAAGAATATTCTCATATATGTCTAATTCGTGCTGAGGAAGGATTGGTACTGGCTTCAAGCTAAGTAGTTTCGGAGACCATTCTTTGCCTCTGGCCAGGCTAAAGGGGAGGGTTGGCGATCCTAATGTCCTTAAGGATGTCCCTGAAAGATAGCACATGCGACTACAGGTTACTCTGGTAGGTGCATACTTCTTGATCTTAAGTATGGGACAAACGCCGCGGTAATGACGGAAGTACACATTCTCAACTGAAGGCAAGAGAGAGTTCTTAATAAAATAACCACCTTAGAAATTCTGAAGCTAGAGAAAACATTTGATATAGTCGGCTGGAAATTACTAGGCAACACTTTGGACGCAAAAAGCACCCACAGATCTACAAAGCTTCAGAAGACAGTTTAAAATATTTGTGTCCCAAAAGCCTGAGGGATCAAAAGAGACCCCAAAATAGGAAAAACTGCTAACCCTTTCTAAGTGGGTATAGCCGATTACAAGCGTAGAAACCCTCAAAAATGTAGGTCCACAGGCCATGGTATGTGATTTAGCGAAATTAGTAATTAGATACAGGCCTGCTATAAACTGGAGAAAAAAGCTAACTAACCTTCATAGGGCCCTAGGAGTATAGACCATCAACACTGTATCATCAGCAAATAACAATGCAGGAACAGGGACATTATTGACAATTGAAACATTCATAGTAGCGTTCACTGAAGAGGATTGTTATTATATAAAAGAAAAAGGTGGACAAAAAATGCATCCCTGCTGGAGACCCGCAAAAGATTAAAGGGGTGTGATAATTCCCCACTTGCACCAAATCTACCTCCAGAAGATACATTTTTATGTAGTGTATAAAGAAAGTGCAGAAGTGCCGTGCCCCAACTCTGAAAGAATCAGCAATGATTTAGTTTGATTTACACAGGTAAATGCAATTTGCAGGTCTATAAATGCAAGGTACAGTGGTAGACTTTGGTAATAGTATATTTGTCTATGATTAGATTTAGATTGAGGCACTGCTCAACTGTACCTAGCAGCTCCCCGAATCCATATTGGCAAGGGTCGAGAGTGTTATTGCCACTAGCCCAATCCTGCACCCCATCGTACATGACTCTACCAAGGATTTTAACAGAGGTGTCAATGAACAAAATGAGACAGTAGTATCTTGGTACAGAACGGTTAGTTTTCCTGAAAATTGGGACAATGATAGAAGTAGAGCAAGAGCTTGGGAATTGAGTTCTGTTGACATTAAAAACATTAGTTTATAAAGGTCACTAAAGACCCAAATTCCAATTCACCAAATCAATTGGCATCCCATCAGTTCCTGGCGCTTTACTTGCGGGACTTAGAGAAATTGCTTGAGTCACCTCATCCAATGAGAAATCCAATTTAATACCTTGGTTAATTTAGGTCTTCAAATCACTCTGCAACGGGTTACCACTTTGAGAGCAGTAAATGGCTGAGAAGTGATTACATCATTGTTCACCAATAATATGGCAGTTCATTATATTATCAGAATTATTTAGCCAAAGCAAGTTTACTGTGAACATAAAAACTTCGCTCTTACTGATCTCTCCCAGTTGTCATTGTTTACCTACATTTTCCTTCGGTTTAAAGTAGCTTTATTAAAGGAGCAAGCCTGAGCCACCTCTGAAAGATCTCTGAGCCTAGCCCTTGAAGCTTACCAAAGCAAATATTTTCATAGGAGCAGTGGAAGTTGCATCAATGGGAGGTATCATTGTGTTATTTTGGCCAGTTTCATAGAGCGGATTTAATACACTCACATAGCCCTTCAAAAGAGTAAGAGTTGGAATCACCGTTACCTACTTGTACAAAAGCAGTTTCAAAATAATTCATGATCATTTCCTAGCAGAAATGCAAGAAATTTATTGGGATGCTGAAGACCCCATTACAACCAAAGTCCATTATGTTGTGGTTGCATCTGGACTAGGGACTTCAAATGGGGGTTAAATCTGGGCAAATTGAGGTTTAACAGATCCACAAGTAACAGAATAAGATAGCTATGGTCCATAAGAAAGTTAGGGAAGACTTCTCAGAGGATATTGACTGTGTCGATTGCTGATTATGGCACATCTGGACCTCTGTGATGCGAAGGAGGCTAGTGGACCCTAATAAAATAAGTAAAATAAGGCATCAGTACCTCAAAGCCCAATCTAAAATGGCCACAACTTCAGTATCTCTACCATTCCTTTTTTCCATTTGTATCACCACTGGAGGAGCTGGGGCTGCCTCACCACCATGCCCTATTTTCCTCAATTGCCCAGAGCTACTGAAGCAAAATTTGAAAATAGCCCCATTGAAAGGCGAGTACTCAAGGTGCATCAAACTTGCCAACTGGGCCCCTCTGCCAATGTGAAGCAGTGTACCGTCAAGACCATCCACTCATGCGCTCTTACTCACGTTGTTGAAACCTCTGCAACAGATGCTCAAAGACACTTGGAGTTCCACACCAGACTGTAGAATTGGGGTTTTTAAGAACTTTGAATGGGTAGATATTCCTGCAGAAAATGCTGCAGTGAGGGAGAACTGCTCAGAAGACAAAGAGGATGCCGCCATCTCTCTTGACGTGTAAAACCTTAGTGAATAGAATCATTGGACTTCTTCAGTGCAAAGATTGAAGAAACTCCAGGTGGAGACATGGAATGAGTGAACAACCCATTTTGCAGGTTCTCCTGCAGATACTCTTTCAAGGCCCTATTTTCTGACCGAGGCAATCAAAGGATCCTAGAAAAAGGACTACTGATTCCAGTTCAATTTGATGGCACATTCAAAGTCTCAATGCCATGGTAAGGACAACTATTTAGGCTTTGAAAAGATGTCTGTGTATCAATATTTCTCAGGAATAGATATCAAATTACAAGACTTTCTTTGATGACCAATACACACTGGAGGAATAACAACTTTCACCACAAAACTGTGAAGAAAGCAATACTGTCCTAGTCACGCAATTGATGTAAGGATTGTGCCTTGCAAACCATGGAACTCCCAGGACAAAAAAATATTTTGGAGATTTAATTATGTCAAAGGGGGGGTTAGCCCCTTGTGATTTCCAATAGTCACGATCAAAAAACATTCTTTCTTTGACTGGTTCGGAGGCAAGTGGAGTACCGTTGACTGTTTGAACTTGCTGTGGTACTTTTTTTGACATCTTAGAAATACCCTCTTCTGATATCTAGTCTTCAATGACATAGACCCCTAGCTCCACAATCAAGCAAGGCAGTAATTAGGAATTCAGATCTTTCTGAGACGGTTATCCTTATAGGAATAAGGTTGATGAGATAATTTCAGTTGATCCAACAAAGATAAATTAATGCTCTCCCATCATTTCCCTTATTACAAAGGGCACAATCTGGCATTTCCTGATGAGCATTGAGGCCGAACCTGACAAAAGCCAAATAAGGCTCATATTTATACATTTTTGTGCTGCATTTATGTCCTTTTTTAATGCAAAAGCGGCGCAAACTTACAAACGATACTTATATTTTGTAAGTTTGCGCTGCTTTCGCGTCAGAAAAGGATGAAAATGCGGCGCAAAAAAAGTATGACTATGGGCCTAAGTCTTCCATAGAACTGCAACACATCCACAGACCATTCCTGTGGCAATGTTCCCTTTCTGATTCAGTGAATGCACCCCAGATACTTCCAATCTTCATCAGCTCTTCTGTAGAGTCACTCAAAGAGCCAGGAGAGTAGACTTCACACTTTTTCTATAAGATGGTTCTGCTATTTCCATACAAGAGTGGAAATGTTTACGCCTCTACAAACTTAGTTCTCTCAAATGATGCTCAAAACAGCAGAGACAGATCTATAACTTCAGAGAAAATTGTTGGTAGGAGTGAAAGGAGGAACTCATCTTTAATCTCGCCTCTTGGTCAACCCAGGAAGTCTCTGCAGCCAGTTCATGAAATTTAGTGACATAAGACAAAACATCTGAGTTTCCCAGCTGAATGTCACAGAAAGGCCAAGCACTCAAAATCGGGTCTCTCAAACATATTTTTAAAAATAGAGAGACACTCTGCATAATTCGACAGGCTAATGTAATTTGCCATAACGAGGAGCATAGTTCAGGATACAGCTGGTAAACCGAGAGAGCTGATTATATAACAAACCGTAGTGAGGTCTTGGTTAAATTACACACGGCAAAAGGCAAAATGTACTGTTATACTTAAAACTTACTATGTTTAGAAGGTCCATGAACTTGCAGGCCGAACCATGGGTGTCTTTTGGCAGCAGGCGGGGCATTAGTATTCCAAATTCTTGAGAGTGGAGGTAAGAATTAATGGCTCCATCTTCCCTCCTTATAGCCATTATGTCACCAGGAACCACTAAATATGACTCTACATTAGCCCACTAAGCTCATCTTTCATTAGGATGGGCATCTCCACTGAATCTGAGGCCAACTGTTTAGTTTAAAATTAGGTGTACTTGTATATTTTCAAACAGACTACTGAAACTGAAACAAGGCTGAATTTCTTGTGAGCTTTTGTGTTATGATTAAACCTCTAAACTATCAGTGGTAGAAAGTAAACCTGAAGGTTGACATGCTATTGTGAATGTGCTGTGCTATTAAACAAATGAAGGGTGTGGAGGTATCCACAACATGAGTTTTGTTCTATTTTATTCACCATTTATTGGAACAGAAGTTAACACCTCTTACTCTACCCATTAAGGCCTATTTCCTGCATTACTCAACCCACTTTTGGCCTGCCTTCACAGTGCTTTTCTCAGCAGGGTATTTCAACTCAGCCCTCTTTCTGTGCAAGCCTGTCACATAAAAAGGGCCATCTAAAACTATAAGGATTACACATATCTCTGATGTCTCTCATAGGCTTTGCCTTTCAGATGGCTGAGGTGTGATATTTGGGCTAGGCATGCATTAGTCCTGTTAGGTTTAGGGCAATCTTCCCCCCAACTTTTTCCATATTCCCTTCCTGTTTGTTGAAATTCATTTGTGCTTGTGCTCACTCCTTAAAACATGGTAAAATTGGCCTACATCTGATTGGCATATTTAATTTAGTTATACGTCCCTTGTAAAGTGGTACAACATATAACCAGTGCCTGTAAATTAAATGCTGTTAATGGTACTGCAGCACATATTGTGCCACCCACATGTAGCCTTTTAAAATATGTCTCAGGCCTGCCATTGCAGCTTCTGTGCAGTTTTAAACTTCCAATTCAACCTGACAAAATAAACCTCTTACCAGGTCTGACACTCCCTTTTTAATAGATATCAGTCCCCAGGAAGGCAGGCCTTAAACTGCACATAGGAGAGTGTGCATTTTAACTAGACATGTACTTTTAGGTTTCACATGTCCTGGCATTGAAAAACTCCTAAACTCGTTTTTCACTACTGTGAGGCCTACCTCTCCCATAGGATAACATTGGGTCACCATATACATGTAATAAGTAGCACTTGTTTGGAAACATATAGAAATGTCTCGTTTGGTGTATAAGGAATTGGAGTTTAGCCTTCTCTTAAATGGTGAAGTCGGATTTTAAGTTACAATCATGAAAATAGCACTTTTACAAAGATGGTATTTTCTTGTCCTAACCGTTTGGTTTTTGTAGCCTGTGTCTTGGGTCACATGGCTGTGATTAGACAGGCTGTTGACCTTTGTGTATTCCTCCCAGACAATGATACAAAGGGGCATTAGGTGTTGGCAGGATGGCTCATCATGCCAGGATGGGAGGGGAGGAATTGTGCACATCCCTTCTTACATTTCAAAGGAGCTGCCTCCGCACACTCACGAAATAATTCACCGACAACATCATGGGACCAAGACAGGGAGGAAGGACATTCCAGAGACATCTTTTTGGGGAAAACTCTAGAAGTTTCTCTCACTTCAAAGCTGGCACCAGGTATAAAAATAGGACCTTCAAACCTACTCTTCAGTTCACTTCAAAAGACTTCCGAAGACTGCCCAGGTACTTGAGGCCTGCTTTGTACTTCAGAGGACTTTTCTATTGCTAAAGGATTGCCTTCCTATTTGAACCCAGGACTGCAGAGTGTCTCCAAGATCTAGTTAAGTGGCATCTTGTTCTAAACTACAGGGACACAAAAAGCTCCAATAATTTGAACCCTTCACCTGGACCCTGCCTGAAGTGAGTCCTGCCCTCCTTGTGGTGCCCTCCCAGTCCTGAACTCTTGGAAGTAGTGCTAAAGGTGCCCAAATGGCTTAAAATGAAAACTCAGAACTTAAATTCAGGCAAAAACACTGAGTATCAAGAGGTGACTGAGACTTACCTGCCCGCTGATCCACTGAAGATGCATCACCAGTCAACATGAATTCTCAGTACGCTCCAGCTGCATTCTTGTGCACAGCAGCAAATCCTGTTCTGTAGGTCTTTGCAAATGTGGTATCTGACCTCAGGGGAACCCTCATCAGCTACAGCCTGCAGCTTCGTCCCCCTTGAGATTTTTGACTTCCAAAAAGAGATGAAAGGCCTTCTTTAGGTGTTGGTGAGCATCCTACTTCTCCATCAGGGAGAGGGAGTATTCTACTACATCCTCCTGACAGAAGTGTTGCCTGCTTAATTTAGAAATGACCATCAACCTTGCAGTAATTTCTAAGGCATTTCTAAAGCATTGGCAGGAACCTCTTTCACAGAGGTTGCTGTGAATGCTTTTTACAGTTTGATACAGGGCTCCGTCAGCATGTTGCAGCCCTGCACCAAACTGTTTTGGTTTATTTTATAAAAAGAAAGTCCTGAAGCAGGATCTTCTTCTTGAAAAAAAAAAAAATCCTCCTGCCATCATAGGATTCCTCACCCATGATGAGGGGAGCATTTAGTAGTTTTAACTGTCCCTTACTGCCAGACTGCCAGAGTTTTCCTAGCAGTAAGAGTCAGTGAAAACTGAAATCAAATTCAGCCCATCTAAATTAGGGGGGAAGAATTTGAGATCTGCCTTCAATGGCCCCTGCTCCTTTGAGCCATTGGAAGGGCTTAATCATAGAAAAAACAGAGTAGTCTCCGCCACTCATTAAACCTAAGCTCTGACTACATTAAATTTGGCAAGCAGACCTTTATCCTTGCAGTATGTATACTCTGTCACTGTTGCGGCACAGTATACATATCGTCAAGATATAAGCCCTAAGTCTAAACATTGAAATCTTCACCATAACGTGTCCAACAGCTCACCACCAACAATGCCTCTTCCTCGGACACCAACGGCTGCCTTGCCCTGCTGAACTTTTCCTTCTCAGACATTTATCTTGAAAACATCTGCTAAGTACAAAGGTAAGCGGAGACGGAGGCCAATACACATTGTGTGTCCGAACCATGCTCCATTGTTGTTGGCTATAACTTTTGATTTTTCTCCTGTCTCCCACGACTAGATGTCTGCAGTTGGAGCTTTGATCTTTTCTGCACTAGTATTTACTAAAACGTTTAAAATTCATTCATAACTCCAGTACTCCAGTTGAAGTTTTGTCATTTTGGTATCAAATAATTTATTGCATTTTACTCTAGTTTCCTAATTTGGTATGGGATTGTGGTAGGCTGTGGTGGTGCACGAGCGCAGAAAGACTGAGTCGGATAAGTATGGTTCGTGGGTATTATCGTATGCTTTTATTATTTGTTAAATGTCTATAAAGAAAGTATAGTGTTCCGTATTTCTGCAGCGGATGTAATTGATTCTTCCTTTCCCTCTTTGTTAATATTCTTCTTTCTTTCTTCTTATGCCCTTTCGTAGGGTTGGCTGTGACGGTGTCGGATGGTGGACCACTCGGGCAGTTTCCGGGACCATAGAAGAGCAGGGAGAGAAAGAGCAGGTAAGTCTTTCTGTAGGATCTGGGTATTGCTATTTCTATTCCAAGGGGGAAGGGAGCAAGCAGGGTGGGTTGGTGAGGATATTCCACTGTGATGGGTTTTATTGCTGGTGCCCGTTCGGTTTCTCCCCCCCCCCTTAGTGGTTTAGTGCACCTCTCCTTCCCCTCTCCCGCCTCCCTTGTTCCCTTCCCCGGTGCCCGTGTTTCCCTGTGATCCCCTTGCCCCTAGGAGGGACCGTACCTTCGAGAGCCACGACCCTCCGGGGTCGTGGCGGGCATCTCGCATCCTCGTCGTTTCCTTGTCCGCTGTAATCGGCGTCTTCTCGTCAGCTCCGCTGGAGGACTCGTCCGTATTCAGCACCGCTGTCTCCGACACTGCAACTCCACCGGCTGGGTCCTTCTCCGTGGCGTTCGACTCCCCAGGAATGTAGTCTGTATACTCTTGTACTTCCGGAACCAGGAAGTTGTTGCTGGTGACGCGACGTAGCGTTCTCTCGTTGTCATGAGAACGCAAAACCGTATAGAGGGAACTTGTGGAATGATGTCGGCTACGAGGGAGAGAAGACGCAGTCGCGGAGACCCGTCTACAGGGATTTTACTTGTGCTGTGTTTTCACTCTATTACTGTTTACGTGCTCATAAATACTTCACACATTACCTCTAAATTAATCCTGAATACTTTTCTGTCAAGCTACCATAGGGATAAGCAGATGATAATTTTGTTACTTTTTATGGCTCACTCTGACAGGGTTTGGGGCTGTTGCTTGAGAAGAGTTCACAACCAAAACCCAAGTTTCTCACAGCATGCTAGGTCCCTTCTTGCTTCCACAAGCTATGCTTTCCAATGTACAATGAAAGACAAAAATTAAACAATAGATTTAGTTAGTGAGTAAAGAAGACAGTATCCACAGATCTACAGCCCCCATCTGAGGAACTACCACAGCCTGCAATCCCCCTTTATGTGTTGAACTGACAAAGTCCACAGACCACCCACGACTGTTCAGTTCATCTCTCCCTGCCCACAAACATTGCCTATCTGCGTGGAGCTACTACTTTTCACAGACCACACCTTAGGGTGGAGCTCATCCACACTGCCTACAAACCACCACCTTTTGAAAGGCATACCTGGCACTATCCACAGCCTTCACTCCCATGTGTGCAACTCACACAGTCTATAGACCAGTGCTTGATTTGTGCTTGTTGTTTCTGGTGCAGAGCACCAGTACTTATTTTTGAGGGCCGGGCACTGATTTTTCCACCTCAAGCATTTACTGTGAGCATAAGACATATGGGAAAGAAGAAGGAAGAAAAAAACAAAAAAGTGTCACAAAGGGAGAAAGCAGAAAGCTGCAAGAGTGAGCTGAAAGGGTAGGGAGTGGCTTTAAATGGATTGAAAAGGCCCGGAATGTCTTCAGGATTTCGCTGCCTCAGTATTCTGTGCTTGCACGTCTAATTGCAGCAGCTGTGTACAGTATTAAGAGGAGGGCATTGGGCACCGGCACATTTTTATTTACAAATTAAGCACTGTTATAGACCTTCCCCCCTCTTAATTTGAGGGACTAGTACAGTCCTCAGAGCTCCTGCACTCTTTTTGTCCACAGACCCACTCTATGTTTGGAGCTACTACTCTCCAAAGACCACACTTGGTTGTGAGCTGATCTACCCTGTCGAGAGACATCCCTGTATTTATCACTTCCCACAGGGCACTTTTTCATATCGCTAACCTGATCTGCTAATTGCAGTATGATCACAAAAATTAGGCTTCTGTCAAGTGCTCACAATGTATTTCTGTTCCAAGCTGCATCATACACTACTGTCTAAATATTGAGACATATGCAGATTTCCTACAATGCATCTCTAGCCTGACGTGACTCTTTTTTGCTTTCCCTATGCTAAAACACCTACAGAGCTCTCACAAAGCACCTCCATCTTGAGTTACCCAATGCAGTGCTATCCAAAACTGAGAGATTCGCCAAGCTCCCACAAGGTATATCTGTTCTAACTGCTAACCCAGTGCTGACACACCCTCCGAGTTCTTGCAATACCCCAATGGTTTGGCGTGTGTCATGCAAGATTTTGCAGTTCAGACACATATCAGACAGTAGTCATACATATGTTCTGACCTGCATGATATACAATTATCCTATTGATGTGACCTATATACCAAGCTACATTTTGCATGACAGTAGAAACAAATAGAGGCCTCTTCACAAAGCACCTCTCCTCAATGCACAGTTGTGTTACTGGAATATACCGTCAATTGAATGGTATTGTAGCTTTGTCATAATGTATTTTCTATATCAGTATTGACTTTGACATTTCCAGTCCCAATTGGGTTTTGGGAACAAAGCTCCTTCAACACACCTCTATTCTATCTTGCATCATGCACTACCACTGAAACATACACACATCGCCCAGAATTCATCTGTAGCCTGAATTAAGGGATACACTGATAGAACTGGTATTCCCTGTCACCCTATGAGCTCTTGCAAACTACCTGTTTTCAGACTTACATAGTGCACTGGTATTTCAGTGCTCTTCTGTGGCACAGGTACTCACAGCGTTCTTAAAAACTGGCTCTAAGTATTTATTTACAGTATCGAAGCAAGTTTTTATTTTTGTTAAGATAGCTCAGGAGGCCAACACACCTACAGACTGAAATTTCAGGTAAATACTATTGTTGTTATTCAACTGAATGAGAAATTGAATCCTTGTTGCAAGTATTGGGCTCATAGAAGTTCAATAACTATCTCCGGGGTTATTACACATGAAGTAATACTGCACCCAAAGTTACCTGTAATACCAATTTAAGAGTAAACTCCAGTTTGCAACCGAATTAGTATTCCGAGGCCACTCATAATGAGGGCCTAGGACATTCTTTATTTAGATGTCATGATGGGAAAGCAAGAACCATATACATCAGGGGGCCCCATCTGTGTGCCTTGCACTCCCAGAGGTTTGGTTATGCCACTAGTTGAACCTTATTCCCTTCAAAATCATTTAATGTATGTGCCACATAACCTACAAAATGCACCATCACCCTGAAGTCCGACCTTGTTTTCCACGAGAATCGATGCAATGCATATGACAACGAACACAGACCGGAGTCAAACCCCCAGTATTGAACATGGAATTTATACCATAGTTGAACTTTCCTTACGATGCGCCAATTACAACCTACATTATTACCAAAATTTCTCTCACCTCGGCAGACATTTTCAAGGTCACGCGACACATCAACTGAAGTCACTATCTTCTTTCAGAATCAGATAATTCTATTACATTTTCCATAAATCATTGAGTTGTACACCTTGGATAAATAGCACGCATTCAACTATTCGTAGCTAATATTTAAATCGGCACCTATTAGGCCTCATTTAAAATGCAATCTGAAATATAAATTCATGGACATAAATGCCAAAATTGCAGTTCCATAATCCATTGTACATGAAGTTTCAATCTTCATAGCCTGAGTTTCCAATGCTACCATAAAGTGCGATTGCATACAGTTGAATGTTGCATGAACTGATGGTAGACCAGATCAAGAGCCTGGATATCACCACACTGCAGACAACATGAAAAACAAAAAACAACGCCACTTATTCAGCTTTCCACTGCTTCAAGTTAGGTTCTCGAGCTACAAATAACAGCACTTAAATACATATATACATACATACTCCACAATTTATATGAACAATATTAATGAACGTCTTATCCCAGTGGACAAAGCTCACAACTTGTAATCATTTTTTATACTGAATTCTCATTTAGCCTCCAATTAACCCAGAGCTATATAATGCATTCCGCAATCTATACTGGATAAAATGTGGTCTGCCTTTGCCCCAGTGCTATAAATCCTCGGTGACTCATGTCCAGAATGATTTACTTTAACATTACACCAGCACCAGAATGTGTCTCTTTCAAAATACCCCAACGTTCAAAACTATGCAGTCCACCTATTGTGTGTACGAAATGACACAACAACATCACACCAGCCCTGAAATCCCTCAATTCACTGCCAATAAAAGAACATGACAGAATTCTCTATTATTTAAGGTGCTCCATGAAGTTGGGTTGACCGTTTCAAGTTCAGGGGATCTCTTTGTGGAATTTACTATCATTTCATTTGAGACCTGAAAACGACTGTCAAAATTAGAACATCCTTAAAAACCCATCTATCCTCCCTGGCTTTTGGATAATCCTCTCCAAAACGTTCTTCCTCATGTGTCAAAGTCCTGGCTGATGGTAAGCCTAAAACAACCATATCCTCTTGTCCTAGGCTTTCAGGACTTCATTCTTTAAGGCTCTGTGATCTTTTCAGGACATATTTGATGGTGGTGCATCCTAAGTACAAACTTCCCCTGCCTGTTGTTCTTCTGGATCTTACTTTTCTCAGACCACTATCTGGTCCCTAACTTTAGATGTACCGTCTCCCCAAACCACTTCAAGACTACCAAATGGTGGGGACGAGTGTTTTACCAAAATCCAAAAAGCAATAACTAAATCATTAACGTTGGTAAATACAATCACAGAACAGGGAAAACAACCAATAGTGAATTTGAATCCAGAATCTAATTTGCTAAGAAAAGGTTCGATGTTTATCATCACTGCAGAGCAAAGACAGACTTTCTCAGGTTTCTCTTACGATATATATATATATATATACATATACATATATATATTCCATTTGAGTCTATTTCATATGGCAAGTGGCAACTCAGAGAAACAGGCCCAGGCACTCAACTATAGTGAGTCATTTGGGGTGGAAATTAAGTAATAATGTATGCTTCTAAATGATTTCGTTTTAGTTTCTTGTTGCCACATAGTGGATGTTTAGATTCCTTGTACATTTTTGCACATATCATAGCTTTGTTGTCATTAATATTAACTTTCTTAAAATTGAACACCAAGAGATATTTCTCATCAACCATTCTGAAAGTACTCACGTGAGCTCCAATTATCAACTTTATAGTATGATTATCTCCGTCAAAATGGGAGGAAACACAATAAGAGCATTCCCCAATATTATTGTGTATATGCTTATTTATGTTATAGTACTCACATGCAATCATTGTCAGACATAGGGCCTGATTCTAACTTTGGAGGACGGTGTTAAACCGTCCCAAAAGTGGCGGATATACCACCTACCGTATTACGAGTTCCATAGGATATAATGGACTCGTAATACGGTAGGTGGTATATCCGCCACTTTTGGGACGGTTTAACACCGTCCTCCAAAGTTAGAATCAGGCCCATAATCTTTAGCAGAATTTAATATGGGATAAAGTACCTCATTTAGTATATTATATGGATACTGCAAGTCACAGAGGAGTTCCACGATCACATAGAGGAACAAGGCTGAAGGCTGAGTTCCTATATGAGGTCATGGAACGCCAAGGTGACTTTCATTACTCTTATCATGTCCTGAAGAGTGTAGTTTACCCCATATATAATGCATGGTTGCAGCATTACTTATCCCACAAAGCACTTACATCCTTGGTGCTTAGTTCTTCCTCTTGAAAATGAGGGCATGTTTGCAAATATGCAGAATAAAAATAGAGCAAAGTGAAAAATTAAATACATAAGAAACAAAAGACGGCATTTCCCTCCACAACTATTACCTCCATTATGCATCTTAAACAAGAAAATATTCTTACCCTGCCACCCCAATACACATATGCCAGTATGCAATCCACTGACTCAACAGTATGTTACCTCACAGTTTTCTTCATGTGACTTCAGAGGGACTTCCGTCTCCGGACATTTATTTTCCCGAATTTAGAAGTAATAATCCATCAACTCACTTTTTGCACCTTTTTTCAGTTCTAATTATCTCACAAAACTTCTACTGATATGCTCACTCTTCATAAAATGCATGCAACACTGATCACACACTTACACTCAAATTTAGAATCTACTGAAAACCCTCTGCTTTTATGCCCATAGAATAGCGGTGCACTGAATGGTGGTATCACCACAGCCAAATGATCACCAAAATTGATCTTACACACCATCTGACCATTAATATTTTGGCATGTAAAAACAGCTGTTAAAACAAAGCACTGCCACAACTAACAATTACTCACATGCTCTCCTCCTGATAATATTTTCCTGCTGGGCTTTAATTTATGCTTGGGTGAATCAATCACACAGCTGTCGCCATTTCTCAGGAATAATGACTTCCTTCAGCTGTGCATAAGTCCCAAACAAAACAAAGGAGAAATTCTTAATCTTTAAGCCAAAGGAGGTCTATTCAGCTAAGTTCCCAAACCAGGTTGACTGAGTGGGTCATCTACTAAACCTTTTCTCTTTCTTTCAAAAGTAGTAATTAACAATCAATTCATAGAACCCATTCTCTGGGTTAGAGACACTAAACATGTCAATGTCACTTTATTAGCAACAACATTTTTTGTGGATATACTTGATTTTCTAAAGGGCAAAGGGCCTGATTGAGATGTTGACTGTAACAGTCTCACCATGGACTTTTCGACTGAAAACCAGTCCACCGCAATGGCGGTCCACCCTGTATTTAGGTGTTGAAGCTCCCATAGCTGAAAGCTTGCATTCAAACTGCTGTCTCCACCAAGAAACATCGCCCATGTCGATAGCCAGGATAGAGAGACGTCTTGTACATCCATATGCTCCAGTCTTTCCAGAAGTAGGTTGTGCTTCACTGTTTCAAAAGCAGCACTGAGGTCAAGGAGAATTAATGCTGCAGTGCCACCCACATCCAGTTGTTGCCTCAGATACTCTGTGACCACTAGAAGTGCTGACTCATGTTGTGTTCTGCTACAAAGCCTGACTGACAATGATGAAACAGGCTATTACTTTCTGTAAATGATGTAAGCTGTCTATGCACATGCTTTTCAAGCACTTTATCTAGAGTTGGCAGAAGGGAGATTGATCTATAATTTGACAGACTGAGAGGGTCCGCATTGGGCTTCTCCACAAAGGTTTGACCTTCGCGTGTTTCAATGGCCTTTGAACAATGCCTTCCAAGAGAGAAGTATTTAGTCACTGAATAAGTATCTCTAAGGATTGTGGCTCGGGCTAGCATAAGATCGCTAGAGGGCATGGGTCAAGGGGTGAACCTGACTTAATAGTGGACAACGGAAAGACAGCAAGTCCAAAGTCAAATAAGCAACAAAGACCTGTAGGACAGCACTGGTAAGGAGTGTCTTCTACTGTAGAAGAGGAAGAGGCATGAATACCTGCCACCTTTTTAAAAAGAAAACGTGGCTAGCTCTTCACACGGGAGCTGTGATAAATGGACAGTAGGTATTATACATGCAGGGTCAGAAAGGGTCTTAACCAACTGAAAAAGAGATTTCGAGCAGTTCTGGACAGAATTAATTTTATCTGCAAAGAACACAGCTCTTTTCGGAACCAACTGTTCCTGTTTTGCCAAATGCCTCTTGTCTTTTATGTCTTTAAGGTAAATCTGCATTTGAGCAACACACACATACACAACTGTCATTGAGGTGTCATCATTTAATACTAAATGAATTCTGGCACCACAATGATGGTACACTCACACTGGACAATGCTGCCCATGTGTGTGCTTTGCAAGGGGACCTGTACATGTAGGTTTGTGCTATCTGTTGTGTATGTGAGTCAGTATGTCTATGTGTGTGGATTGGTGTGTGTGTTATGTTGCGGGGTTCAGGTGAGTGTTGCTGTTGTGTGGCGAGATTTTTGTGATGTGTGTAGTTGTGCTTGTGTGCGAATGTGTCTGTGTAGCTGAGTGTCTAGTTGTGTTGGTTGTTGTGGCTGTCATGTGTGGGTTCAGTGTCAATGGTGTGTATATGCTGTGTCATGGATGTATGTCAATGTGTGTTTTCGGCATGTACGGGTTGTGTTAAGTTGGAATTGTAATGGATGATGGTGTGTATGTGGTATGTTGTGTAATGCATAGTGCAGGGGGGGCACATATGGCTAAGGTAGAGTGTGTGAGTGTGTGTCACTTACCTCTAATCGATAGCCATTGCCATTGTTAGGAGTCCATTGTGTCCCACCGCCGTCTTCCTTCGTCAGCAATCCATCGCCAGCCATCCGCTTGTAGAGTTGTAACATCTAAATAAGGCGGGCGGACCACCATCAATTTAAAGGTATTCTCAGGTCCGCCGCTGACACGGTTTGATGGTAACACTGCCAAGATCTAAATCAGGCCCAATGTATCACAAACTTTCAAAAGAGAGACTGTCAGAAGTCTTCAGTGGGTGTGCACCACAGAAATTAAAAAGGCAAATAATTATCTATTTGATAAACAAATATCTGAGTGAAATAGGAAAGTCACTCGCGGCCACTGAACAAATCTGGTGCCAAAAGCCAAAGTCCTTAATAACTTCTCAAACAAAACTCTGCAAATACAAAAAAACTCATTTTATGGTGAAATCAACTTTCTTTAGATTAAAGTTGATCTAGCTAACAAAGGAAGAGGATGTGGCCTAATGGCCAGAGCTGCCGACTTTGGAGCTGAGGAACCAGATTTGACACTCAGAGGGTCATTCTGACCCTGGCGGCCGGTGGCCGCCAGGGCCACCGACCACGGGAGCACCGCCAACAGGCTGGCGGTGCTCCAATGAGCATTCTGACCGCGGCGGTTCAGCCGCGGTCAGAAGCGGAAAGTCAGCGGTCTCCCGCTGACTTTCCGCTGCTCGTGTGAATCCTCCATGGCTGCGGAGCGCGCTCCGCAGCCATGAGGATTCCGACCCCCCCAACCGCCATCCAGTTCATGGCGGGAAAGCCGCCATGAACAGGATGGCGGTAGGGGGGGTCGCGGGGCCCCTGCGGGCCCCTGCCGTGCCCATGCCAATGGCATGGGCACGGCAGGGGCCCCCGTAAGAGGGCCCCGAAAAGTATTTCAGTGTCTGCCTTGCAGACACTGAAATACGCGACGGGTGCCACTGCATCCTCGTGGGAAGGTCGTTTTCCCCTGGGCTGGCGGGCGGTTTTACTGGAACCGCCCGCCAGCCCAGGGGAAAACTCGTAATACCCGCCGCGGTCTTTTGACCGCGGCGCGGTAATTTGGAGGGCGGGATCCTGGCGGGCGGCCTCCGCCGCCCGCCAGGGTCATAATGAGGCCCTGAGTGTTTGTTCAACATCATATGACACTGGGCAAATCACTTAATCTCCCCCTGCCTACTAAAAATGAATGTGTCCTTGTGTAACATAACTGATGCTCATGTAAAACACTCAAATACCATTCAGTTGCGTTTGCGCTATATACAACTGCAGAAAAGTAAAAACAAGTGGATTTAGCTGAGAAGTGGCACTTGAAAACAACAAAACACCTTGTCAGACCCTCAGTTTTCACTTTTCTTTGAGGAGGTGTAGCACAGGGATCAATCTTTCTCACCCACCTTATTCACTCTTCACATTGAATCCCTTGACACTCTTCACAGTCACTCCAAGATCTCATACCACTCATACACAGATGATAGCTGTACCAGAAAGTCTCCATGCCAATGGCATCTCACCTCGGACTTGAATTATTGACAATTTTCAATCCTGGATGACCTTCTCGCAATGTAAACTGAAGCCATGAAAAAGAGGGTCTTACTTAGAATTTGATGGATGCAAAAAAAGCGTTAGAAATCAGTGGATGGTCCGTCCTCCACCCTAACTTATAATAAGTAGTTTTAAGAGCCAAGAAAATTACCATTGGAACCTCGGTCTTCAGTTCACAGACTCTGCCACTCTTACTCTTTCTTCCCTGTTTGGCAGAAAACTGGCAGACTGACCAGTAAAATACATTAACTTAATCCACCATACTTACATTATGTTGCCTGCCACCAGATTCATAGCGGATAGTACTACACATTTGCAATGGAGGAAAAAACTATAAATAGCCATACGCTGCTGACATTCCACTATGGTCAACACAAGCAAAATGGCCCGATTGCTGCAATCCCTGGCAATGCCTCTTCAACTAGTTATGGACCCACTTGCAGCTGCACTGCAAAACTAAATATAAAAACAAACACTACATGCCATGGCTTTATTTCACATCCGTGTAAAGTAACAAACGAATCTACAAACATTTGTTATACGTATGAATAGATGCCTCCCAACAACCTAACCAAGAAAAACACACATAAGTCCAGGCATATGTCAGCATTACATAAGATGAAAAAAACGAAATACACTATAACATTCCATATCACCATAAACACCAGATGCCAGCTTTTACCTTTCAAACATTAATGATCATTTGTTTACTGTATATCTCTAATAGTAGTACGAATGTAATGAACATGCCACCAATAGCTTTAAAATTACCTTTATTTCGACAAAAATATTGCCATAAAAGCACCCACATAAAACAGTAAAACACAGAATAAAAAGACAATAAAATAACTAAAACAGAATGACCCCCCAGCAGGACATGATTCTGGAATATAAAATACATTCCCTAATAAAATAAATAAATAGGCATGTCAGAGTAAAATGCTCAGTTGAAATTCAGTCGGCAGGTTGCATGATAAAATGCAGGGTCGGTATCAACAAAATCTGTTGCGCAAACCTACTCCTGCTGCACCCCCGCTGTCACTCAGCTCGCTCCCATTGTTTGATCTCTTTTGCTCTTATGTACCAAAGAATCCCCAACAATGTTGCAAAATTGTCAGAGGAATCGTTCTGCTGCATGTGCCAAGACCCCGGGCAACTGGTGTAATCCACTTCCTACGCAGTCCTGACATAGCCAACTGATTACTTTGTTAGCTGACATCCGGGCCATAGTGGTGATACTGAGGAGTATGTCACCCAGCCGCTTGAAAGGGACCTCAAGGGAAGGGTGCCGAATCTAAACTGTACATATAGCTTCCTATCCCTTGGCACTAGAATAAAATCTAAGTAAAGTTCTAAAACACTGGTAGCTTTGCCCCTCCCTCCCAATTTTAAATCGTCCTGCAGGACCCAGGCCCAATATCGCGTCTTTAATTCAGCTTTTGTAGAGATAGTTTCTTGTTCCTTTACATCCCAGGGGATCTGAAATCTTATGGCAAGTAGCAACTTCTTGATCTTTGCAAACCATGCTATCCTATCTGCCCCAGCGCTCCTACGTACCTCGCCTACAAGCGGAGGTGTACTGTTCAAGTCCTCTAGTCACCATCAGCCTACTCCAGAACAACAAGGGGCACAACCTGGCTCTATCCCTTATGGACTTCCAGCCCAAGTCCAATTTCAGCAGTGGTGTACTAGCAGGTGGCTGGACCCGCTTCCTGATAAACTTATGCTCCTTCCTAGTCAGCTCACTAACACCCTCAAACCACCACAGCCCTGAGACGTATAATGTTGATGCCACTGCTCTTACTTCATAGATCTGTTTGTGGGCAGCTACTGGCTTAAAGAAAGAAGACCTGTGTTCAAAGTAAGTCACAAAAGGGCACCCGCTACTTGACTCAATTTGCTTCCCATTTTGTTAATATGATATTGCCACATATTATGTGGCAGCTTGATGCATAAATAATAAAATGTGGTTACTCTCTCTAAATTGTCACCCCCCCCCCCCCCCTCCCCAGGGTCAGCATCCCCCTGGAGGACTTATGCAGGTTAATAACAATATACTTGGCCTAACTGCTGTTAATGACCAGGCCCCTCCTATGGCAAAATTCTTCAAATCTGGTCAGAAGCCTCTGTAGGCCTACTGCGGTCTTTTATACCAGTAAAGTGCCAGCCACATATAATAATGTAGTGATTTTATGTTTGACAATCAAGGGGGCATCTGCCAATGGGATAGACAGGAAATATACCACCTCATTCAAGAACAAGGAGGATAAAGTGGGGGCAAGAACACATTCCTGCCTCACTCCTTTGTCAATAGCTATAGGTTTGTTACTTGTCCTTGAGTCCCCCACCTAATAACTGCTTGGTTATTCTCATGCAGACGGATTATTACCGACAGGATGTTGCCAGGCATACCCATGTCTGCTAACGCAGACCATAATTTATTCTGGGGGACCGTATCAAAAGCCAATTTAAAATCAATAAAAGCCACATATAAGCCACCTTTCCCTAGCACCATAGTCTTCCAATATACCAACATAAACCTAAAAACTTGGTCTATGGTGCTTATCTGAGGCTTAAAGCCGGCCTGATAGGGAGACAGATATTGCTGTTCTCGATCCATTCCAGGATCTTACCTAATAATGCCTGGCTAAACTCTTTCTGCGCTGCATCTATTAGACTTATAGGCCTATAATTAGGGGAAGAGTCCCTTGCTTTCTTCTTGTAAATCGGTACCACCTCTGCTAGCTTCCAGGAAGAGAGGATAGGCACACCTTTCCCAATTTGATTAGCAGGTGCCAACAAGTATTTTGCCCAAACTCCCTTGTCATACTTAAATAAATCACTTGGGATACTGTCTGGCCCTGGAGCTTTACTGGCCATAACGGAATCAATAGATGTGGCAATCTCCTTCAAGTTAAACATCTTGCTACAGCCCAATGAGGGCGCTATAAAATTGAAATTATATGGAGCGTCTCGGTGACCAGCTGAGTATAGGGATCTGAAGAGGTCCACCCACACCTCTGGAGCAATCACATTATCGGGATCTGTGCGAGATGTCATTTTGCACCCTCCTCTGCTTACTAAGTTCCAAAATGTGATGTGGTTGCATGATTCACACACTACTTTGAGGTCCTTCCATCTATTTTTCTCCCAGGTCTTCTTAGCATGCAACTGAGCCGTCTTGTAGGATGCCGTAAGCCTCGAAATGCTATTTCCATACTTTAATTTGATGGTTTTAACCAGGTCTGCGTTGACCAATCTACACAGCTTATCATACCTGCTTGCCTGCCCTGATGTTTGAGGTTCCCTTTTCTTAATTACCTCAGGGGCTGTAAAACAATAAAAGATTCCATCAAAAAGGGCTGCATGGATATCAGCCAGGTCATCCCAGATCCCTTCACCAGATGCCCTCACATTCAGTGCACACAACGTGGAATTTACTAACATTGAAATTTCCCTGGGGACCTCGGTTTTTAGGGCAACTCTCTGTCACTTAAGGCAAAGCCTATCATTTGTAGGGCAGAGCTCCGGGTACGACTAAGAGGGCTTGCATCACATTCAGGTAACCACAGGAGTGGTTTCATCAAGAGGCACAGGGGGTTATGATCACTCTTGACCATTTCCCTTACTACCATATCCTCAACAAAAGCCCACAATCTAAAATCCATTAGCATGCAATCTATTCTACTAGAGCCCATATGACCGTGAAAGGTGGGCAGACCAGCCTGGTCACTCCTAGTTCTTCTATTCAGATCTCTAAGCCCAAACCCAAGTGTTATAGACTTTATTTGTAATGCCATCTTAGTCAATTTTTTAGCAGGTGCTAAACTAAGCTCTGGAATAGTCTACAGTTCATCTTCCTCGGTCATAAGATATACATTGTCACTATCTAGGAGCTCAAATTTGGTGTTAAAGTCGCCTCCAATAATTAGAGAATACCTAGGAGAAGTGTTGTCTAAACTGGCCTCTAAGTATTGCAGTGTATCCAAATAGGAGCCCCCTCTTGCCCCCTCACATAAAGGTTATAAATATCTAGCCCCATATTAGAACTTTGTTTTTTACACCCAGATAGCCAGAATATCTTGATGGGTTGTCGGTAGGAGCTCGAAAGTACAATTCAGTTCAATTTTTGCCCAAATCAATAACCCACCAGAGGGCCTACCCTTAGCACCACGATTGGCAGGGCTACAAAAAGTAAAACAGCTATGCCAATGCATAGGTTCTGTACACCAGGTTTCCTGCAGCAAACATATATCAAAATTAATAATAAGTGTTCCACTCTGGGAGGTGCAACTTTGACTTAGCCCAGCCACATTCCTGGAAACAAGTGAGAAACCACCCGGCCATGTCACAGTATGGCATCAAATTGTTTTTGATCTTGTGATAGTGCGGCAGTATGCAGACAAAGAGAACTTTGGGAAGCAGCCCTAACCTCGTGTCTCTCACCCACAAGCAGTTGGATGTAGTCATTGTTTCTTTTGTGCTCTCTTTAGCATTTGCCTTTGCAGGGCTAAGGGGGATACTCCCTTTGACCCCATTACTACAGTCAATTCTGCCTTTCTATCCTGTGCGTGTAAGTCAATCAACTTCCTCTAGGACACTGAAGCGAATGCTAACAGGTACTGTAAAGTTCCCGCACTGTCCTGCTGCACCCTGATATTGACCAGGTGCTCTTAGTTGATAGTTAGCCCTTGGAAAGTGCACACTGTTACTATTCCACATAAAGGGTCTATAAAAGTAACTCAATGGCAAACGCGTTATTCCTGTGCCCCCTCCATACCCTGACTTTCTTCATTCAGCAACCTCTGCGTTATCTCAGGATCTTTAAAGTTCACAATCACGCAGTCTCCTGGGCTTTCCACCGAACCACTGCCAAGCCACCGTACCCTGCGCGTTAATAAGACATTATGAGCCAGTCTAGTATGAAAGGTTCTATTCTTTCCAAGCCAGTGCCTGCATTTGTTAGTTAATTCCTTTCCTCTTGTGTTTCACCCTGGTCCGCCATCGGTTTTGGCACCCCTGACAATATGAGCACATGAGGACATGATGCAGGAGGTAAAGTAATAACAGGGCAGATAGTAATTTGGAAACTGCTGTTTCCCCCTTCAGCCTCCACTCCATCCTCCTCCCTGTTAGACGGTTCAAGTGTCCAGGGCCTTCACGTGCTGCCACTCCCCCAATGAGATTCACCTCGATTAACAAACGCTGCAGCATGTTATAGAGGTGGCCCTGGACACTTTCTTTTGCCCATAGCTTCCAGAACATTAACCATTGACAAAATCAAAAGCCACTGTGTTCGGGTTCCTCTCTGGAAATCCCAAACAAGGTAGATAGGGCAGGACACGTCTGAACAGTTTAATAATATAAGTACTCCCATCTTGCCCTCGGGCCAAACGTGTCAGAGGGATGGCCCATCCCAGCCTATTCCGGGCTCTGGCGGGCGTAGACAGGCCCGGTCTTGGCCTGGTCTTGGCCTGGCACACGCCGAGGCACGTCCTGCCCTGTGGGGTGAGACAACACTTTGTAGAGTAATGGGAAGCACCTCCCCTGTATCAGCAGCTGTAGGGTAGTGCTGAGGCGTGAGACGCCCTGGACATGGAGTCCCACCAGAGCAGAAAGCAAAATCATGGTCCGGCAAAGTCCAGGTATCTACCGGTATCAGAATGCATTATAAAGGTAACAAATACAGTTGTTTGAAAAATATTTTCTTTCAACACAGATTCAAATATTTGAAAGTCTCATATGTGATTATAAAGTTTTCTTCCCCATGACTACATGTAAATCATAGAACACTAATAATAATGCTTTACTTTACGTCACACCAACAAATGTGGACAGTTAACTAGCCTTTAACTTAAATCATGTTGTCTGTATGAACATAAAACTGTCCATCATTAAGATTTCCTTAGATGCTCTTGGAAAGGCAATGGTAAGCAAGTGGCTCTCAAGTTGAAAAACATTGGAGCTATCAAGAACTATAGAAAAGTGAGCAGCTCAGTTCATGCCATGCCACTGGGAGCTCCTCTGCTGCCATTTCATAAAAGGAAGCCTCTAATGTGATCAGAGGTTTTTTTTCATCCATTTAAGCATTCATGTTATTCTACCCATGTTTATCAGATTGTTTTCATTATAAAACAGAAACTATTTACTCCACTTTATCAGCCTCTTCCTCTGGCACTGAGCCTACTAGTAACTTTCATTGAGGTCACCATTAAGCAGTCAGGGTCAATATGGTCCCCTCTTGAATTTGCTTACTGAACCACGTCAGCTTATTGAAGCCCCTGCAGACCTTTCTCTGAATTTCCTCTTTTTACTCCTGAGACCATGGTCAAATTGATTAACTCTTTCCGGTCTGGCTCAGTTTGGATCCTTGCACCCACCTCCACATCCTGTATTGTGCTGCCAGCCACATTGAGCATTGCTGTCATTGACCTATGCAACTCTTCACTACTTTCTGCCTTAGTACCTGTTTCTGGGGTAAAAAAGGCCTTGATGGCCTATCTGCTAAAGAAATCTCCTGCGGACCCCTAATATGCAGGCAATATTTGTCCTATTTCATCACAGTCTCTTTCATGTAAAGTTGTAGAAAATATGTGATTGTGCAGCTGCCTTGTTTTTTTAAACTAATCCTCTACCTGACCCTAATCAGTCTGAGCTAAATTGTGTTCACAGTACCTGGTCCATCCTGTTGTCTATTGCCAACAACCTCAAATATTGATCGATCAGGGCCGCCATAGTCCTTTCCAACTTGTTGGTGGCATTTGATACCTTAAATCACTCCATCTTACTTGAACGTTTTGTGAATTGTGGGGTCCTTGGCAAAGCTCCCCAATGGTTGGAATCTTTTATTTCAGACCAGTGTCAGGATTTTCACCTATCTCCCTATCAATCCAATTTTTGTTTTCTTGCTTATGGTTCCTGAAAGGTACCCCCCAGATTCACTTTCTTTAATGTGTTACTAGCTAATTGCTTTGCTTGGCTGTTGGATAATGGCTTATGTGGGTATCACACAAATTTGTCTGTGTCTGGATCAGGCTCCCTGCCATACTCAGTCTATCTGTCTTCTGTGCATGCCTTCTCAAGATGTCTCACTAGATAACCTGCCACCAGCTAAAGCTAAATATGTACATTTTTGAAATTATGATTTTTGGTGTACCTTCTGATATCTGGACCTCTAAGTTATGGTTGCCTGAGTTTGGATTCCACATCTTCCCTACTCAGAAGCTCTGTATTTTCAAAAGCTCTCTGCTATTACCATAAGGCAGTTTAGGGTCTGGGCCTGTTATATCTGGGCTCCAAATGCTCAAAATCTTTGTTCCTCTTCTCTGATGCGTCTTCATATTCCTAGATGCACAAAGTTTGCATTGGTGGGAGGTCCTTCTCCTTCCTTGCTTCAAAAGTTTGCAATAATGTCTCATTTTCGTTGCAACCTGAACCTAACCATCTTCTATTTCGCAAGTGCCTGATATTTTTTCTTTTTTCTGTGTTCTATCTGTATGCAATAGCTTAAAGAGGCTGACCAACATTAGCCAATGGATAACCCAAAGACCCTTACTAAGTGTGTTTTCAGTTTTAATGACATGAAATCTGACACACATCTAAAGCTGTTTGAAACCAGAGGTCTGATTTTCCCTGCTCATAAGCCATTAGTGTTACACCCCAAGTTTCTTTACGCTCCCAGATTGCTGCTGGCCATACCCCTCATAAGAGCAGACAAAGGGCAATAGCCTTTCATGTTAAAATTGTATTCCTTGCTATACCTCCACCCAGACTTCCCTTGCCATCCGTTATTTTGTGTACCACGCCAGGATGCTTCTTCAAGCAGCATACTGATGCATGTGATACCTATCAAGTACAATACATTTTATCAAAGCTATATCGTTTTCAACAACGAAAACATGAAATAAATTGCAAATGCAATGTGGAACTCTTTAACCCTTGAAGCATATACATTACTACATCAGATTAGTACCATGAACCAACAATGTGCTCTACCAGTGGTTGTGTCTGGGCACCGAGCAAGATGGGGGTGACCTAGTGATGATCCTGTATTTGGCAGCAGACTACACCCAATATCCTTTTAAATCACTTTATTACTAATCCAATTCACTGAGTCAGAAACTGACGGTGCATGGAATGCAACAGATGAAGAGTGAAACAGAGCTGGAATAGGAGGCATTGTACTTCTGATCTCTCGGAGCTGCACACAAATAAGATGGCCGACGGAGCATATCTTAGCTCCAGGGAGTATTGGTGGTAACCCGCTGCAGTGTTGCACTCTCCTTTCTGAGGGCCGTTGCTCCTTGTTTATGTCTACTAATGGCCTCAGAGGACTTACCTGGGTCAGTTTGTAGATTATTTTGGGTGCTGTGCCCTGCTTGAGGAGAAGCAGGCCTGTGGATGGCACAGCCTGCCTGGCATAACAACTAGATGAGTGAGGGCTGTTACAGGGCGAATTTGAGATGGCAGGTGAGGGCTAATGGGCTTCAATTTGCTCTTGGGGTGACCTCGCTCTAGTCTTCTTATCTAATCTCCCTATGGAGTGTAGTGGGAGGCCCTCAAGTTTAAAGGGTTGCTCTTGTCCCCCCAACAGAAAAATTCTACAGGACTTCCTGATAGGGTCTAATATCTAGAAGCCAAAAAGGAGGAAGGTTTCATTGAGGATGGTGAGTCTACGCTAAAAAATGTGATGATGACTGTGAAGCACACCAAGACAACCCTTGAATCCAAGATTGTTACTGTGCCTATTGATGTGGGGCTGCTAAACACAGACCTCAAGAAGGTCATTGGCAGAGTGAGATAGGTGGAGTCCATGCTCACAGCACTGTAGGAGGAGGTTTTAACACTGCAGATTACAGTGAATATTCTCACAAAGGACAATGATATTGTGCAGACCAGATCTGAAGATCTCTCCGGAATAACATCTGACTGGTGGAGGTGCCTGAATAAGCAAAGGCCAAGAGACTCTCCAAGTTCTCCGGTGTGGAACGGGTACTGAAGGCAACGGGACCTCAGCCTAGGCCAAGACAACTACCACAAACAATAATTGCACGCTTATGTAACCATCCAGATCGAGCTGTTACGTTACATGTGATAACTCCCATGGCAAGGTGGTAATTTTTTGAAAAAACTTTTTTAAAAATCCAGCATCAGGATTTTTGGGGGAAAATAAAAAAAAAGAAGTTTGACCAAAGACTCTGTCATGCCAACCTTAAACAAGCATTTGCAATCTAACGGGTCTTGCGTTTGGTCGAGTGAAAGCTATTAGCGTTGTAAACTCCTAACCAGACTTTTCTTGCCACATAAACTGAAAAGTAAAACAGTTTCACATAAGCGAGCCATGAGCACAAAGCAAACATTCAAAAGGAAACAGAAGTTCGCTCGTAGTGAAACGTATCAGCAAAAATGCAATTATCCAGGTAACTGGCAAAAGTGCAATTATACATACTACCAGCAAAAGTGCAAATATCCATGTAACAGGGCTGATGTCATGCAAAGCGCTCTACTACTGCCCAGAGAGATGACGCTGCCTATGAAATAAAGAAAAAAAGTAGTCCAGAAACATAGAAAACATGGAGCCTCATATGTTTTTAGTAGTTGGCCGGTGAGCTTGAGGAGGGTTAAACACCAGAAAAGGCATGATGTATGCAAGCCTTTCACTAATTAAATCAAGCTAATTTTAGTTAGCCCACGAACCAACCAAACTAATGGGCTTGACGTGAGCGTGGTTGAAAGCCCTCAGAGAAATTACACTAGGGACTTAGCGCTTTGTGCTCGACCCTAAAGAGCATGACAAGAAACAACGTGAAGGCAGTTCTTGGCAATGCTTCATAAATGACCGCTTCCTGGGCGGTCATTTCTAAATTTTACCGGCACTTACTCTAACAGGGCGATGGAGCAATTTACTCCTTCACTATGACAGAATAAACTCCATCCAACATGACAAAAATCACACCCTTTATTTCTTGTGAGGGACTACCATCCACCTGACTAATAATTAACTTTCTTACAGTAAAGATCCATGAAATGTTATGAGTCTCACCCAAAACGTAATGGGCACATTAGCTGAGCAATGACCTGATACAAACAAGACAATGGCTTAACAGGGCTGAATTAATGCCCACTCTCTGTGTATGTACACACAAAGAGGTCTTGGCTTATGAGATACTTAAAATCTCAACATATTGAAGTTGGTGGAAAAGGAACGGGAGAGGTCAATGACTATTGTCAATGAAGGCAAAAAACAGTCATGGGATTAGGAGAGTGCTCTAGATTATAAGGCAGAAAGGTCTGCATCTATTCAAAAATGTGAACATAACACAATTACGATAGTTGCCGCAACAACGAAGCACTGATCATGAATATCTATTAACAATCATTTGTGCATCACAACCAGGTGTGCAATTAATATGTAATTGGTAACAGCAGTGTGAGATTTCAGAGTCCATTTCGAGTACATGATGCACTTTTTATTTTTCCTACGCGCAGTACAAAATGTACAAGGTTAGTTAATTTGCATGCCCCTAAACTCTTGCTTGACATAGCATGGATGAATTATGCAAATACTCGCCGCATTAAACATGCTTCAGTTGTATGTCTATACTCGATGCTCTCTGCGGCTGACGCATCAGATCAAATATAATTTGCAGCATCATCCTCCTGAATTGCTGGGTTATGCGGCGTTCACGAACCATGTCACATGCAGATGAATCACACAGCAGAGGAGCACGCTTAAAAACCGACTTCCTGAACCCAGTTTGATATGGTGAAGACATACCCAGTAACATTGTTCCTGTGTACTCATCACCGTGGCACCTATCATTTTCCAGAGAGAACACATGTATCTAAAATGAAAGTTTGGCACACAGTCATCAAAATGTGGATGATGGCTTTGCTATCAAGATCAGCTGTGAATACTTACTTAACCAGATATCCATCGCGGTACCTGCACTTCTCACATTCTTAGAGACCTTGGTCAATTAGGGCCAGTAGTATGTTGCAATTTTGCGGTCACAAAGTGCGAAAATCACCTTTTGCGACAAAAAAAATTGCCTTGTTGGATGCACTGCTCCAGATGTACAAAATTATTTTTCAGTTGCAAACAGCGAAATTTGCCTTTTGTAGCAGAAAAATGGCCTTGTAGCATGTACCATCTCTATTTTGGAAGTCGGTAACCAGTTACCGACTCACAAAATAGGGATTGCGACTCACAATTAGGTAGGGGCGTTTCAAGGGCATCCCTTCCTAATTGACACTCCATTCCTAATGCCCATGTATGAATGCTTTATGACCATGAATGCGGTCACAAAACATTTTCAGTTGCCACCAATTTCAAATTTGTGGGAATCCCTTCACAAATGGGAAGGGGTTCCCAAGGAACCCCTTTCCCTTTGTGAATGTCGGGGCGAACATTTTTTCAGGGTAGGCAGTGGTCTCAGGGACCACTGCGTACCTTAAAAAAATGAAACTGAAATGTTTCATTTTTATTTTTGAAATGCAGCCCGTTTTCCTTTAAGGAAAACAGGCTGCATTTTTTTTAAAAACTGCTTTATTTAAAAAGCAGTCACAGACATGGTGGTCTGCTGATCCCAGCAGGCTACCAACCCTGTGTGTATGGCCATTCCCAATGGGTCAAAAATTGTGACCTTCCACATCAATATTAATGAGGCAAGTCTCTGGCGACCCATTTGGGAATCGCTAGCAGTGTCTCAAACACCGTTGTACATTTTGTTTTGCAGCTTGCAATTTGTGATTCGCAAAAAATCGCAAATTGCAAGTTACAAAAAAAATTGTCATACATCTGCCCCACTATCCCAATTTTGTGAGTCGGTATCCTTCAGACTCGTAGTTAAGAAGGGGCGTTCCAAGGGCATCCCCTCCTAATTGCAACTTGCAGGCTCATGTATGATTTTTTACTTTTAAAACATTATGGAGCTGAACCTTTCACTTCAGAGGGTGTTATCTCATTTATTGCAGCATGGGCCCAAGAGAAAGAAGGAACCAACTGTGGGCCTCAATGCAACTAGTGAAGGAACAGGCAAGTGTGGAGTTCATCAGCTTCCACTGACCGATAAAAGAGCTATTCTTGGAGAGGAAGGAAGACACACGTTCTACTCATCATCGACTTGGCAACAAATCCCTGAAATGTCACATTCATGAGCCTCTAGGCACTGTTGATCATTATAAGCATTAATCGTTCTTGGAGGAAAGCACTGAGTCAGGCAGTGACAAGCAATGTAGAAATTGCATTTGTTTGTAACTGAGGATAACAAGAGTACAACAAGAAGGTATGAGATAATGCTGAAGAGAAGTGCATGGAGAGATGACAACAGAAAAAGGGGAAGGACACTTACTAGGTAGTCGTGAATGGAGGATGAGTGTAGTTTTCATTTATAAGAAAGGTTAGAGTTCACATTTCTGATTCACATGTGTAGTGAGACATGCAAAAGAAAGAAGGGGAGCTGGGTATGGTAACGAGTATTCACCTGGAAAAATGTCTGGATGTTACTAAATCCCCCAGGCTCACTAACTTACAGACAAGTGTCAGCAGGTGATGGCAGCTCCAGGGAGCTATGGTCAATCCCTGAAAATAGGTCAGTGCTAGTCTATTGTGGTATTCACTGAGATGTCATGAAACTAGGGCACCCTAGCTGCTCATTTAAAAGTCATTTGTTATTGCCCCGTGGACTGCAGTGATCAATGGAGCATCTGCCCTCGACTTTTTTATGTGGACGGTCTACAGGCAATTCTGCATCCTTTCTTTTCCCTTTCCAGCAATTGGATTGTTAAGTTGCAAGCGGAATGAAGTCAAAGAGTGCCCTTTGCTGTCTGATTTCCTTGCTAGAACCCTCTACAGAGCCCCTTATGTTTTTACTCGTGAAGTGTCATTTTGTAATATTGCCTCCGATGGATTGTAGTGGATGGGTGTGCTTCAGTGTCCATCTCCTCTCTCTCTTTTAACAGCTGGCAAGCAGTACAACGTGCAGCACTGTATCCTACACCTGAAACTTTTGGCAGCACAACTCTCAGGCTACTGAAAAGCCCTAGGGGCCCTTTTTATCACAAGCACACACCATTTTGGTCAGTGTGATCCTGTGCAGCCACAGATCTGTATGACAACCTCAGTACAGTTGGTGTAAACAAGTATTTTTACATAACATAACTTATTTTTAAGTAAAATAACATCAAATGTCCTTGCAAAGATACATTTATGAAGATGTTGTATTTTTGGTTAACAGGTTTGAAGACTATATATTGCTGATTCTGTTTCTATGCATTTATGCTGCACAAGTAAGGACTACACACCCTGTAGAGGTTGGTATGCAGTGTGAATACACTGGCTAACTTAAAAGAGATCCAGTGTTTGATTGTTAAACAAAGCATTCAGGGGCATATTTATACTCCGTTTGCGCCGAATTTGCGTCGTTTTTTTCGACGCAAATTCGATGCAAAACTAACTCCATATTTATACTTTGGCGTTAGACGCGTCTAGCACCAAAGTTCCTGGAATTAGCGTCATTTTTTTGCGTGAACACCTTCCTTGCGTTAATGATATGCAAGGTAGGCGTTCCCGTCTTAAAAAATGACTCCGATGCTATTGCGTCGGATTTATACTCCCGGGCAAAAATGACGCCCGGGAGTGGGCGGGTCTAAAAAACCCGCATTTGCGCCGGATTTTAGCGCCTGGGTCAGGGCAGGCGTTAAGGGACCTGTGGGCTCAGAATGAGCCCAGAGGTGCCCTCCCCTGCCCCCAGGGACACCCCCTGCCACCCTTGCCCACCCCAGGAGGACACCCAAGGATGGAGGGACCCACCCCAGGGACATTAAGGTAAGTCCAGGTAAGTATTTTTTTTTTTTTTTTTTGGTGGCATAGGGGGGCCTGATTTGTGCCCCCCTACATGCCACTATGCCCAATGACCATGCCCAGGGGACAGAAGTCCCCTGGGCATGGCCATTGGGCAAGGGGGCATGACTCCTGTCTTTGCTAAGACAGGAGTCATTTCAATGGGGGATGGGCGTCGTAAAAAAATGGCGCAAATCGGGTTAAGACGATTTTTTTGCCTCAGCCTGACTTGCCCCATTTTTAGACGCCCAAACGCCATTTTTCCCTACGCCGGCGCTGCCTGGTGTACGTGGTTTTTTTTCACGCACACCAGGCAGCGCCGGTCGGCTAACGCCGGCTAACGCCATTCAATAAATACGGCGCCCGCATGGCGCTTCAGAATGGCGTTAGCCGGCGCTAATTTTTTTGGCGCAAAACTGCGTTAGCGCAGTTTTGCGTCAAAAAGTATAAATATGGGCCTCAGTGCCTTGCTTTTTGGTGGACACACACACCCTCTCTCTTTCTCTATCTCCCTGTCTCCCTCTCTTCCTCGCTATTAGTGTTAGTGATATAAGTAAAGGTCAATATCTGACTGCCCTTGGTTAGTTCTAAAGTACCAACATCTGCATGTTATGCCCCCTTTTGAGGAGATAGCTCAGAATAGGCAATAAATATCACTCCTATGCAGGGATAGGTGCCCCAGAACTTGTGCCGGCTCTCCTTTATGGGCTGTATGGCTACAGCCTCCTTGTTCGCTGGCACATTTTTATTATAACAAGAGTGAATAACAGTGTATCATTCACTCTTGATATAATACAAAAATGTGGCTCTACTTTGGGTACAGCAATGGCCTGAGGCAGCAAGTGATACTCTGCAATGGCTGGTGCATGAATCTACCAGTGCCAGCCAGAGCGATTGTTTAAGGCTGGTGAAAACCTA
This sequence comes from Pleurodeles waltl, assembly GCF_031143425.1. Classification (NCBI taxonomy): domain Eukaryota; kingdom Metazoa; phylum Chordata; class Amphibia; order Caudata; family Salamandridae; genus Pleurodeles; species Pleurodeles waltl. The sequence continues at coordinate 607,906,183 of NC_090436.1, read as the reverse complement.
TCACAGTCAGCCTGTCTGTGTGTCTGTGTGTATGTATGTGTGTGTGTGTATGTGTGTGTGTGAGTGGAAGTGAGAGTGAGTCAGTAAAGAAGTGAGTGAGAATACGTGATAGTAAGAATGAATATCAGTGAGAATTCATGTAAATGAGCAAGGAAGTTTGGCACTGAGTGTACCTGAGTACCTGTGTATGAGACTGAGTGAGTCAAAGTAAGACTGAGTAATTCTGAATGAATGAAAATGAGTGGGACTGAGTGAGACTGTGAGACGTAGTGGGTAAGAGTGAGCCTGCATAAGTAAGTAAGACCAGAGTGTCACCAAAGGAGACTGAGTGAGTCAGAGTGAGAGAGTAAGTGTTAGAAATGGGGTCTTTGGTTGGCACTCAGGTTACCCCCTGTCCAAGCAGGGACCCTCACTCAAGTCAGGGTAAAGGAGAATCACCCTCAGTTAACCCCCGCTCGCCCCCTTAGTATCTTGGCACGAGCAGGCAGGCTTCACTTCAGAAGCAATGTGTAAAGTAATTGTCACCAACACACACAATAACACAGTGAAAACATTGCAAAATGACACAACACATGTTTAGAATAATAGTTCACATTTATCTAAACAAAACAAGACCAAAATGTCAAAATTCCAACATACACAAGTCAAGTTATGAATTTAAAAAAGAATAAGAGTCTTAGGGACACAGAATGGGTAAAAACCTTTGATACATCTGGCCCTTAATCCTTAGAAAACAGTGAGAATGCTGATATTGCGCAAAAGTACCTGGGTAGGGTCAATATAAAGCCGCACGGGTGAGTGTGTGTCGGAAAAGGCCAGCAATGCATTGATTTCTCACTTGCAAGCGAGACCGTGCGTCATTCCCGCCCTCGGGTTGGTTTGCGTCGATTCTTCTCTCCTGCAAGAGTGCGACGCGTAGATCCCGGACAGGCTTTGCATTGATTTTCCATGCCCAGCGATGTTGCGTTGAAATCCGGTCGCACAGTGTCAAGAAACTGTGCTGCATGGGGGCTTACGTCGTTAACAGCAGCCGCTGTGGGTGTTGTGTGTTGTTTTTCAAGCCGCATTGCGTCAATCTCCCAGCCACGATGCAGGTGGAGCATCAATTTTAGCCGCAACGCTAGCAGCGTGTCGTTTAGCAGCCACGAAGTGGGTGGTGCGTGGAAAGTTTACCCGCACAGCGGTCTTTGCCTGGATTTCTGTCCTATTTTACCGGCTGCACCTTTCAAGGGCCCAAAGACAGGTTAGGGTACTACTTGGCAGGCAGGACTCTCAGCAGAAAGCTCAAGTCCTGGCAGAGAGAAGTCTTTGTGGTCCGTGAAATTTCAAGAACAGGAGGCAAGCTCCATTCAAGCCCTTGGATATTCTTCACCAGTGGGAAGTCACACAAAAGTCAGTCTTTGTCCTCTCTCAGGTAGAAGCAGCTACTGCAGGCCAACCCAACAAAGCACAGTCACAGGCAAAGGGGCAGTACTCCTCCTCCAGCTTCTCCAGCCTCTGGTCAGAGGTTCCTCTTGTTTCCAAAAATAATCTGATTTTCAGGGGTTTTGGGTGTTCTTCTTATACCCCCTGCTTCCTTTGAATAGTCTTTCATCAAAGAGAAGTCTCTGTTGTTTCCAGATCCTGCCTGACCCAGACCAGGCCCCAGACACACACCAGAGGGTTGGAGACTGCATTGTGTGAGAGCAGGTACAGCCCTTTTAGGTGTGAGTGACCACTCCTCCCCTCCCCTGAGGCCAGATGGCCCATGAGGTTATGCAGGCTACTCCCCAGCTCCCTTTGTGTCACTGCCTAGAGGAGAGGTGCAAACAGCCCAACTGTCAAACTGACCCAGACAGGGATCCACAAACAGGCAGAGTCACAGAATGGTTTAAGCAAGAAGATGCCTACTTTCTAAAAGTACAATCTAAAAACCAACTTCACTAAAAGATGTATTTAAAAATTGTAAGTTCAAAGACCCTAAACTCCAAATTTCTGTCTGCTCCCAAAGGGAATCTATGCTTTAATAACATTTAAAGACAGCCCCCATGTTAACCTATGAGAGAGATAGGCCTTGCCACAGTGAAAACTGAATTTGACAGTTTTTCACTGGCAGGACATGTAAAACACATAAGTACATGTCCCACCTTTAACATACACTGCACCCTGCCCATGGGTCTACCTAGGGCCCACCTTAGGGGTGCCTTATATGTATAAAAAGGGAAGGCTTTAAGCCTGGCAAGTGAGTAAACTTGCCAAGTCGAATTGGAAGTTAAAAACTACACACACAGACACTGTAGTGACAGGTCTGAGCCATGTTTACAGGGCCACTAATGTGGGTGACACAACCAGTGCTGCAGGCCCACTAGTAGCATTTGATTTACAGGCCCTGGGCACTTCTAGTGCACTTTACTAGGGGCTTACTAGTAAATCAAATATGCCAATCATGGATACGCCAATGTACCCATGTAATTTATACAGGGAACACTTACACTTTAGCACTGGTCAGCAGTGTTAAAGTGTCAATAGCAAACAAAACAGCAAAAACAGAGCCCAGCACACAGAAGCAACCTGGGAAGTACAAGCATAAAGTTATGGGAGACCATGCCAATGATGCTAAGTCTAACAGTAAGACTGAGTGCAAGCGAGTATGAGAGAAACACCCAAAACGCTCCAGGAAGAAGCAAGGCTTGCTCTTTGGAATTTGACTCAAGAGTTATGCTTCACCACTTTTAAAGGTCACCAGCCACCACTGCTCGACAGACCAGTATTCCAGACTTTCCCACCTTCTCCATTTAATCACTGTTTCTTCCCACACAATGTAACCAACAACCTATAATGTACTTTGGGCCAGATGTATCAAGCGTTTTTGCATTCGCAAACGGTGCAAATGGCCGTTTGCAAATGCAAAAATGCCTTTCATTATGTATGAAAGGCATTCGCTATTCAATTTTAAGGAATCGCTAAAATAGCGATTCCTTAAAATAGCGACCCCGTTTAGAGAATCGCAAATTGCGATTCTCTAAAGAAGAAATCGCAAATAAGGAATCCTTATTTGCGATTTCTTAAGCACATGTATCAAGCTTTTCCTTAATGCGAATTGGGCATTAAGGAATCGCAATTTACCACCAAATACAACTTGGTGGTAACCATGTGCAAATTTTAAAAATGCATTTTTAAAATTGACATGTAAGGCATACATGCCCCTTTGACATGTGTGCGCCTTACATGTCCTTAAACATTTTTTGGGGGTGCAGCAGAGGGGTCCTTAGGCCCCCAGCACCCTGGGGTTTTTCATTTCCCAAATTGCGAATTCCAGTTAGGAATTCGCAATTTGGGAAATGCGCAAAATTCGCAAGTATGGGCCTACAGGCCCATAGGTGTGAATGGGCTCAGAATCGCTATTTGCGATTCGGTAATAGCATTTGCGATTTTTAAGAAATCACTATTACTGAATCGCAAATATGATACATACCATTTTGTAACTCAGAAATAGCGATTTCTTAAAATTTGCTATTAGAGAATCGCAAAGTGGATTCTTGATACAGCTGGCCCTTCATTCTTAATTACCTTTCCTGCTGACAACTGAAAGGGTATACATATACAGTCAGAATTTGATAATGATTGATAATATTGCCTGATATAAGATGTTACTGTTCATAGTAAAATGGCCTTTTCTGTGTGGTGAACCTGGATTTGTCACACATTTTGAACCATGTTTTGCTGCCATTAGGATTTTGCTTGCTGTGACATTATCACATATCTCATCACATATATAATCATAAAATATTATATATTATCATATCATAAAATATTATATATTATATTTATATATTTATTATATATATTTATATTATATATATATATATATATATATATATATATATATATATATATATATATATATATATATATATTATATATTGTATATATATATATATATTAGTATTATATATTAATATATTGTTATATATTATCACATATATTATCACATATCATGTGTGTGATGTAGCCAAAAAATGGTTCTCAAATATTGATTCCACAAAGTAGGTGTATTCAACTCTCCAGTAAGGCCATTGTAAATTGGCACACAAATATGCCACCAGTGGCATGAAAGCTACATATTATGTCATATGTGTGCTGGAGTGTGTATTTACAGCACCCCCACATAGGACAATAATCTACAGCTGCCAAGAGCACCACGTAAGGGAAAGGTGCCTTTGCCAAGTAGGAATACCTATTTTTAAATATTAGATAAGTCCCTTCTAAAGTGTGCCTGAGTGTTTGCTACATAAAAATATGAAATAGTATATTTTTGGATTAGTATGTCCTTGCTTTGAACAATTACCCAAAAGTTATTTTCACTGTGTGGGTAAATATTCAGTTTTATGAACAGGCATAGATATATGAATAATTATTTTGCCTGTGAAACATTTAGAAGCATGATTTAAAGTTATTTTCACATAGTTCCAAAAATCTAGTTCAATGGTTTAAGATACTTTTTCGTAACTGTGGTAGAATAGTAACTTTACTGAATTGCAGTTTATGCGGTCTGAGAAAAAACTGGTTTAGAACTAGGGATCAGATGTATCAGACTGCACCAGCTGCAATTTGCTCCTGCATTTTGTTGCCAGTCTGGAATTTTGCAAAATGACCTATGTACTAATAGGTCAGTTCACAAATTCTGACTGAAATTGAGTTGTAATCAGTCTTATGTCATTAATATCCACGAGGTAAGTTGCAACTTGCAATTCAATCCAATTTAACACAAGCACAGGGATGGAGGACTGCAAGGGTCAGCACACCATCATTTATGTGTTTGTTTAAAAATTATTTTGATAAAGATTTTTCTAGCAGCCTGTTTACCTTAAGGAAAATGAACTGCAATAAAGAATTAGGTTTTCTTTTTGAGAAAGGTTTGTTTGAGAGTTGGCAGTGGTCTCCAAGGCCATTGCCTATTCCCCAATGATTTTTTTTTATTCACAAACAAGAGTCCTTCCCTTTTGCAAATGGATTACCATTTCAACTCAGGAACTGGTAATATTTCAATGTTTTGCGACCGGATTACAGCTGCAAAACAATGATACATGTCATAACTATTCACAATTTGGACGGGACTCCTACAGCATCCCCTTTCTTCCAATTTGCAAATCAGTATGCCTTCATGATCCCAGTTTAGAAACTCGTGAAACCCTTTAAGACTCATTGCAGACCAATATCAAGGCACTAATGCTAGCCTAAAATTGACTTATATTTTTCCTACACCACTCTCTGGTCAGAGTTGTTTGGAAATGAACTGAATATCACTTGCAACTCTAAAATCCGCCATGATCACAAAGCTTTTGTTTAGTGCATAGCACTCTTTAGAGCCGATCTCCATATTCAATAACATACATATAGATGTGATATTTTTATAGCGCAAAACAAGTTAAAAGGCAGCATCGAACTGTGCAGACAGAGTCAAACACAAACATAAACTCAACAAATGATATGAGAGGTAGCTGTTTAATGCCATGTGAAGTAGCATTCTTTAAAGAAGTGCATCTTCAACTATTTCCTAAATTAGGGCAGCATTAAGACAATCTTGATGGATACAGAGGTGGTGTTCCAGATTGTGGATGTATAGACAAAAGAGGCCTCTGCCTTGTTTTTATTTTTCTTACACTTCTTGTTCTGCACTCTTATGGTGTCATTAATGTGGGTGTGCTGAGAACCACTGAGATGGTGAGCGTCTATTCAAGATAAGAGGGGTTCTTGGTCATGATGTCTTTGTAAATGATGCAGCTAGTTTTGAAGATCGAGCAGGCTGGCAAGAAGTGCCAATTCTATCAGACCCTGGATAAAACATGCTACAGTTTGTTGAATACCCTTCATGGGTGCCAGTGTGGAGTCTAGAAGTCCCTGGAGCAAGGCATTACCCCCCATACACGAGCGACAGACAGTATATGGGCTTGAACAGTAGTTCTGAAGTGAGTTCTGGAAGAAAAAGTTTCACTTTCTTTAGAAAAGAGATCTGGTAACAGGTTGTGTTTTTGGAAATGTGCACCTTGAGGTTGGGAGTGATGTCTTGGGTGTATCAAAGTGACTTATCATTCAATATAGGTTGAGGTTCAAAGCAGTCAAGGGTCATGTAATTTAGCCAGGTTTGTACAGTTTCTTGCATGTGTTTCTTGGCAAATAACAGGAATTCTGTCTTGATTCTGGTAGGCATAAGGTAGGCTTGATCATCCAGATCTGGATGATGTGCTGGCAGTGCTTGAGACATTGAATGCTTGAAGCAAACAAGACATTCAAGTAGGGTTGTGTAACATCAGCAGATTAGTGACTCAATGTTATCTGTGGGTAGAGCATAAAGCAGCTCTTTGTAGAGGTTGAACATGACAGAAAACAGCATGGAACGTGAGGGACTCGGCAGAGGATAAATATCTGAATTGCCAAACAATCCAGTGTTTCAAATCAGATTGGATCACCAGCATCTCTCATGGAAGATGTGAGAAATTCTACAACTTCTTCACTGAGAACGTTTCCTTACACACATTCTGTGAACCCCAAGTTTTCACTGCTGTCCATTTAAATGCTAAGGCACATTTATGTGCTTTGTGCCTCAGGGCAACACAGCAAGTCATCTTGCTGAGCTGGCCTGCATCACAAGGAAAGGGCAGGAATGTGCGGTATTTATCCAATACGGAACACTCCTGTCCTTTTCCCTTGTGCTGGCACACTTTTGGCCGCCCAGTGCCAAAGCAGGCACCCTTACACTATAGTGTAAGGGTGCCTGCATTGCATGCAGGATTGTTTTTGTGTGAGGAGGGGCACCATCCTTCACAAAAACAGTCCTGAGAGACTTTTTCCTCTTTTGATGCGTGCTGCATAATGCAGCACATATAAAAAGAGGAAAAAACGAGGAGAAATAAACCTATTTCTCCTCATTACACCTCTCCTGGGGAGGTGTATTTTTTGGCGCATTACCAGGTTTACAAGTTCTTGTAAATCTGAGAATGTGTCAAAATCCATGGTTGTTGCATGGGAACACTCATGCACCACCCATGGAAATGTCTCCTGGTGCAGAGTCATGTATCACAGCGATGCAGGTACATGTTACAATTTCTTCCCCAAAGACATTAAAGTAATGGCTTAAGCTTTCGACACCGAATTCTGATTTAAGTTTTCCTCACCTAAAGACATTAAACTAATGACTAAGATTTACAGTACATACTAACTTAGATACAACATCACAATCCAAAGCTTAGTCCACCGTAAAAACAGAGTTGTTCCTATTACCTCAGCCTATTTGCCCTGTTACATCTCAAACATGGCTCAGATAACCAACACTAATGTGCTTGTGCTTTCTTTTTTAAACAGGGTAACAATTGGCTTACACCTAATCGGCACATTTAATTTACTCGCAAGTCCCTAGTAAAGTGGCACTACATGTACCCAATGTCTGTAAATTAAATGCTACCAATGGACCTGCAGCACTTATTGTGCAACCCACTTAAGTAGCCATTTAAGCATGTCTCGGGCCTTTCATTGCAGCCTGTGTGCAGTTTTAAACTGCCAATTTAACCAGGCAAAATAACCTTTTGCCAAGCCTAAACCTCTTTTTTTTAATAATACTCCTAAAGTAGGACCAATGCAGTCCGGTACAGTTTATTTAAAAAGTTGCACATATACTTTTAAGTTATATATGTTCTGGTAGTGAAAAACTCCTAAATTCATTTTTCACTACTGTATGGACTACCTCTCTCATAGAATTACATTAGGTTACTTAATTATATTTAATCAGTAGTAACCTTTACTTGGGATCAGGTAGAAATCTCATCTGGGTCTCAAAAGAAATGTAATGTAAAATCCACATTAAATTCACAGTTCTGAATTGCTCCTTTTAGAACATTGCCATTTACTCGTCTTAACCATTTGATGCCTGCAGCCTATGTCCTGGGTCACATGCTTGTAAACAGTTGGCAGTCGGCCTTTGTGTATACCTCCCAGACAGTTACAAAGGGGGACTGAGGACCTGATTTAGAGTTTGGCAGAGGGGTTACTCCATCACAAACGTGATAGATTTCCTGTCCGCCATATTGCAAGTTCCATAGGCTAAAATGGAATTGTGACTTGGTGGACAGGATATCTGTCACGTTTGTGATGGAGTAACCCCTTTGCCAAACTCTAAATAAGGCCCTTAGATCTTGCCAGGAAAGGAGGGGCTGAACTGTTCCCTGCCCCACTTACATTTCAAGGAGCTGCCTCAGCCCACTACAAAGAACTTCCCACAAGTGTTTTGTCACACTAGACCTCTTGGCAGAGAGCAAGGAAATTCCAGAACTATCTGTTGGGAGAAAAACTCCAGAAGTATCTTCCACTCTTCAGGTCATTCCTGGACTTCCGGGGAACCCCCAGAAGGACTGCCTTGTACTACAAAGGACTTCCGTGCTGCTTGAGGCCTGTGTTGTACATCAGATGACTGCACTGAGATCTTGCCACCCGTGACAACCACCAGTGCAAAACTCCAGTGAACCTGACTATTCACACTACAGCAACTGCAAGTGATGTCTGACAACACAAGATCTGAACATCACACTACAGCGATGACAGCCTGTGGTAAGTGCTAACGCAAAGCTTTAGCAATGACCATCTGCGATGACTGACAGGATCTTCATGCTGAAGCAATGACCGTTCACGACACCAGGCCGGCTGTTCATGCTACAACAACGACCAGCCACTATGCTCTCCTTGCAGCCTCCTCCACTGAGTACTGGACGTTTTGTGCCAGTTTTGAGAAAGTAACTTTTTCAGTGGGATTAACATTGCCCCGGTCCCAGACACCATCATAACCAACCTGAACTTGTGACTTTCGGTGAATACGTCCCTGAATGAGTTGCTCATTCTTAGATCCTCCAAATCCTTACTCAACCTCAGATCCCTGAATCCTCTCTCAGCAAGCCTTGTGCACCCCTGACAAACGTGACCCCAAGAAATGCATGTGTATCCTCTTTTCTGCAGGCTTCCGTTCACCCTTAAAAATCCAGGTGCTGCTCATCCTAAGTCCTGAGCCTCCTGCTCACCATCATTCGGTCCCTAAACTCCACAATGAAGCTCATTTCCACTCTCTGGTCCCCTGAGACTCCTGCTCAGGCTCAGATCCCCAAGGCTATATCTCAGGTGCCTTTGAATTCCAGCTCACCTTCTGGTCACCTGATTGCACTATTCAGCATCAGACCATGTAGCTTTTTCTCACTCTTACCTGGAAACATCAGAATACCCCTTTTTCCCAGGAGACTTTGTTCACCATGAGATTCCACAAATTGTATATTTCTGTATAACTCACTTGATGTTTTGTTCACTCTAGGAGCATAAGGAGTACTTTCACCACCAAAGTGCTGAAGCTAACCTACACTCTCATTCGTCACAGTGGGCATCAAGAATGAACATATGCTTCAGGGCACTGCTCAGTTCAGGTCTCCAAGCCTCAAGCTCACCCTTAGGTTCCTCAGGTTCATGCTCACTCTTAGTTGCCTGAAGCACTGGTCAATCTAAAGTCTTCAATGATGCTTGTCCCAGTGGCTTTTGTTTACCAGGGTGTGCCAAGGTTCCTGATCACTGTCATTTACCTGAGGCTCCTTCTCATGCTGCAGTGCCTAGAGGTTCCTTCTCAAGGACATTGATCAATGAAGCTCCTGCTCACCTTAGACCCCTTGCAACATGCTCATCCTCACGTTGCTGAATCTCCTTCTCAGTTTCACATCCAAGAAGTTTTTACTTACCTTCAGATCACTGACCTGAGGTCTCCTAAGATGTCTGCTCAGCCTTAAGTAGCCAGAAAGCTCCCTGCTAAACCTGAGGCATCAGTTGGCTGTACAGATCCAAATTCTTCATGGATCACCATTTGGTTGTCAGACGAATGTTTCTGCCTGTGGTGTCTTGGGGCTCTAATGAAGCTTGATACTTGATGACTTCTACATTGTGGGAACAGACATGATCTGAATCTGCTTGGCATGATGCAGGAAACCCCTTCTTTGATTATAGACTTTCTTTTCATTTTCTATATATTATATGGGTCCTTGCTCTTTCCTTCCATCGCTTACACATATTCAGCCATTCATTCCTCCTGACAGTGTTTATCCCTCTCCCACTTTCTTTACTCTCTCATTTCACCTGCTTTCTGTGATTCTTGCCCAGTCAATCTACTAGATTTGTTTTATGTTTCATTGGGTTTGTCCATCTTTCAACCCAGTTTTTCACTTTCTGTCTCCTTCAATCTGACATTTTCTCATTCTACAAACTCCTCCACTTATTTTGATCTCATCCTTTATCATTCTATCTCCCATTCTTCCCCTTCTCTTATTTTCCATCTCTAATTTCCCTGTCTCTCTCCCCCTTAGTTGCTCTGATTTTCCTCATTTCCATCATTCCTGCACTATTGTCTCCCCTAGTCTACAAATGTCCTCTCGCTCTCGCTCCTCTGTCTCCCGCGTATGTTCTTATCCTTCTTTTTACTTCATTTCTTTTTCCTGTCTTAAAAATTCTTGTTTTCTTCAATTGTGTGTTCTTATGTCAGTCACTCTCATTTTTCTCTAGCCCATGAACTTGTTTGTGCCCCATATCTAGGGCTACATGTACATATGTTTTGTGACTCGCAAATTAGTCGCAGCACTATTTGCAACCATACAAAAAGTGAAATGTTATGTTCCAATGCCATTTTGGAGTCCCAAATAGCAATACGGCCAATTACCAAATCGCAAAAATTTGCGACTTGTGATTTCGACTCGCAATTAAGAAATCGCAATTTGCGAGTCGCAAACCGCATGTACAAGGCAGTCGCAAATTGTGAATAGTCTCAAAAAGCCTGTTTTGCACACCCAGATTACCACTGATTCCAAACAGGTGGTAACCAGAACCAAAGTATAAAAGCAGACCCAGAAGGCATCTGGGTTCCTCAAAATGGCTGCACTCTACAGGATTGCATGGAGGAGGCGAGTCCAGGCAGCCCAGCAGAGGAGGAGGATGCGGAGACAGGAGAGGATATACAGAACCAGGCAGACCATATTTCAACAAACTGAGGAGGAAATATATGACAAATACAGACTGAGCAGTGCAGTTATCTTAGAGATGATTGAACTGTTGAACCCTCAGCTAGAATGCAAGACCTTGCACAGCTGCTCCATCCCCAAACATGTGCAAGTGCTCTGCTCCCTGCACCTCTTGGCCTCCGGTAGCTACCAGGGGGTGATTGCAGTTGCTGGTGGGGTGTCCCAAAGTGCCCTGTCAAGATTTTTTAGACGGTTCTTAGATGCCATACTCACACACATGTCCAGATACATATACCTACCCAGGAATGAGGAGGAAATACACAACACCAAATTGGACTTCTACAGAATTGCAAACTTTCCCCATGTAATAGGATGTGTGGACAGGACACATATACCCAAATGTCCACCTGCAAATCTGGAATATGTGTTCCGTAATAGGAAATGTACTCACTCACTCAACATCTAGGTGGTATGTGATGCCCAGAATGTAATAACTGAAATAGTGGCAACATTTCCAGGGAGCACACATGATGCATACATATTTGGGCACAGTGGGATACACCAACGCCTAGAACGTGGGGAGTTTGGTGAAGGATATTTATTAGGTACTGTGTAGTAAGTCACGTTTTTGATGCCTACACAAAAGTGGAGGTGCACTCCAGTATGCCCCAAAGACTGCATGCAAGATTGTGGCAACATGTGCCATCCAACACAACATAGCAACCAGACACAGATGTGGAGGATGAGAAGCAAGAGCCACCACAACGACAGCCTGGAGATGCTAGCATCGCACTAGAGGGCAGACGGAGATGGGACCACATTGCAACTCCCTACTTTGGCAGGTACGTGGCAACCGTTACAACACTCACAAATCTAAGACACACATAGCCAGGTTGTTCAACAAAAAAAATCCTTTCATGTCAGGAGTGTATTGTTGAACTGTTGACATTTAGCTAGCAGTAAAAAAAGTAACATGTAACAAAGTCTGACACATTAATATCATGTGCCTCAGGCTAATCCCAGGTAGACAAAATCACACCCTCCTACGGCTACGCCCACCATGGCCCGTGCTTGGTTGGTCCCCTGATGTCTGGCGGGCACTGCTACTACGCAGAATGCGTGCATCTGAGGCAGAAACGCTGCTCACGCTTGATATGTCTTGAAGGGTGTCACCAATACACCTTGCTGCCTGGGAGATCTGTATGAGGTCAACTGCAGCACTGGTGTGCCATAGTCCCATTGCCACATCTCCAGCAAAATGGCCTAGTTCCACCTGTAGCGTAACAGTGCACCTTGACAGGCCGGTATTTGTGGTGGCTAGGTGGCCAATGGACTGACTGAGCCGGTCCAAGCATGCAGCAGTTTTGCACTCTCTGCATCTTGCATGGGCCTGATCCGCAACCATTTCTCTGCACAGGTAATTGATGGTGGCAGTGAGGTTTACCATGTTGTTGTTCATGTTGGTAAATTGTGTTTCAACATTGGCAAATCCCTGTATGAGGGTCTGTTGCAGTCTGTGCAGGTTCCGGTTCATCAACCTCATTTGTTTATTTTGCAGGCGGTGACTGCTCAGTAGGGATGCCTCTAGTCCAAGGAATTGTTCACTTGTGACATCCTCCTCATCTGCAGCCTGTGTTTGACGATGCCGTCTCCGCCCAGACCCAGCTGTTCGAAGTGGCCGACTCACACCCATCTGTGGCCCCAGTGTCAGGTTTCCTGCCTCAGTGTCCACATCTGTCTCTTCAGTGGTCTCACGTGCATGGTGGTCAATTGGTGTGGCACTGCACTTCCCTGCAGAAAAGCTGACAACCTCGTCTGCTGTCATTGTGATATCGTCATCTCCCTGCACACTAGGGTCATCGGTGGATACTTGAGGGAGACCTGTGGGACACAGGGGATACACTGTCAGTGCCTCTCTGATGTGTGTCGTATCAAAATAAAGATTCCTAAACAGTTGGACTACTGTACTACATTGCCCATAATACACTGCCCTTGAGGTTGCAATATAGGCATGGAACAAATTTGTAAATGCATGCTTTTTTGGACTGTGGTTGTGTGCATGCTGCCTTGAATGGTGTAATTAAGTGACATTTGCTACTTACCTTTGGAGGTTCCAGGTGCTGAACTGTCCAGGTCCCCAATTCTTACGACAGCCTCTGGTTCCAGAGTGGTCTCCACCATGCTCTCTATAGATGTAAGAGGTGGTACTGTGGATGGTCCTCCACCTGTTCCGTGCACCTTCCTCATCCACTCTGCTACCCTTCCTTTGGTCCTCGCTCTGAGGTCGTACCACCTTTTGCGAACCTCCTCGATGGTGCGATGGCTGACTCCTATCACATTGATCTTGCTCTGTATGGCCAGCCAAATCTTCTTTTTCTGTGTGTCAGGGACACTCATTGCTGCCTTGCCAAACAGGACCTCATGGTGTAGACAGCACTCCTCAGTCAGGACCTCCAGCTCCTTATCAGAGAATGTGAGTTTTCTCTTCTTCCCTGCAGTGGTTGCCTCCTTAGTCTGAGTTGCATTTGCTGCAGTTGCTCCTCTCAGCTGGGTGTGCCTCTGCTGTCTGTGCTGGCTGAACTCTTCCTAGTTCCATGGGGGGTACTTCCTGGTTCTGATGTCATCAAACAGCACCAGGAAGTGTGTTTTCTCATTTTTTTGCACCTGTTTGCAAATTGCGACACAGTCGTAATTTGCGAGTCTGTGACACACCCATGTGCAATTTAGGAAATCGCAAATTGCGATTTCACAAATTGCAATGCAATTCAGCACCGAATCGCAAAATGGAATTGCGATTTTTTCTTACATCCTGTTTGCGAGTCGGAAATAGCGATTCGCATTGAGTTGCTATTTCCGATTCGGAATTCTTGTGCTTCGTACATGTAGCCCCAAGTGTTATATTTCTTTGTGTCCCATTTATTGACTTGCTGCTATCAGTAACTAGCTGCTTGATCAAACCTTGACATTTGCAGAAGACTGTTCTCTTTAGACACTAAATAGATTCCTCTCCTCATGAGTGCCTTCAGTTCTGCATGCTTCCAAAGTCTATTCAGGGAAGAGGAGGGCCCTTGTTCTACTTTCAGTAGAAGACAGACCAAACGTCTGATTTGGAGTTGAGTGGTAAAGGAAAATCCAACCACTTCTGAAGGAATTGTTAACAATAGTAGGGAATACACAGGTGGCATTTATTTTCCTATACCATCCTTTTCTTGAAGGGAACTCTACAGGTGGGTTTTAGTCCAGATAAAGTTCTCTAGGTATCGCAAACCTATAAACCAAGTTGTAGACTGCTGGAATGTCAGAACTAAGAAGTATGTGTAAGGCCTTGATTCAGCCTTTCCTTATTATTGACCAGAAAACGTCTAACATCCTCATCTGCATCCATCCTTCACTTTGTCATTCATTGTTCTTTTTCTCCTTTTGCCATTGCCATTCTCTCCACTTTTGCTTCCTACCGTCCCCTCTTTATGCCAGTCTCTTGTTCTATTTCCTCACTTCATCTTTTCCTTGACCTCTCTCACTCCCGCCAATTGTTGATCCAGAATTGTTTCCTTTTTCTCTGCCTTCTTTTCCTCTCTTCTCTCCCTCAAATCTTTTTTCCTATTTTCTCCACCCACACTACCCCCTCCGTTTGTCCAAACTCTCTACCCCCTCTCTCATTTCCTTATATTTGTCTGACTCTCTCTTTCTCTCTCCTTTGCTTATCTCTCCTCTGCGTTCATCTCTCCTTTAGCTCCAAGATACAGGGAAAATGCGTTTCGTCACTGTAACGTTGCCGGAAAATGTGTTTCCTTTTTACCCGTTTCTAGTCGTATTTTTCTTTAAACGTAAAGTTATTTCATTTTTTAGTGTTTTTTTCTGACTTTCCATTACTCTTGAGCTATGCACACCGCCCTCCCCATTTCATAAACAGATAGAATCTTACTCGAATGAAACTCCCAGTCTCAATATGGTATGTCACTGCACAGTTTTTAATTCAAGAAGTCTGGCACCGGGCACCACTACCTATCTGTCCCATGGTTGCTTCCTGCTGCTAGGGATAACGCCCACGTCCCCGACTTGCTAATTTTACTGCTCTAAAGCAGCAGATCCCTCTGAGGCCTGGGATAGGAGGAGGTACATCACAAGCTGTGACTCCTTGGCAGGGCCGTTAATATCATGCGCATGACAATGGCCTCCCCTGAGTGTGACTTGGTTAGCGGCACGTTTACCTAAGTTGCAGTAGCCTTTCCTGCGCAGGCTGGAATGTCGGCCCAGGTATGTGGGCCTGCTTTCCCACTTCCGGATGGCCTTGTGTGGGCCAAGATCATCCTTGGAACCGGGCCTGATCGCAGGCAAGTCACACTACATCAAGATTATATTGCGATCCAGCTAGTTTTCCCAAAATGAGATTCACTTTTAAAGAGAATGTTGGCATTACGTCGCATAAGAGAGTATGTACGTTTGAAATAGTCAACGTTTATATAAGTTTAGAAAGCCAAAACCACCATTTTCATATGGAATCTTCACTTTTTCCAGTGAAGATATTTGTGGATGCAAAAGGAGCTTGGCATGGTGTTTTGTAGCTTAAAATAAAAGTAGCTGTTCTACGAAGGGCATACATTTTGCAATAAATAGAGAATCTTTGGTAAGACATTCATCTCTTTTCTATTAATAATTTGCCCATAGTTAAAAAAATGAGTTTATAACAATTTTAAAAGTCAGACCTGGGTGTTTATTTAAGTTTGCCAATATGTTTTACCTGCCACTGTCCATTTACTATATTATTTTCTGTGTATTAATGGGTTTGTTCCATTTAATTTTATAGCTGAAGAAGAAGCTAAAATGGTTCACCTGTTCAATCAGCATGAAAGCATAAAATTGGCATATGCTGCTCACCAGCAATACTTCATAATCTTTGTTCTTGAGACAATAGGGTATCCAATTAGTTTCCAAACAGAATGACTCCTCAGACATGCCCAAAATACCCAGGGCCCTGCAACATCTAAGGTAAGCTCCAAGCAGGGGCAGTTACTTCCCTGGAACATTAGCCTATAATTGAGCCCACAATGTGAGTGGTTAGTGGCACAAATTATAAAATAAAGCGCTGTTCATGTCTCTGAACTACTGGATCCCTGGCTGTTAAATAGTTGTTAATAGTGTGATCTGTGGGAGTGGGGCAGTGTAAAGGCAGTAGTGGGAGATCCGGGTGATTGGCATTAAATGACGGAAGTATCAGCTAACGTATGTTAGTGTCTTACCTGATTTGGTTAATTTATAAGGGGACGCATTTGTAGGTCGATAGACCTTTTGACTGCGCTTAGAGTAGTTCCCACTATGAGACCACGTACCAATACAAATCAAGAGCAGTGACAATCAATATTCATAGGAGTCAATAATTTCCACACACCATGGCCTTTCAGTCATGAATAACCACACCTTTATGTAAAGGTTAGAATGTTTATTTCCCTACATTAACAATGGTAATATCATATAATGTAGGGCCTGATTGCGACCCTGGCGGAGGGGATTACTCCATCCCACAAGGGACAGATATCCCACCTGCTGTATTACAAGTTCCATTATAACTTATGGAACTTGTAATACGGCGGACGGGATATCCGTCACATTTGGGACAGAATAATCCCCTCCAGCAAGGTCGTAATCAGGCCCTTAGTCTCAAAATCAAATGATAAACAGACAGAAACAAAACTGACGGACCAAATCTCCTAAAGAATCGCAATTTAATGAAATCTTGGACCACTAAACATTCTAAGATTACAGTACAAATCAATAGCAAGAATAACTGTGCAAACTAAATGGCATACATTAAGATTCAGCAAAGAAAATACATCAACTGTTATTACATGTGGAGAGCATCAACATTGAGTACCCTAACTAACCTTCAGATTAGAATGCATGTTTGGACTTCATGCAAAACAATTAAGTCAACACAAATTTGGAAAAACATCTAACTATGGCTCTATCAAAATTAGCAGTTGGTACCTAGGGACAAAAGCAAATAGACATAACAATCAGTAACATCGTCTTATAACTTGCCTCAGTATGGTTCAGAAAGCTGTGACCTTCTTCATCAACTGGACATCTGTTAGGTCAGCAAAACATCAGCATTCAACATTAAAGTTCAGGAAAGCAAAGTCTCTTCATGCAGTTCGGAAAGAATAATAGCAAATAGCGTCTCAGGACAGTTAAGAAAGAAAGGGGCAAATGGCATATCTCCTTTTGGTGCAGTCTGGCTAAGTTAGATTTCCTAAAACTGCTTCCCACATTGCTATTGGTCAAAGAATCGTATGTTTGCATTTAGTCCAATGAAAGTAGAACCCTAAATCTAAGAATTTATTTAGTACACAGTCCACACGTTGATGATTGGCTCCTCTTCTCCTGTTCTCGTTGTTGGGATTGTCAGGTATCAATATTGTATCAGCTTATACTCCAGTCAGTGCATCTATTGTCTTCTCCTGGAAAGGTAGCCTTTACACATACTAAGGTATACATTGTATCCCTAGCTAATACAACTTTTTCTAGAAAGCAGTTCTCATGGGAAAGAATTTCAGCTACGAGCATTTGGTCACTGCAGTCGAAAATCACAATTTAATTTTCTAAGCAGCCTTTTTATAAATCTCCTAAGCACTGCATCTTGACATGAGGCCGTGCAACTAGGCCCAAGTCCTTGCTAAGTTAAGGCCTGTGATTAATAAGCAAATACATAATACATAACCCTTAACATGACATACTACATTAATCCAAACATGAGCTCAACATTTTACATTAATAAGCTGTTAATATGTACACTTCGTGAATATTGATGATCACTCAAGTGGGCACAATTTCAAATGCGTGCATTATTTCTCTATGTTAACTCAATTTCTATGCAAATTCAACACTCGGAATACATTAATATTCATTAGTAAAATTCAGCGTTAACAAGTCCAATGTGCATGTCAGGTTGGACAGGTCTCTGACTGTGGCCAACCCAACAGGCACACTTCAGACTTCAAACCAGTGGTCTGTTAGTGAGGCCAGGGGGAGCACATCACGCCCCCCTGGTCTCCTTTGGAGCACTGGGTTTACCCGTCCAAACAAATCCTTGCTTTGCTGTCATGTGGCCTTAAGTGAAAAAAGCATAAGAGCAAAGCCTGGATTCGCTTGTGCAGACCAGCCTATGCCCGCTGGCCCACACGTTCACAGTAGCACGGGGTGGGTTGATTAAAGATATGACCAATCTCTGCATTGCTATATTTAAAAGTCACACAGTGATTGGACATGTTCTTCATTGGTGACACGTTGGCACAGCCTTTCCCCTCATGCATATCGCCAATGGCATTGACCAGTCGCCTTCTTCTCGCATTGGTGGTCTTGGAGTACTGATTTCTCCTGTACCTGCTTTACTCCTTGACTCCCTCTAAGAACGAAAGCAGAACACAAAAGCATCACATTGCACAGCAGACTGACGCGTTCCGTGTGTTTTATTATCCACATTCCTTTACTTGTGGCACTGTACAGTTTGCACACTACAGTAATTGTTAAACATAATTAATGCAATAACATATTGGGCAGATTTCATGTTCAAATATTTAAAGAATACATATTCAAAACTGCCTCATTAACAACCTTGCTTTCTCACTAAACTCACAAAACTCAGTCCGACCTTTTATGCCCCACCTCTTTGAAATGTCACCAGCTGCCACAGGCTCCAAGAATGCACCTTTCGGCTTCCAGAGTTGCAAAAAAGCCACATTCCTTTTGCTGTCACAGAAAAGAAAAGCAGGTTTCAATCAAAGAAGGTATTTTTCATTTGAAGGAGAAGAGGGGGCTCTTCTTTACCTTATTGTTTGAGCCTTCATCATTTAACTGTTTTGCCTACAACCTGTCCAATTTGGAAACACTCGGCAGTAACCCACAAAAAGAGACCAGTACAGAGCAAGCATATCGGCCCAAAATGTATCATTACCACTCCCTGTCAGTGGCTTGGGATCCAAGCAAGGCTTTTTTTTTTTTTTAAAGAAAAAGAATTAGAGTAGGGACCGAAGGGATTACTTAGGAGCCAGTTGCAGCTCAATTTCCTACTCGTTACTACAAATAGCTGCCAATTTTGAATACTTTAAAACACTGCCAACTGTGTTGCATTCACCCCATATTGTGTCTTTTTTAATATTGCGTGGAAGCTACACTACTTTCCACCTTGTTGCCCCAATATTTTGTAGATATTCTTTAGCTCCATACCCCCTAAAGGTCTACCCCTATGGATGGGCCAAGGGAAATTGGTCTGCAGTGAGAAGAGTGTGGGGCTTTCTTTTCCACTTTGGAAAACGAGTGACTAATGATGTTCACACAGATTCTGAAATTCATTTTGCATTGGTTGCATAAACTCTACAGAGTTTTAATTCCAATTTGGAATATTTTAAAACTCTGATATCAGTTAATCAGATAACATGACTTTCTCCCTTGCATAGAGTCAATCATGCATTGCGTCTTTTGGTGTTATTTCTCCATCCAGCAGACCTTCATTGTTTTCTGTTATTTGAGTTATAGTCAATGTATTGAAAAAATCAGCATTTCTTCTGAATCAATACTGTGAATTTTATATAGTGTTTCATAAATGTAGCAAATTCTTCATCTGTTACTAAGGGCTTGATTTAGAAATTAGCAGACGGGTTACTCCTTCACAACGTGATGGATATCCCATCGGCTGAAATCTAAATCTCATTATATTCTATGGGATTTAGATTTCGGCGGAAGGGATATCCGTCACCGTTGTGATGAAGTAACCCGTCCACCAATATCTAAATCAGGCCCTATGTTTTCCATTCAAATCTCCACTTTTGGTGAGGCAATGAGGTGGTCTGCCTTCTTGCAGTTATATTTAATCCTTAAGTCTGGAAACTCTGCATTCTTATTGTAAAAACCTATAGATCTCATGTTTCATTTTTTCAGCTTGTCTCATTAAGTCTTTAACCCATCATTAAGTTTTTTTCCCTTTTGCAAAGTCGTGTAGTTCTTTAATAAAGGTTTCACATTTCTTGATATCGAGTTTCTTAACCCTGATTGACTGCTTGATCATTACGTGTTTACTGAAGCAAAGCAATATCTACTGGATTAGCCTGACAAACCGAAGGAGCATGTTTTACACTTACAGAAGTAGGTGCTCTTTTAAGATGGATGTGGAATATCATGTTCATACCATTTAAAAGACAGAATGCATATTTTACAATGTTTTCTGGGACAACCTCTTGCCACATATAAAGGCTCTTCATGCTTTGTGTACCAGAGAGACCACTATTCTGAAAGGGGGGGGCGTGGATAGTTCCCCTATTTTGCAACGTCCCCTTTGGCAGTCTTAGATCCATTCTCCACTATTGTATGTTCTCATCGACCACCTTCTAACTCTTCCAGGATACCCAACAGCGCAACCATGGCAAGCGCTCCACCAGTCATCCCAGTATTTTTGATAGGGTAGTAAAGATCCCATGCTAGTATTTTGCAATGATAGGGCATTTCCACACCAGATGAAAGCACCCCCCTTCTACTGAGCAGTCGAAGCATGTGAGTGCAGGGAGTTTTACGTGTGCTATGTTATAGTCTCTGGGGTGTGAGATAAGTGGAATATAAATATCTGAGCTGTGGAAACTGGAGTCATGCTGAAATAGCAAGCAATCATGGGGCCACAGAAGCTTCCCTCCAATCATTATCATGTAAAGGGCCAAGCCATGCCTCCTATTTTTCTTGTTGCCCCCAAGAAAAGGTCAGGTAAATTGATGACAAGCGACTAGCAAATCTGGGATATCCCCCCTTTCCCTAAGGGACCCATTAGGATCTTTGCCTTCAACAGGCTGTATTGGGGTATGCCAGAGAGGGAACCCTCATTGTGCACAAGAGCATGGTGCAAATGCAAGTACCTATAGAACTGGGATTTGTGCAACTCAAAATCAGTCAAGAAGGACTTCATATGATTACCCTGATAGGTATCCCTACCTTTGATATTCCAATTAGGACAAAAGAGACAGCACACCAAACCCAAGGGACTGAAGTGCCAGTGCTTGCCAGGCTCTAACCTGAACCCCCTTCTAGACTTGTAAGACCTATTGTTTTTTGTTTTATTTGCCAAAAGTAATTATGCCAAGGTAAAGGTTTCCAACATAGAAAAACCCTGGAGAAAAGAGTCAACAACACCGAACACAGGGAGGAAAAGTGCTAGTGCATGCCCTTGTCTAGCCTTAAACCCCCATACAGGATTGTAAGGCCTGAAGTTCTGTTTACCAAAAGTAGTTAAACAAAGTAGCAATTTGGCCATGGATAGATACCACCAGAGAAAGAGGGTGGCAAAGTGATTTAATGCAATGATCTACAAGTACTGGAAAAACGGTCTAAGGTCAAGGATAATGTGCAAAATAAGCTGCATGAGGGGGATCCACCTAGAGGCTAAAGTGCAAATGCTTACCAATAACTAACCTGAGCCACATGCAGGATTAAGAAGCCTATCTGCAGTGCAAACCCCATATAATGTGTGCACTCCTAACAAAGGTGCAGAAACAATAAAATGCATGCTCCATCATAAACTTGTTGATTAGTCAGAGATTATTTTGTGTGGTTGTATGATAAAAAAAAGAGTGCTCCTATATGGATCAAGAAACACAAGATCTGAGATGACTGAAAACTTGAATGCAATCAGCAGCAAATTCTGTTCCATACATCTAGGATCA
Source organism: Pleurodeles waltl (assembly GCF_031143425.1). NCBI lineage: Eukaryota > Metazoa > Chordata > Amphibia > Caudata > Salamandridae > Pleurodeles > Pleurodeles waltl. The sequence continues at coordinate 607,884,474 of NC_090436.1, read as the reverse complement.
AGGCTGCTATGCATGGGGGAGTGTTAGAGAGCCCACGGCATGATGGCCACACCCTAGTACAGCTCTTCAAGCTGGGATTACCAATCCTTCATCTGTCCTGACAGCCAGGGTGCATCCTCCATTACAAAAGGACGATAGGAGGATGGGGTGTATGAGAAGGTGCTGCAGGTTTGTGCACCCGCAAGGTGGTGATACGCAGCAACAAGAGGCAATAAGCTGACTTGAACGGGCTGCCGCGTGTATGACTGCCTGCTTTCAGGATGGTAGCCTTGTGAGCTTCGGGGTCAACAACCCCTCCACAAAGTGATCCTACCTGATGAGGAGTGTGGAAGTGTTCTGAGTGACAGCAGACTCCTGTGCTGCCCTGTCGAGGCAGCACACTTTACAGAGACCTCCTGAGAGCCCTGCAGCTGAGATGAAGCAGTGGCAGCTGTGCGATGCTCTGGGCTTGCAGCTGACTGGGGACCTATTAGTTCCAGAACCGGTATGAAGGGGTGGCCGGGACCCCCCTTGCGGATTGGGAGAATTTGGATTGGCCAGGGGTAAGCACAGAACCCCATTGACTATTGCATGGATGTAAGATGAGAGCAGGTGAGACAGTGACAAGCGGAGGGGCTAGGTACTAGGCTGTCTCTGTGCTAGAGCGGCTGCGGGCGTGAACGCTCGCCGGCCTTCATGAGGTCACTGCATGGGGGCCCGCCGTCCACGCATGTTGTGAGGGATACTCCAGCTCACACCAAAACAACAAACGAACCTGCCAGCATAGGCTGCCCAACCGACATTTAATAGCACAACGAAGGCGACTGCAGTGATGTGTGTTGAGCAGGTCACGTGAAAGGGCCACACTGCTCAACCTTCCCCCCACGAGCGAAAGAGGGGGTCCTGGGAGCAAACACTTGTGCACATTGTGCTGGGAGACATCGGGCTGTAGCTGGAATTGTGATTTTGACCAACCCCTACCAAAACTGCTGTGCTCAGCACATTTAGTTTACCATGTGGCTCCCACGCACCAGCCTACTGCGTAACTTTTATAAACAGCACACCTAGGCCTTGAGGGATTGTTGAAAAATGTGACTAAGTAGGCTCTTTGGGCATCTAGTATCTTTGCTTCTGGTGGCTTGGAGACCGGGAAGGGAGGGTGTTGTAGGAACTGGCCTTGTGTGTCATGAGCTTCTATGGTGTTATCACCTTATACCAGGTCCAGGTATCCCCTATTAGTGAGGTGTAGACAGTGTCTAGGAAGCCAGAGTTCTCTAGAGATAGCTGTGAATAAGCAGCCAAGAATTTTCCAGGAGACATACAAGGCTTATACAATATCACTATAGTCACCCATCACTTACACACATGAAAGAACCACACAGTGCTACAAAAATGAAGGTACTTTATTATAGTAACACAAATACTAAAATACTGTTTAGGCAATTCTCCACTAAGAAAAGTAAATAAACACATTATTATGTACACATTAGAACTCAATGATTAGCATATAAAGCAATAACAAATAGTAAAAACATTGGCAAATAGTGAAGGTCCTAGAGGGAGACCAAACCATATACTAAGTAAGTGGAATGTGAAACGCAGTCCCCCACCCAAGGAAGTGTAATCAGTAGAGGGGACTTGGAGGAACTAGGGACCCCAAAAGGTAAGTACCAGAGTGCCCCTCAGCGACCAGGAGAGAAGAGGTAAGGACCTGATATTTCCCCAAACAAACAGGAGAACTTTGAAAAAGGACTGTGCAAGACCCAGACAAGACTCAAAGAAACCAAAGGTGGATCATGACAGAACAGGACCTACAAAAGAAGGGGACCAAGTCCAGTCTGAGCTGGATTGTCTGGCTGTGGAAGGAGCCACTACCCACTCTTCTGTGGATGCAGGATCAGGTGACAGTGAATGAAGGAAGTCAGCAGTGCAGCACAGGAGTAGAAGAGGAGTTTCCGAAGTCATGCAAGTGACGTCCCACGTTGGCGGTCATGATGCAGTCAGTAAGTGGTGCTGGAAAACCACCAACAAGCCTTGGCAAATGTAAGAGTCAGAGAAGAAGGTTTTGCAAGGTTGAAGAGGACCAGCAAGGCCCAGGGGACTCAACCCAAGGAGGGGAGTCCGAGGTGACCCTCAGCAGCTGGGAGAGTCACTAAAAGAGGAGGCAACCCTCACAGGCAACCCACGAGCATCAGGCATAGGAGTTGCAGTGAGGCCCATGCAGCACACCTGAAGAGGAGTCCCACGTTGCTGGAACAACAGGTAGGGGACTGTGCTTTGCAAGATGGAGTGATGGGGACCATGGCTACATAGAGCCTGAAGATACCTTGAAGGGGGAACAAACAAGCCTTGGTATCTGCAAGAGTCTGTGTACACAGGGGTACTGTCCTGAAAGGAGAGGCAAGGGCTTACCATCTCCCAAGTTGGACAGCTGTTAGAGAGGACAAATGGGACTACTACAGATCACCACCTGTGAAGCAGGATCCATGCAGCTCCAGAGGAGAGAAGATCCATGCAGCTGGTCACATTGCAGTTGGTGCATGTGGATGCAGGGGAGTGACTCCTTCGCTCCAAAGAAGATTCCTTCTTGCTTCATGTGCAGGCTAAAGACTCGTTGCCTTCAGAGGATGCACAGCCAGGGAAATGTTGCAGTCGCTGGAAGGAGCCAGAGAAACAATGTTGCAGAGCTGAATTGTCCCTTAAGTTGCAGATTGTCGGTTCCTGGAGGGTCCACTTGCAGTCCTGGTGGCCAGAAGATGAAGTAAACAATGCAGAGGACGCCTGCTGGAATCTTGCAAGTTGAATCTGAGGACCCACCCAAGAGGGAGACCGTAAAAAGCCCAGGAAGGGGATTGGTCGACTAGTAGGGTGACCACCTATCAGGAGGTGGCTGTGACGTCATCGGGCTGACCTGGCCATTCAGATGCTCCCAGGGGCCTCTGCCCACCTTGGATCAAATATAGCAGAATTAAGTGGCCACCTAAAGAAGCTCTGGGCACCACCCCTGGTGATGGACAGAGGAGTGGTCACTCTCCTTTCCATTGTCCAGTTCCACGCCAGAGAAGGGACCGTGGGTCCGTGGACTGGTGCAAACTATTTTGTGCAAGGATGGCACGAAATGTACCCTTCAAACCATACTGGTGGCTTGGAGAGGCTGCCCTTCCCAAGCCATGTAACACCTATTAACAAAGGGAGAGGGTGTTACCTCCCTCTCCCACAGGAAAACCTTTGTTCTGCCTTCCTCTGTCTGAGCTGGTCAAGCAGCAGGAGGGCACAAACCTGTCTGAGGGGTGGCAGTAGCGCGGGCTTCCCGGAAAACCCCAGAAAACTGGTAGAAGCAATGCTGGGGTTTCTCTAAGGAGCCCCCAGAGTACATGGAGTCATACAACCAATGCTGGCAACAGTATTGGGGTATGACTTCAACATGTTTAATACCAAACATGCCCAGGTTCGGAGTTACCATTATGTAGCTGTACACAGGTCCAGTGAAGAGATAAAATGGCTTCCCCACACTTACGAAGTCCAGAGAAATGGAGCTGGAGTTTGTCGGGACACCTCTGCTCATGCAGGGGTGCTCTCACACACATGTACCTGCACTCTGCCCTCTGGGCTAGGAGGGCCTGCCATAAGGGTGGCTTGCAGTGACCTGGTGCAGTGACCTGTAATGAAAGGGGGCATGCACCTATTCACGCAGACTGCCATGGCAGGCCTGCAGACACATTTTGCATGGGCTCCCATGGGTGGCACAATATGTGCTGCAGCCCATGAGGAACCCCTGGGGCCCAAATGCCCTGGGTACCTAAGTACCATACACTAGGGACTTACATGGGGGCACCAGTATGCCAATTGTGGGGAGTGCTAAGTCCTAAGCAACCAAATTTAGAGGGAGAGAGCACAGTCACTGGGGTCCTGGTTAGAAGGATCCCAGTGAACACTGTCAAAACACACTGACAGCAGGCAAAAAGTGTGGGTAACTATGCCAAAAAGAGGGTACTTTCCTACAGGTGTAACTGAGGAGCGACATCTGCTGATGTCGTGTGAATGGGCCTGATGAATATACTGCTGGTTTTACCAAAAGCTGCGTAGCCTAGAAGCACGGGTGTCATTAATGTCCCTTCCTCGCGACTCATGATCCAACACCAAAATGGGAAAGGATGACAAGAATCAAACTCGCCTCACATTTGAGAATGGGCATGTGCCAAGTCTCAGCCAGATCCACTCTTGGACCACGAGCAGGAACCCCAGCCTCAGGGTACAACAACGCTTGAAAATACTCTAGTGGCCATACAGTAAATCCTGTGATCTATTGATAGTAAAACTGACACCTGCAATATCAGTATGGACCATATGTCAGTCAAGCTGGATAAACAGACATTTTGCATAACAGCAGCTTAGTAACATATCTTGAATGCTGAAGATGATCTACAGTCTGTCTCCACTAAATGTTTAAATATGGAAAAAGTAATGGCAGTTGCACAGGCCAAAAATGAAGACCTAGAGGCGTGGTCCTGTTGCAACAATCCAGAATAAATGGAGTTCTGGAATCTGTCAACACCAGAAAAATGGAGCAATTCGAGGAAACTATGCTTTGTGACAATTCTGTGCTGAGATTCTGTCAGCCATGCTAGTGGTGGAGCGAGAGCATAGGTCTATGGGGGTCAGACCCCCTCTGGGGACACCGTGATGTGCAAAATTACTTAATTATCGAGATGCTGTATTGCACTTAGCACATGAAAAGAAGGACATAACAATACCCAGGTAATGTAATCGCATCCTTTCCTGACTTTATAGCAGCAGTCGAGGCAGTGCGTAAAGGACTGTCTCCTCGTCAACAAGAAACTGTTGCGGGCAGGTATCTCCTATGCCATGCTTTACTCCTCCAGACTTCGCATTGAGCAATGAGGGTCACAGAAAATACTTACCACTCCTAACGTTGCTCTGGCATATGTGAAAACACTTAGGCCCATATTTATACTCTGTTTGTGCAGGATTTGCGTCATATTTTCTTTATGTAAATTTGACGCAAACTTAACTCCATATTTATACTTTGGCGCTACACCAGTCCAGCGCCCAAAGTTATGGAGTTTGAGTAATTTTTTGTATGTGAAAACCTATCTTGCGCTAATGTCATGCAAGGTAGGCGTTCCCGTGCAAAAAATGGCTCTAAGGCATGTGCGTTTTATTTATCCTCCAGCCTCATTTTGACGCACAGGAGGAGGCAGGCCTTAAAAAATGGCACTCAGCCGGATTTGCGCAGTTTTTTAACGCCTGGGTCAGGGCAGGCGTTAAGGGACCTGTCGGCTCATTTCCATGGTCTCTGACCATGGAAACAGTCAACAGGTGCCCTTCCCTGCCCCCATGGACACCCCCTGCCAACCTCGCCCACCCCTGGAGGACACCCATGGATGGGGGGACCCATCTACGGTAAGTAAAGGTAAGTATTTTTTTTTTTTAGGTGGAATAGGGGGCCTAACTTGGGCCCCCCACCATGCCACTGTGCCCAATGGCCATGCCCAGGGGACAGAAATTCCCCTGGGCTTGGCCATTGGGCAGGGGGGCATGACTCCTGTCTTTGCTAAGACAGTAGTCATTTCCAAGGGGGTTGTGTGTCGAAAAAATGACACTAGTCAGGTTAGAGTCATTTTTTTTTTTTACTCTAACCTGACTTGCACCATTCACAACCCCCGGTCTTCCATACGCCTCTGCTGCCCGGTTAGAGTAATTTATTTTGACGCTAACCAGGCCACTGCGCCAGCTACCATCATTCCTTAAATATGACGCCCGGCTGGCGCGTTGGAATGGCAGTAGATGGTGTTAAACTTTTTGACGCAATTCTGCACTGGCACAGGTTTGCGCCAAAAAGTATAAATATAGGCCTTACTTCCAAATGACGCGAACAGCATGAGTCAGACTTGGATGAAACTGATGATTAATCCTTTGTTCTCTGCATAAGCTGACTGCTTACTGCTGACAAAAAAAGAGGTGCCTTTTACACTTTGCCATTCTGAAATAGATGACTAGGGGCGCTTTGTGCTAGTGCAGAGAAACATCTATGGTACACTGCCATCTATCTAAGCACCACGTGGCTCATGCCAGAGTCTGGCCACTGAAAAACCCCTGGGCACACATTCCCATTACGTCTGAAACATCCTACTCAGGGAGACCTACTATGATACCCCGGCCATCCTGACTACTTTTAAAATTATATGGCACACACACTTTGACCTCAGAGGTAGAAGTCGCTGCATATTTAGAAGATGTAGCATTGACATGGCTCTCTTTCGGGCAACAAGAATAACTCACACAATCTCTCACTGTAGAGGAGGTGAGGGAAGCCATTAGTACTCTCCCTAATGGTAAGGCCCCCACATATGGATGGACTGATGGGTGAATTCTATAAAGAAATTGCTGAAATACTTGCCCCGCACCTGCATGCAGTTTACGAAGAGGCATATACTAAACCGACGCTGCCCCAATCCCTCCATTAAGCCCTCATCATTACCTTGCTCAATCCATATAAACCACCAGAGAAATGTGAGCTGTACTGACCACTGTCATTAATCAACAGGGAGGATAAAATCCAGCCAAAATCTTGGCCACCAGAATTCAACAGCTACTCACTAATATGGTATTACTGAACCACTCAGGCTTCATTTCCGCTCGATCAACAACATACAATCTACACACTATTTTTGCTCTGCTTCATTACTTAGACCCTTCTATATTGCCAGCAGCAGTCTTACTAGATGCTGTCAAAGCATTTGACTCTATAGAGTGGCCATACATGTCCTCAATCCTACATTGCATGGGAATGCCTCAGGCTTTCTTTCAGTGGGCGTGTCTGTTATATACTGGCCCAATGGCACAAGGGTTATTCAATGGACACGTATTTGAGCTGCTGGGCATTCATTGGAGCACATACCAGTGATGTCCCCTATCTCCGATTTTGTTTGCACTGGCTCTGGAATCCCGAGTGTGTGTGATTCAGTAACGGCATGCGGCGGCTGCTCTGCAGATTCAGCAACGCCCACTCACTATACCGCTATATGCTGACAATATGGTTCTATATATCCATGATCCTCACATGTACTTGGTGCGGTTATACAGGAATATGTACGATATGAACGCTACTGTGGCCTAGGTATTAACTGGGCAAAATCCACTGTTCTTCCTTTGACCTCATCTACAGTGCCCTATAAGCTGGACTTCACACTGGAGTGGAGCACGGACCGGATCCTATATCTGGGGTTGGGGTACATTGGTAACCCGACTTAAGATATGATAGGGAAGTTTCAAAACTGGATGAGCAGGTTGCTAGATTGTACCGCCTCCCCCTTGTCTCTAGCTGACAGAATAGCAATAATGAAAATGACAGCCAGATTTCTTTATCTCTTCCTTATTATACCCTTTACCCTGACACAACAATTCTGTAAAACACTTGGATTACATATGGTAACAAAAGCTTGGGTGGGTAAACAGCCTAGAATTAGTTGGGGCACGCTCACACTACCCTATGACCAGAGATCTAAGATCTACACCTTTATTATTTATGTGCTTTGGTACATTTCACCCCCTATTGCCTTTACCCCCTCCATACATCCTGCACCTAGCAATAGAGAGTGATAATACACATCCCATTCTGATTGCTGCACCTATACCACATAGGAGGTCAGAGAGACCCCAAAAAGAAATTAACACTGTTAACTGTACCACAAGGAAATGGAAGATGCTGGATGCCAGACCCGGCCGGCTCCCACTTTATGCCCCTGCACTTCCTATGAGACATCACCCAGCTATTTAGGTCACTCAAGAAAAGGTGGCATCTACCCTACTAAAGGATCAGGGGTTAAAGACAATGGGTAACCTCTACCCCAAAGGACATTTGTTGGATTGGCAGATCTGCCACAGACACAAAGAAAGACTCTTGACATTCACTTATCATGGACTTCAGGCAGCAATCTGTGTCCTACACTCCCATTACCCTCCTGAATGGAACGACCAACTCTTAAAGCATTACATACACTACTTACTGGCACCACTCACAAGCAACTAGTCACCAAATTATATGGGGCTTCGCAAAACAATAGGCAGGTTGTAACATATATAACTCTAGAGAAATGGAACACTGTTCTGGATATTCCTCCAAGTTCATAATACTGAGGCTTTTGCTGGGAGCTCACAGAAATGCTTACCTCTAACTGCAGTTTGGGAATAATCCATTGTAAATACTTGTAACAAATGTATTAAACTCTTGTACAATTGTTCAAATACAGTTTATGTATTGATGCTAGGTGTATGCAATGTGGAGGTGATGAGTCGGATTTCATAAACCACGCCTCGCAGTGCCCCCCTGTCAGACAGTATTGGGAATGAGTGGTGGACACTCTAACTGACATGGTGTTTGAGGTTGTGGAGTGTTATCCTCAGTTGGGTCTGCTCGGATTGATAAAGTTGTTACAGTCAGCTAATCGCAAGCTGGTGGCAGTGGCACTTCTATTAGGGAAAGTGACGGTTGCGATACACTGGGGGAAGAAGATAGTGCCTACAATGGCCTACTAGCAAAAAAAATATGACATGTTGTCAAACACAACTGTATGGCGAAGAAATGCCAAAACATGGACGCTGATATCACTAGGCCCATTTAAAGCGTACTTACTGTCCAGGCCTGCAGTAACCTGAGGCATAAATGCAGGCAATGTTCAGATGTAATGGCATTGAGATATGTATGACTATCTTGCCCCCGTGGTGGTATATGGCATAACTGATCAGTGCTTCATGAATGCAACTTGTATAGGCAGTACCTTTCTATCGTAATGTGGTGTTGTTGTTAAAATCAATAGAAAAATATGAAAAAGGGCTGCTAACCAAGATGTATCACAAAAGTAGAGGGCTTCAGTACCCAGAAGTAAGAAGAGGAGTGAAGCAGACAGTGTATCCAGAAAATACAGAAAATAGGCTATACTAGTGCTCAATTGTCTCCTTACTCAATAATGATGAAGCAGCCGTTATAAGTATTATAAATCTTGCTGTTCATTCAATCAATCAATCAAAAAAATTTGTATAGCGCGCTAATCACCCGTGAGGTTTTGAAGGTGCTGAGGGGGGAAATTCAGGGGGAGCAGGGAGGGTCACTGATCGAACAACCATGTCTTGAGGTTCTTTCTGAAGAGCAGGAGGTCTTTGGTTTTGCGAAGGTTGGTGGAGAGGGAGTTCCAGGTTTTGGGGGCGAGGTAGGAGAAGGGCCTGCCTCTTGTGGTGGTGCGTTGGATGCGGGGGACTGTGGCTAGGGCGGCTAATAAGAGGTTGCGTGTGGGAGTGATGGAAGTTCACTCTTTCGTTGAGGTAGGTTGGGCCGGCGTTGTGAAGGGATTTGTGTGCGTGGATGAGGATCTTGAATGTGATTCTCTTGTCTATGGGGAGCCAGTGAAGGGATTTGAGGTGTGGTGAGATTCGTTTGTGGCGGGGGAGGCCAAGGATGAGGCATGCGGCTGTGTTCTGGATTCTCTGGAGTTTGCATTTGAGTTTGAGTGTGGTGCCAGCATAGAGGGCGTACCGTAGTCCAGTTTGCTGCTGATGAGTGCGTGGGTGACTGTCTTCTTGGTTTCTGGGGGAATCCATTGGAAGGCTTTTTTTAGAGTGCGGATTGTGTGGAAGCAGGAGGAGGTTAGAGCATTGATTTGCTGTGTCATGGAGAGGGAGGGGTCCAGGATGATGCCGAGGTTGCGTGTGTGGTTTGCGGGGTGGGTGCTGGGCCTAGGGCAGTGGGCCACCAGGAGTCGTCCCATGTGGTTTTGTTGGGGCCGAAGATGATGATCTTGGTTTTGTTTGAGTTGAGCTTGAGGTGGTTAGTTGCCATCCAGTTGGCGGTGTCGGGGAGAGCAGCGTGTAGGTTGGTTTTGGCGGTGGTGGGGTTGCGGGTGAGGGAGAGGATGAGTTGGGTGTCATCTGCATATGAGAGGATAGTGATTCCATGTGCTCGGAGGACGTTGGCTAGGGGGATCATGTAGATATTGAAGAGTGTGGGGCTGGGGGAGGACCCTTGGGGGACTCCGCAGGTGATCTTGGTAGTGTTGGAGTGGCAGGGTGGAAGGCGGACTCTCTGGGTCCAGTCGGTGAGGAAGGAGGTGAGCCAGTCTAAGGCTTTGTGGCGAATTCCTATGTTGTGGAGGCGTGTGCGAAGTGCGTGGTGGCAGACGGTGTCAAAGGCTGCGGAGAGATCTAGGAGGATGAGTGCGACGTCTCGCCTTTGTCGACTTTGGTCCTGATGTCGTCAGTACATGCAATGAGGGCGGTTTCCATGCTGTGGTTCTTGTGGAACCTGGATTGTGAGGGGTCAAGAGTTTTGTTTGCTTCGAGGAAGTGGGATAGGTGGGCGTTGACTAATTTCTCTGCAACCTTGGCGGGGAAAGGGAGGAGGGAGATGGGGCAGTAGTTGGAGAGGATCTCCGGGTCGGCTTTTTTTTTTTTTTAGGAGAGCAGTGATTTCCGCATGGTTCCAGGGGTCTGGGTAGGTGGCGGAGTCGAAAGAGGAGTTGATTAAGTTGTAGAGTATGGGGGCGATGGTTGGGCTGGCTTTGTTGTAGATGCGATGTGGGCAGGGGTCAGAGGGGGATCCGGAGTGGATGGAGTTCATGTTCTTTTTCGGTTTCTTTGTGTGTGGTGGGGGTCCAGGTGGAGAGTGTGGTGGGGGGGTCAAAAGTGGGGGTTGGGTTGTGTGAGTGAGGGGTGTGTGTGTGGTATGAAGCTGTTGTGAATGTCCAGGATTTTGTGGAGGAAGTGGTTGGAAAGGGCGTCACATAGGGGCTGTGTGTGTGCGGGGTCTATGTTGCTGGCTTTGGGTTTGGCAACTTCATTAATGATGGTGAAGAGTTCTTTGCTGTTTTGAGAGTTGTTGTCAAGGCGTGTCTTGTAATGATCTCTTTTGGCGGTGCGTATGAGTTGGTGATGGGTGCGAATGGTGGTTTTGAGGGTGGAGAAGTTGGTTGTGGAAGGTTCTAGTCGCCATATTTTCTCAGCTTGGCGGCATTTGCGCTTGGAGTCTTGGAGTTCAGGGGTGAACCATGGGGTGTTCTTGATGTTGCAGGTGGCAATGTGTTTTTTGAGGGGGGCTAGGGTGTCTGCGCAGGTGGTGATCCATTTGGAGAGGTTGTGTGCTCCTCTGTTGGGGTCATTGGCGTGGGGGGGGATTTGAGCCAGTTGGGAGTTTAGTCGTTCTGTGGGGATCTTGTCCCACATGCGGTAGGGTGTGGTGTGTTGATGGTAGTGTGTGGGGAGTTTGGTGAAGGAGAAGTGGACGCAGTGGTGATCAGTCCAGAGAAGTTCGGTGGTGTGGGTGTAGGCTATGTGTTGGCTTGCGGTGAAAATTGCGTTGAGCGTGTGTCCTGCTGAGTGGGTGGGTGCGGTGACCAGTTGTTTGAGCCTGAGGTTGGTGAGGTTGTCTATGTGGGAGGTAGAGTTGTGGTCTTGTAGGCTTTCTAAGTGAAAGTTGAAAATACCGAGGAGGATGTAGTCTGTGGAGGTGAGGGCGTGCAAGCTGATGCTGTCGGTGATGGTGTCGCAGAAGGCGGGGTGTGGTCCTGGTGGTCTGTAGATTAGTGTACCTCTGAGGGTGGAGTTGTTGTTAATGTGGATTAGGAAGTGCATGTGTTCTGTGTTGTCGATAGTGTCTTGGGAGCTGGTGGTGACTTTGATGGCGTCCCTGTGTAGGATGGCGATGCCACCACCTGGCCTGTTGAGGCGGTCTTTGCGTTGAAGTTTGTATCCCTTGGGGGTAGTGATGGCTAAGTCGGGTTCTGAGGAGGGGTTGGTCCAGGTTTCTGTGAGGAAGGCGATGTCAGGTGAGTGTGATGTTAGTTGGCTTGATTCGCCTTTAGGCATTCTTTAACTGCCACCTTACAGACCCTTATGTTAATTGCCTCAAGATGGGTAAGAGCCAATAATGCCTGAGATTGGACAGGTAGGGACAAAGGCAGAGGATGTGTAACAGGGTTTCCTATGTGCCAAGGCAACCCCTTGAAAAGGTCTCCTGATTTGCTGCTAAATGTCCATACTTGTAAGCCTTGAGCGATATCAGACCTAACCGCACCCGCATGAGTTGGACCTCAATGTAATAATTTGTGGGGTGAGATAGATATGCCTGAAAAATGTGTGGTTCATAGAGGCCCAGTGTTAAATTAGCATTACTTTTCAATCAGGTGGTTTGTCGGTCCTCAAGCACTGAGAGTAGCCTTGGTTGTTTCAGCAGAACATTCAAGAGTTTTTTTTTTTTACATGGAAAGCACTTCGCAGGAGATCCTTTGCCACAAATTGGTCTACTGACGTCAGATGAAACGTATGTAGGTCTGAATATTTATCTTGGATGATGTCCCACAAAAACTGCTTTAGGGTCCCTGACTTAGCTGCTGACAGCATGGCACAGATGGTAAGAAAATGTGCATTAACTGCATCTTCTGAGTGGACCAAGTTGAACTCCAGGTGAATTTGTGCCTGCACCGTGCAGGCTTGCATCTTAACCTGTTTTGTGCGTTGGATGCCTGGGAGTCGTTCAACACCATGCTAGCCGTGTGTGTCCTATGGCTCCCAGTCATCCTCTCACCCACCTGCAGGGGAAGCGCTGGCACTTCCCCCGTGGGCTGGCCCTGTACATCCCCCAACAGAGATAGCAGAGGAAGAACCTCCACCCTCACCCCTCACCCATCCCTCTGCAATCTTATGATGTTGGCGCTCCAGCATCATCAAAACTCGGCCTCGCCACTTACTTCCAGTGCAGTTGGAGGAAGGGTAGGTGTTTTTCTTCCTGGGGAGGGTTTGATGTCTCTTTGGAGTACATTCCTGCTGCACGATCACGCATGGGGCCATGATCGGGCAGCAGGAATGCCCACTAGACACCAGAGAGTTAATTTTTTGGCGATATTGTTGTTTTTGGGAGCAGCCCCTTGGGCAAGGGACACTCCCCATTTGGGAGTAAATGTTTTGGTCATTTCTGCCCCCTTGGGGGCAAATCACCCATATATTGTTGTGCCCATATGCCTCCAAAGGGGGCAGAAGCCACTAGGCCACCAGGAATTTATTTATATAGCAATTTTGTTGTTTTGGGGAGCGGCCCTTCTGGGAGTAAATATTGTGGCAGTTTCTGTCCCCTTTGGGGCAGAGAGGCCATTTTCAGAATTGGGAATTGGGAATTTTCAGAAAGCCATTGTTTTCTTTTGGGAGTGGTCCCTTGAGCAAAGGTCACTCCCCTTTTGGAGGTGACTATTTTGCCCATTCTGCCAGCCATATAATATTTGACCAATCTGCCCCCAAAGAGGGCAGAAGCCATTACACACCGGGGATTTTTCCGCAAATTATTGTTTGTTTTGGGAGTAGTCTCTAGGCTCCCTTAGGGGTAAATATTTTGGCCATTTCTGCTGCCCTTGGGGGCAGGTTGGCCATATATTATGAGGCCCATCTGCCCCTAAGGGAGGCAGAGGTCACTAGACAACAGGGTTTTTTTATGAAGCGGTCCCTTCTGACAGTGTATGTTTTGACCATTTCTGCCCTCTTTGGGGGCAGATTGTCCATATGTTTAGATCCATCTGTCCCTAGGGAGAGTTGCTGTGTGTGTGAACTGGAGTTCAGCTGATGGTCTGCATGTATTGGCGTTTGGCTGGCGTTTGGCTGGCTGTGAGTGTACTAGCATGAACTGGAGGTGTGTGTGGACTTGTGTGTGTAGACTAGCACTTGCCTCGCAGTGTGTGTGGACTGGTGCATCATTTGCATTTGTGATCGTAATGTTTTACTACTAGTGTAAATCTTTTGATTTCCTTTGCTCTGACTCCTGCTTGTGGTTTCAGCACTGATAGATTGTCAGGTTTTGTAGTTGAATGTGTTTGGTGCAAAAAAGTGTTGTACTGTTTACTTCAAATGAGAATCCTAGACATGCATAAATGAGTTTTTTGTAAATGGTGTAATTGTAGCGGCATATTTAGCTTCTGGTTTATTGTGTGTGAAATTCTCCTTGGATTTGTGCACGATGTGTATTATGTTGTCTAGTGTGTTGTTTTTTGTATTTCCTTTCTAGTGGGATATTGTTGGTGCTTGCTGTGTGTGTGCAGATTAGGTGCAGTTGATTCTGAGTCTAGCTGTCTCTGGCAAGTGAGTGGCATTGTATTCGAGTGCATAGGTTTTTGTGTGCTCTATATTTATTAACTTTTCCCTCCAGGTTACTATATGCCAGTAGTTTTACTTTCTGTTTGATAAAGCCTCACTTTGTTTATTACTTCTTTTACACAGTGTTGGTTATTGTTGACTTATTTGTCAAGTTACTTGTATAAGTAAGGATTATAACTAGCCGCAGGATTGCCGATCAGCAGGTTGTTGGTATGCTTTTTGAATCTTCGTCTGACCATGATTATGAGACTGACTCTTCATCTGAGGTAGAGAAGGAAGTCCAAGATTCTGGCAGTACATTTTCTGTCCCAGAGGAACATCTGATGATGAAGCCAATCTCAGTGCAGAGGAAGTGCCTCTTTTAGAGGAAACACTGATGTGCTGGTAGTGCAGCAAAAAGCATCTGGATTGCAGTCTGGGGCTGAAAGGCTTACAATTGGAAGAGCTAAACTCTGATGCCTCAAACATATTGCAGCCGGCGTTGCCCTCCTTTACTGGTGTCACAGGGTGTAGAGTGAATACTGAAAACTATTTGCCTATAAATTTCTTTCTGTTGGTTATGGACGATGTATTTTTGGAAGAGGTTGTTGACCAGACTAATTTGTATGCTGAACAGTATTTGAGGGACAATAGTGTCAGACTTAAGCCCTGCTCTAGAGCTACACGGTGGACTTCCACAAATCTGGATGAGCTGATGAAGTTTGTGGGTTTAACTTTGTTGATGGGCTTGATAAGGAAGCCATTGCTGTCTTCATATTGGTCTACCGGTCCCTTGATGGCAAGGGATATATTTCATGCAACCATGAGTCGTGATCGGTATTTGCTTCTGCTTCAGATGCTGCATTTTGTTGATAATGCTTCAGCATTGCCATGAGATCACCCTGATTGTGACCGTCTTTTTAAGATTCAGCCTGTTCTTGATCACTTTGTAGATTGATTTTCAGAGGTCTATGTTCCAGGGAAAGAAATAGCTGTTATTGAGTCTTTGGTCCTGTTCAAGGGTCATTTGGCTTTTAAGCAGTACATTCCTAGAAAGAAGGCACAATATAGAATTAGGATGTATATGCTGTCTGTAAGTAGTACTAGATATGTCTATAATTTCGGGGTGTGCACTGGTAGGGATTCCACTATTGACCCCGTGGTTGCCTGTCTACTTTCGGAGTTAGTGAGGAAATTGTGTGGGAACTTGGCAGAGGACCTTTTTACTAAGGTCACCATTTATCCACAGATAACTTATACACTGCAAGTGTTCAGGGAATTGCTCAAAGTGATCACTGTTGCTTGTGTAACAGTCCGCTCTAACCATAAAGGTTATCTAAAAGAGATTGTTTGAAAAAAATAAATTGAGGTGGGGACAGTGCAGTGCCTTGAATAGTGATGAACTTCTAGACAGGAGAGATGTCTACATGCTGACTACCATTCATGATGAAAGTACTTCACCTGTGAGTGTTTGGGGTTAGGTTGCTGACCTGGGTACATTTTAGACTACAATAAGCACATGGGTGGTGTAGATGGAGTAGATCAGAGGTTGTAACCTTACACTGCTGTTTGTAAGGCTTACATTTGGTATAAGAAGTTGGCTATCCATTTGTTTAATCTAGCAACCTTTAATGTTTTTGTTGTAAAGATGTTCTCCAGAGTCAAACATGACACTTGTTCAGTTTCAGCAGTCTGTGATAGGCAGCCTTGTTGTAGTGGAACATGCAAGTGTTCCTAGAGTTGGAGTGCTGGAGGATGTGGCTAGATTGTAAGATTGCCACTTTGCAGATTACATTCCTCCCATGCCCAAAAAAAACTATCTGAATCCGAAGAGTTTTATGTACTGCCCGAGTGTCCTTTTAAACCTGGACTGTGTGTGCCCACATGTTTTGAATTGTACCACGCACAACAGAGCTATTAGGAGCAACTGTGAGCGTAAAAATGAACTGACTGGTCTGTATTATTTTATATTTTTCGTTCAGATTTCACAGTTGACATTTGTGTGGTATATTTAGTAACAGCTGTTGTTTGTGTAGTTATCACTTTGTATTTACTTCCAATTGGTTTGTGTTTTCTTTTTTTGTTGAAAAAATGTGATGGCAGTGTACATGGACTGATGCTTGGCTGGCGGTATGCGTGGACTGGCACTTGGCTGGTAGTGTGCATGGACTGTTGCTTGGCGGTGGTGTGCATGGACTAGCATGAGGCTGGTGGTGTGTGTGAGCTGTCGCTTGGCCAGTAGTGTGTGTGAGTGGCACATGGCTGGTGGTGTGTGTGAGCTGCCATTTGGCTGGCATTGTGTGAGTAATGACATACTGCTGGTCACTACACACACTACTGGCCAAACACCAGTCCACACACTCCGTCTGCCGCCAGCCAGTGTGATTCTTGTGTCAGGCATGTGGGCATACGAAAGTGATGGGCACCGAAATGGCACTGTCTGTTGATGTGAGTGTTGTAATGTGCTGGGTCCGGAGCTGGTGGTGTGAATGGCCTTGTGTGTGTCACGTAGGAAAGGTGTGTGAATGGCTTGTAAAGCAGTTGGTGCCTTGACCCGGCTTTACAGCTCACGAGCTATGAGTCATTGATTCATTTTTTTAAACTTTGAATTATTAACAGTGTTTTTCATATTTGAGAAATCTCTTGTTAATAAAAGTTTACATTTTGAACTGTCACTCACTTTCTTTCCAAATCCAACCGGTATGTGTGTGTGCTTGAGGAATAGAAAATTGTGCAGTAATATTTGACTTTTCTGTCTTTAGTGTGCCAGGGTGTACATTGTCTCTAGGAAAAAACTATTGTCATAAACTAGACACCCATGGTAGTACAGGCGGTGTGCCTCTCATGATTCCAAGTGTTTAGTTTTTTAAAATGTACAGGCTGGCTAGGTTTCCAAGTGTACAAATTGAGCTAGGGTCCAAAATCTAAAGCTAGCCACATTGGAAAAAGAGGGTCCGTTTTGTGTGTAAAAATGTGCTGCGTCCATGTTGTATTTTGCATTGTTTTCTGTCATGCACATAAGGTCTACCCACACAAGTGAGGTAAGATTTTTATCAGGTGACTTGAGGGAATGCCTGGTGGAATGACATATGTGGCTCCCAGTAGATTCTAGAACTTTCCATCACAGAAATGTGAGGAAAATGTGTTTTTAGCCAAAGTTTGAGGTTTGCAAAGGATTCTGGGTAACAAACCGTGAATGACAGTCATGCAAGTCAGCTAACCCTGGATACCTCTAGGTGTCTAGTTTAAAAAAAAGTACAGGTTGGCTAGGTTTCCCTATGTGCCACCTGAGCTGTGATCCAAAATCTATAGCTACCCACATTGGAAAAAGAGGGCCAGTTTTGGGTGGAAAATGTGCTGCATCTGTGTTGCGTTTTGGGGAGTTTCCTGTTGTGGCTACTAGGTCTACCCACAAAAGTGAGGTACCATTTTTATTGGGAGTCTTGGGGAATGCTGGTTGGAAGGAAGTTTGTGCTCCCCTCGGATTACAGAACTTTCCATTACAGAAATGTGGTGAAAATGTGTTTTGTTAGGCAAATTGTGAGGTTTGCAATGGATCCTGGGTAACAGAACCTGGAAAGAACCACACACATCACCCCATCCTGGATTTCCCTAAGTGTCTACTTTTCAGAAACATACAGATGTGCTAGGTTTCTCTGGGTACTGGCTGAGCTAGAGCCCTAAATCCACAGTTAGGAATATTGCAAAAAAAGGGTCAGGTTAGAGTGGAAAAATGTGCTCTGTCCACGTTGCATTTTGGGACGTTTCCTGTCACAGGCAATAGGCTTAGACACATAAGTGAGGTACCATTTTTATTGGGAGACATGGGGAAACACAGAATAGTAGAACATGTGTTACTATCTGGAAGGAGGTTGAAAGTACAAAAAATTGGAAAAATGGGTTATGTCCCAGTAAAATGCCAAAACGGTGTTGAAAATTTTGATTTTCTGATTCAAGTCTGCCTGTTCTTGAAAGCTGGGAAGATTGTGAGTTTAGCACCACAAAGCCTTTGTTGGTGCAATTTGTAGGCCAAAAATGGACGCTGTCTTCAGCAGCACCCTTTTTCCATTTCTCCCCAAAAAAACAAAATTTAGCTGTAACTAAGGGGAATCCAGGGGAATTCACAAACCCTTTGTATCTTTAGAATTCACAGGATGTTGGAAAAAGGGGTGCAGATTTGTCGTGGATAGCTTATGAGGACAAAATGTTATGGGGGCCTAACCGTGCACTACCCCAAATAGCCAAAAAAGGCTTAGCATAGGAGGAGGAAAAGGCTCAGCAGGGAAGGGGTTAATGTAGCACTTCTGCCTCTATTTTCTTTGAAATATTTCGAAATAGCCTAGTCAGTTCTAAAATACTTTGTTGTGTTTACATTTTCTTGTTGCCTCTTTCCAAAGGCGAAAAATACTCTATTGTGATGGGTTTGGTGATTGGTTTTGTTTACCTTGGCATGAAAACACTGGTTAGACCAATGGTCACATTTTCAATCCTCCTAAAGTTGCTTGAATGGTTAGTATGTATGCACCAGTGCATGGCATGTAGTTTTAAATCTCAAATTGCTTGGATGGTTAACATGTGTGCACCAGTGCATTGTATGTATTATTAGCTCTCTGATTTGAGGCTTAATTAAGGTAGCTTAGGGGTTATAGCTTTTGTTACAGATATGCTCACTGCACGTTTGCTCCATTTTCTCCTTTCTTTTTATGTCTATCTAAAGGCCCTTCCTCATCTGCTGTGCATTAACTGGTGGCGGGGGAGTCAGTACTTCTCATCCTCTTACTACTTCACCTGATCCCATTTGCCCTTTCTATCATTATATCCCTTCAACTCACTGTGTTATATTGTGTTGTGTTTTCACAATGTACTGGGTGAAGGGGCAACTCCTGGGGCAATCAATCCGCTAACGCCATCCAGATGGTTCAGTGTTTGCTAGATCACTTGTGCATCCAGCTAAAACCACACTTACCCATCACCCTTCAACAACAGTACACATTAGATACAATTCATGTGTCACCATCATATGCACAATACAGATCAAAGCCAGTTGTCTAAGTGTTTGCTCCCTCAGTAGCATACCATTTCAGGTTATACTGACAAATTATATCATATAATCAATTTACACATCTATTGCGATAAATTTAAAATACACCTTTTAAATCCTC
Source organism: Pleurodeles waltl (assembly GCF_031143425.1). Classification (NCBI taxonomy): domain Eukaryota; kingdom Metazoa; phylum Chordata; class Amphibia; order Caudata; family Salamandridae; genus Pleurodeles; species Pleurodeles waltl. The sequence continues at coordinate 607,865,206 of NC_090436.1, read as the reverse complement.
AAACACCCAGAATGACATCAACGCCATATTATTAGGAAAATGGCTCAAAACCTAACAAATGTTTGAAGACGAACAATGGGCAACCATATATCACAGTAGAACAAAACAACGTGCAATGTATAACTGATTCTCTACAGTGTAGGTCAGCACAGCGTACAAGGGTGTTTTGGTTCAGGTAGTTTCAAGCTTTCCCCTTCTAGAGAATTAGGTGCCTTGTATCATTAATCACTGCTAGGTATTCTGCAGCATTTATACCATTTCACAGCTTTCATCTAGCCTGTTCTTTCTGATTCCTATCTTCGTGCAAGCAAGTTCTGCTGCTTAGCCTGGGATGCTAAAAGGCCAGCGCTCACTGCCCATCCTAAGCCTGGTCTGTTGAGCTTATGTATGGGCTCATGCTAGACTGTTCTCCTTGAGCTCTCTGCCCACACTGATGTGTGGAGGAACTGGACTAGTGTGGACATCGTAGTTCAGACTGTATCACTGAGTCCATACGCTGACTAGCCTTACGTTTCCAAATAACCGGAAACTAATACCCCAACCTCGACCATTACCACGGTCCACAAGCCCCAACCCATCTAATCCTTTTTAGTTGGGTACACATAGTTGCTTGTTGGGAAAGCTCACTCACATACCCCTAACCATTGTTCACTATGCTATGCTCCTCGGCATCATATATGTTGAATCACATTTAAGGTGTTTATTTTTGAAGTGCTATCTTTCTGATAAGCATTCGGTTTGTCACACACATTCTCCGAGCCAAATGTGTGTATGATCAACTGCCCTGAATAATATATTAAATACCAGAGTACATACAGAACTGTCTCTGCAGGTATGTCTGTGGACATGCATATATGTCTCTATGGAATGCTTTTCGACACTGTTGCCTAATATATGAGGTTACTAGCTTCTGCCTGTAATGTAACGTTTGCATTAACTATCATTTTTTAATGATCCATGTCACATACTCATTAATATAATCTTGAGCACTTGAAGATGTTCAGTGTGTTCAAGGATAAGCTTTGAAAAGACTGAAAATTCTCCAAATACTGACAGGCAGACAACCATAAGCAATCTGTCTGTACCCCAGGTGTGCACTACCTTGCCCAACATTCGATTATCACTTGATCTGAAATCTATCCGAGGGCAGCTAAAGGTCTATTTTCAAATGATTTATTTCTTGGTCTCATAAATCTTTGATTTCGGAGATCTCTCCATAGGTATATTTGCTAGCTTTTTAAAAAACATTGCATGCCTTTTTCATCTGATTATGCCCACCTACATGTCAGTTAACTCTGTGACACCAGCTGTGCTGCTTTAATTTATTTTTCTTGGTTGACATATTTTTATTTTGTTATGATGTTATATATTTTACAGCACCTGAAGGGAAGGCATACTTTAGTGAAGACATTAAGGCCCATATTTATACTTTTTGACGCAAAACTGCGCCAACGCAGTTTTGCGTCAAAAAAATTAGCGCCGGCTAACGCCATTCTGAAGCGCCATGCGGGCGCCGTATTTATTGAATGACGTTAGCCGGCGTTAGCCGGCGGCGCTGTCTGGTGTGCGTTAAAAAAAAACACGTACACCAGGCAGCGCCGGCGTAGGGGGAAAATGGCGTATGGGCGTCCACAAATGGTGCAAGTCAGGCTGAGGCAAAAAAATCGCCACAACCCGATTTGCGCCATTTTTTTGCGACGCCCATCCCCCATTGAAATGACTCCTGTCTTAGCAAAGACAGGAGTCATGCCCCCTTGCCCAATGGCCATGCCCAGGGGACTTCTGTCCCCTGGGCATGGTCATTGGGCATAGTGGCATGTAGGGGGGCACAAATCAGGCCCCCCTATGCCACAAAAAAAAAAATACTTACCTGGACTTACCTTAATGTCCCTGGGGTGGGTCCCTCCATCCTTGGGTGTCCTCCTGGGGTGGGCAAGGGTGGCAGGGGGTGTCCCTGGGGGCAGGGGAGGACACCTCTGGGCTGATTCTGAGCCCACAGGTCCCTTAACGCCTGCCCTGACCCAGGCGCTAAAATCCGGCGCAAATGCGGGTTTTTTAGACCCACCCACTCCCGGGCGTCATTTTTGCCCGGGAGTATAAATCCGACGCATATGCATCGGAGTCATTTTTTAAGACGGGAACGCCTACCTTGCATATCATTAACGCAAGGAAGGTGTTCACGCAAAAAAATGACGCTAACTCCATGAACTTTGGCGCTAGACGCGTCTAACGCCAAAGTATAAATATGGAGTTAGTTTTGCGTTGAATTTGCGTCGAAAAAAACAACGCAAATTCGGCGCAAACGGAGTATAAATATGCCCCTAAATAAAATAAATAGAATGTGAAAGGTAGATATTGATTACGTTTTTAATTGAAATGTGTTCCTTATATTGAGCAGTGCTCACTGCAGTCATGTACCGTGCCTATCTTTTAAAACAAATACCTAAATAAAACTGTGAGGAATGGTTTGAGGTATGAGCTGGTGCATTTGGGGCAGATTCCACTATGCATTGCAAAGATTCATCATTCTGCTATTTTACACTTTAAGTAGAAATCAGTGACAGTCTTGGGGGGGTGAGAGTCGTGATGGGTCTAACAATTTCCCCCATTTTCTGAGAATGCTTTAATAATTTAAGTCATTGTGAGAATTAGCCTGCAGATATTGCCAGATAGGGTTTAGTATACCAATAAAGAGGAGACATAGAATCATTAGTTAAATCCAGGTTCGTATTAACGAGAGTTAAGCATCTCCCAAATCATTCCTATTTATTTTCCCAACATCTTCTTTGCTTTTATTAATCGAGGGCAGACCTGGACCATGTGACTGATCACCTAAAAATATACTCTCTCCTGAATGTGCACGAAGCGTCGATGTCAGTAAATGAGCTGAGGAAAGCACAGCAGTGAAACAGAGAGCAGTAGTTCAAATTGTCATTCAATATTTCCTTGCAGGTAAAGATTGATTAGCCTTTGAACAGTGGCCACGGCACTGTCTGTACACTCGTCGAGTGGGCACCATTGGCTATGCACTAATGGTGCATCATCTTTCAGCCAGCATACAGCAAGCATAGAGGTAGTGCATCTCTGGAGTGAGATTGTAACAGCACTAACCTTAAGCACATGGCCTAAATGTTCCATCATTTGCAAAGGGGCATGCTCCAAGGAAAATAAAGGCATGCCCCCTTCTTAAAGCACAGGCATTAAATATGCACTTATGTCAAGGCTATAACAGAAGGGGCATTACAACAAGAACAAAACATGTTCACTCTGGGGCTGAGAACGGAAACCGTTCCAGCACAAATCTGGTGAACATGTCCATTTTATTATGGTCTGGCCTGACAAAACAGCTGTTGCCAGACACTTATGTATCACCAGTAGAGGGACTTTGCCCCCACCCACATATTGGGAACCAGGAGAACATGTTTTTATTGGGAAGAAATTGTCTCCTTACACAGAAAACTGCTTGCTTTCCACACAGCTGCGATTTCTTTTGTCTATTTATCCAGCTGCCCGAGCTTGTACTCTTAGGGGCAGACTCATGACACTGCAATGCTATTAAAGTTTCTTAGATAACTAGGGGCCAGATGTAGCAAAAATAAAAATTGCGACTCGCATTTTGCGAGTTGATGCGACTCGCAAAATGCGACTCGCAAATTGGAATGTCAGAAAAAAAAGCGATCCGATTTTGCGACTCGCAGCCGGACTCGCAACGCTGTGTGAGAGTCCGCAGTTTGCGAGGTCGCTGTTTGCGAGTGTGCAAAAAACGAACTCGCAATTAGCGAGTGGGTGTCGCAAATTGCGATTACCTTCAAAATTGCTTGCAGGTGCAGCAGAACACTCCAGAAAGCATACCAGAACACTCTGGTTGGCATTTTCCTGCCCATGGACAATTTCAACATGTATATAGTTTCTTCATGACATTAATAAAACAGTTATTTTTGTTCCACTTAACAAATGGAGTTTTTGGTTAATAGGTGAGTATGGTGGGAGTTGACACGTACCGTCCAAAATATTGCGTTGCAATGTGGTCCCGTCTCAGTCTGCCTTGATTAGCTAGACTCCTATCCCCATGATGGCGATGTGGTTGTTCTTGCTCTTCATCATCAGGATCTGGGTCTGCAGGGGTGAGAGGTAGCCCACGTCGGGTGGCTATGTTGTGGAGGATGACTCATGCGACCACAATTTTGAAAGCGGTAATGGGGGTGTATTGGAGGGCGCCTCCACTGCGGTGGAGGCATCTGAATCTTGCCTTCAGCAGTCCAAAGGTGCGCTCGATCAGGTTCCTGGTCCTCTTATGCGCACTGTTGTATTGCCTCTCTGATTCAGTTCTGTGTGTTAAAACGGAGTCATGATCCAAGGCCTGAGAGCATATGCACTGTCACCTGTTGGGCACAAAAGTACACTGTTAGGAAGTCCAGATAGTCGTGCACAGTGACCTGTGTGTATGTCTGCAAGTGTCTGTGGCTCTACCTAGGAGGTAACCGTCTCCAAATTCCCCACGTTCCAGGCGTTGATGTATCCCACTATGCCTAAACATGTATGAGTCATGGGTACTGCCAGGAAACTTAGCTACGATGTCCGTGATGACATAATGGGCATCACAAACAACCTGTATGTTGAGTGAGTGGGTACACTTCCTGTTGCGGAAAATGTGTTCCAGATTAGCAGGGGGGCATATTTGAATGTGTGTCCCATCTACACACCCTATGACATGAGGAAAGTGGGCAATGCGGTAAAAGTCCAGCTTTGGTTGGCAGTCAGGTTACCTCCTGTCCAAGCAAAAGCCCTCACTCTAGTCAGGGTAAGTCACACACTATCCAAGATTATCCTGTGCCCACCCTCTGGTAGCTTGGCACGAGCAGTCAGGCTTAACTTAGAAGGCAATGTGTAAAGTATTTGTGCAATAAATCATACAATACCACCATATAGCACCACAAAAATACACCACACAGTGTTTAGAAAAATATATAATATTTATCAGGATAATTGTAGGTCAAAAAGAATAAAGTTGCAATGGAAAATTGTAGAAATATCACCGGGAAGTGATATAAAGTGTCTTAAGTCTTTAGAATGCAATACAGTGTCTTTCAAGCACAAAGTACCTGGTTTCTGGTGGAAAATCTCCTC